>NC_091299.1:14495453-14515453 GCF_038502225.1 Cherax quadricarinatus | reverse complement strand
AAAAAAGATCACAAGTTAGGGAAGTGCTGCTCGAGCACTATTGAGGTCAGTGGGAGGAGGAGTTCCAGGAAGATTTACCCACCGTGAATTACATGTACATGTGAGCGCCACCTTCCTCTCCTAAGTTGCCAATTTTGTTACACGATTTCCTTGAATAATGACACATCTCTTCCCCCATTCTCGAGGGATGTGTCAGTTTGACACACAGATCGATCTTTTACTGAGAATTTCACTTGCATATATACAAAATGTATATAGTGTGCTATATACAAGATGTATATAGTGTGCTATATACAAGATGTATATAGTGTGCTATATACAAGATGTATATAGTGTGCTATATACAAGATGTATATAGTGTGCTATATACAAGATGTATATAGTGTGCAAGTCGTGTACAGTGTGCAGGTCATGTATAGTAAGTCGTGCATAGTGTGAAAGTTGTGTACAGTATGCAGGTCGTGTAAAGTGTGTAGGTTGGGTACAGTGTGCAGGTTGTGTATAGTGTGCAGGTTGTGTACAGTGTGCAGGTTGTGTACAGTATGTAGTTTGTGTACAGTGTGCAGGTTGTGTACAGTATGTAGGTAGTGTACAGTGTGCAGGTTGTGTACAGTATGAAGGTAGTGTACAGTGTGCAGGTTGTGTACAGTGTGCAGGTTGTGTACAGTGTGCAGGTTGTGTACAGTGTGCAGGTTGTGTACAGTATGAAGGTAGTGTACAGTGTGCAGGTTGTGTACAGTGTGCAGGTTGTGTACAGTGTGCAGGTTGTGTACAGTGTGCAGGTTGTGTACAGTATGAAGGTAGTGTACAGTGTGTAGGTTGTGTACAGTATGAAGGTAGTGTACAGTGTGCAGGTTGTGTACAGTGTGCAGGTTGTGTACAGTGTGCAGGTTGTGTACAGTATGAAGGTAGTGTACAGTGTGTAGGTTGTGTACAGTGTGCAGGTTGTGTACAGTATGAAGGTAGTGTACAGTGTGCAGGTTGTGTACAGTGTGCAGGTTGTGTACAGTATGAAGGTAGTGTACAGTGTGCAGGTTGTGTACAGTGTGCAGGTTGTGTACAGTATGAAGGTAGTGTACAGTGTGCAGGTTGTGTACAGTGTGCAGGTTGTGTACAGTATGAAGGTAGTGTACAGTGTGCAGGTTGTGTACAGTATGAAGGTAGTGTACAGTGTGCAGGTTGTGTACAGTGTGCAGGTTGTGTACAGTGTGCAGGTTGTGTACAGTGTGCAGGTTGTGTACAGTGTGCAGGTTGTGTACAGTATGAAGGTAGTGTACAGTGTGCAGGTTGTGTACAGTGTGCAGGTTGTGTACAGTATGAAGGTAGTGTACAGTGTGCAGGTTGTGTACAGTGTGCAGGTTGTGTACAGTATGAAGGTAGTGTACAGTGTGCAGGTTGTGTACAGTGTGCAGGTTGTGTACAGTGTGCAGGTTGTGTACAGTATGAAGGTAGTGTACAGTGTGCAGGTTGTGTACAGTATGAAGGTAGTGTACAGTGTGCAGGTTGTGTACAGTATGAAGGTAGTGTACAGTGTGCAGGTTGTGTACAGTGTGCAGGTTGTGTACAGTGTGCAGGTTGTGTACAGTATGAAGGTAGTGTACAGTGTGCAGGTTGTGTACAGTATGAAGGTAGTGTACAGTGTGCAGGTTGTGTACAGTGTGCAGGTTGTGTACAGTGTGCAGGTTGTGTACAGTGTGCAGGTTGTGTACAGTGTGCAGGTTGTGTACAGTATGAAGGTAGTGTACAGTGTGCAGGTTGTGTACAGTATGAAGGTAGTGTACAGTGTGCAGGTTGTGTACAGTGTGCAGGTTGTGTACAGTGTGCAGGTTGTGTACAGTGTGCAGGTTGTGTACAGTATGAAGGTAGTGTACAGTGTGCAGGTTGTGAACAGTGTGCAGGTTGTGAACAGTGTGCAGGTTGTGTACAGTGTGCAGGTTGTGTACAGTGTGCAGGTTGTGTACAGTGTGCAGGTTGTGTACAGTGTGCAGGTTGTGTACAGTATGAAGGTAGTGTACAGTGTGCAGGTTGTGTACAGTGTGCAGGTTGTGTACAGTGTGCAGGTTGTGTACAGTGTGCAGGTTGTGTACAGTATGAAGGTAGTGTACAGTGTGCAGGTTGTGTACAGTGTGCAGGTTGGGTACAGTGTGCAGGTTGTGTACAGTGTGCAGGTTGTGTAGTGTGCAGGTTGTGTACAGTGTGCAGGTTGTGTACAGTGTGCAGGTTGTGTACAGTATGAAGGTAGTGTACAGTGTGCAGGTTGTGTACAGTGTGCAGGTTGTGTACAGTGTGCAGGTTGTGTACAGTATGAAGGTAGTGTACAGTGTGCAGGTTGTGTACAGTGTGCAGGTTGTGTACAGTGTGCAGGTTGTGTACAGTGTGCAGGTTGTGTACAGTGTGCAGGTTGTGTACAGTATGAAGGAGGTAGTGTACAGTGTGCAGGTTGTGTACAGTGTGCAGGTTGTGTACAGTATGAAGGTAGTGTACAGTGTGCAGGTTGTGTACAGTGTGCAGGTTGTGTACAGTATGAAGGTAGTGTACAGTGTGCAGGTTGTGTACAGTGTGCAGGTTGTGTACAGTATGAAGGTAGTGTACAGTGTGCAGGTTGTGTACAGTATGAAGGTAGTGTACAGTGTGCAGGTTGTGTACAGTGTGCAGGTTGTGTACAGTATGAAGGTAGTGTACAGTGTGCAGGTTGTGTACAGTATGAAGGTAGTGTACAGTGTGCAGCTGTACAATGTGCAGGTACAGTATGCAGCTGTACAATGTGCAGGTGTACAGTATGCCGTGTAGAGAATGCAGGCAGTGTACAGTGTGCAGGTGTACAGATGCAGGAAGTGTAGAGTATGCAGGTAGTGTACAGTATGCAGGTGTACAGTATGCAGGCAGTGTACAGTATGCAGGCAGTGTACAGTATGCAGGTAGTGTACAGTATGCAGGCAGTGTACAGTATGCAGGTAGTGTACAGTATGCAGGCAGTGTACAGTATGCAGGTAGTGTACAGTATGCAGGCAGTGTACAGTATGCAGGCAGTGTACAGTATGCAGGCAGTGTACAGTATGCAGGTAGTGTACAGTATGCAGGCAGTGTACAGTATGCAGGTAGTGTACAGTATGCAGGCAGTGTACAGTATGCAGGTAGTGTACAGTATGCAGGCAGTGTACAGTATGCAGGTAGTGTACAGTATGCAGGTAGTGTACAGTATGCAGGCAGTGTAGAGTATGCAGGCAGTGTAGAGTATGCAGGCAGTGTACAGTATGCAGGCAGTGTAGAGTATGCAGGTAGTGTACAGTATGCAGGTAGTGTACAGTATGCAGGCAGTGTACAGTATGCAGACAGTGTACAGTAAGCAGGTAGTGTACAGTATGCAGGTAGTGTACAGTATGCAGACAGTGTACAGTAAGCAGGTAGTGTACAGTATGCAGGTAGTGTAGAGTATGCAGGCAGTGTAGAGTATGCAGGCAGTGTAGAGTATGCAGGCAGTGTAGAGTATGCAGGTAGTGTACAGTATGCAGGTAGTGTACAGTATGCAGGTAGTGTACAGTATGCAGGCAGTGTACAGTATGCAGGTAGTGTACAGTATGCAGGTACTGTACAGTATGCAGACAGTGTACAGTAAGCAGGTAGTGTACAGTATGCAGGTACTGTACAGTATGCAGGCAGTGTAGAGTATGCAGGCAGTGTAGAGTATGCAGGCAGTGTAGAGTATGCAGGCAGTGTAGAGTATGCAGGTAGTGTACAGTATGCAGGTAGTGTACAGTATGCAGGTAGTGTACAGTATGCAGGCAGTGTAGAGTATGCAGGCAGTGTAGAGTATGCAGGTAGTGTACAGTATGCAGGTAGTGTACAGTATGCAGGTAGTGTACAGTATGCAGACAGTGTACAGTAAGCAGGTAGTGTACAGTATGCAGGTAGTGTACAGTATGCAGGCAGTGTAGAGTATGCAGGCAGTGTAGAGTATGCAGGCAGTGTAGAGTATGCAGGTAGTGTACAGTATGCAGGCAGTGTAGAGTATGCAGGCAGTGTAGAGTATGCAGGTAGTGTACAGTATGCAGGTAGTGTACAGTATGCAGGTAGTGTACAGTATGCAGGTAGTGTACAGTATGTAGGCAGTGTACAGTATGCAGGTAGTGTACAGTATGCAGGTAGTGTACAGTATGCAGGTAGTGTACAGTATGCAGGCAGTGTACAGTATGCAGGTAGTGTACAGTATGCAGGCAGTGTACAGTATGCAGGTAGTGTACAGTGTTATTCCTTCACTTCAGTGGTACAATATCTTTCATTTAAGTAATATAATACAATCTCTCAGTAGTGACCCAACACATCTTTCCATGTTTTTATTATTATTAAATGTTTAAAAGAAATAAGAAAAGAAAAATATTAATAAAATAACTGAAGTATCATTTATTCGTGTTTGTAAGAAGTAGGAAAAACGTATTTATGTAAGCAAGACACTGGAACTTTAAACCTAACTTCCAAGACATTTATCTTAAGTATGTGAAAGTTGGTAACCACCTCCAGTACTCTCACACGCACTAATTTTACACACCATAAAGCTCCGTTTATATTTTTACTAAAAATATTTTAGATTATTTTACTTTTATAAGCTATTTTTTTTAGCTCTTTTAAAATGTCTGCGTATTATATGCTGTGCGTTCAGTTTTATGTTGTCTAATGTTTTGATGAACACAGTTGATAAATTTTGCGGTCCACGTAGGGCACGATGATATATTGATTTAATCCTCAGGTTATGACAAAATATATTTATTTTATTATTATCACACCGGCCGATTCCCACCAAGGCAGGGTGGCCCGAAAAAGAAAAACTTTCACCATCATTCACTCCATCACTGTCTTGCCAGAAGGGTGCTTTACACTACAGTTTTTAAACTGCAACATTAACACCCCTCCTTCAGAGTGCAGGCACTGTACTTCCCATCTCCAGGACTCAAGTCCGGCCTGCCGGTTTCCCTGAATCCCTTCATAAATGTTACTTTGCTCACACTCCAACAGCACGTCAAGTATTAAAAACCATTTGTCTCCATTCACTCCTATCAAACACGCTCACGCATGCCTGCTGGAAGTCCAAGCCCCTCGCACACAAAACCTCCTTTACCCCCTCCCTCCAACCCTTCCTAGGCCGACCCCTACCCCGCCTTCCTTCCACTACAGACTGATACACTCTTGAAGTCATTCTGTTTCGCTCCATTCTCTCTACATGTCCGAACCACCTCAACAACCCTTCCTCAGCCCTCTGGACAACAGTTTTGGTAATCCCGCACCTCCTCCTAACTTCCAAACTACGAATTCTCTGCATTATATTCACACCACACATTGCCCTCAGACATGACATCTCCACTGCCTCCAGCCTTCTCCTCGCTGCAACATTCATCACCCACGCTTCACACCCATATAAGAGCGTTGGTAAAACTATACTCTCATACATTCCCCTCTTTGCCTCCAAGGACAAAGTTCTTTGTCTCCACAGACTCCTAAGTGCACCACTCACTCTTTTTCCCTCATCAATTCTATGATTCACCTCATCTTTCATAGACCCATCCGCTGACACGTCCACTCCCAAATATCTGAATACGTTCACCTCCTCCATACTCTCTCCCTCCAATCTGATATTCAATCTTTCATCACCTAATCTTTTTGTTATCCTCATAACCTTACTCTTTCCTGTATTCACCTTTAATTTTCTTCTTTTGCACACCCTACCAAATTCATCCACCAATCTCTGCAACTTCTCTTCAGAATCTCCCAAGAGCACAGTGTCATCAGCAAAGAGCAGCTGTGACAACTCCCACTTTGTGTGTGAT
Source organism: Cherax quadricarinatus (assembly GCF_038502225.1). Lineage (NCBI taxonomy): Eukaryota > Metazoa > Arthropoda > Malacostraca > Decapoda > Parastacidae > Cherax > Cherax quadricarinatus. The sequence goes on along the minus strand of NC_091299.1, from coordinate 14,509,634 downwards.
TCTTTATCTTTTAACTCCACGCCTCTTGCCAAGACCCTCGCATTTACTTCTCTTACAACCCCATCTATAAATATATTAAACAACCACGGTGACATCACACATCCTTGTCTAAGGCCTACTTTTACTGGGAAAAAATTTCCCTCTTTCCTACATACTCTAACTTGAGCCTCACTATCCTCGTAAAAACTCTTCACTGCTTTCAGTAACCTACCTCCTACACCATACACTTGCAACATCTGCCACATTGCCCCCCTATCCACCCTGTCATACGCCTTTTCCAAATCCATAAATGCCACAAAGACCTCTTTAGCCTTATCTAAATACTGTTCACTTATATGTTTCACTGTAAACACCTGGTCCACACACCCCCTACCTTTCCTAAAGCCTCCTTGTTCATCTGCTATCCTATTCTCCGTCTTACTCTTAATTCTTTCAATTATAACTCTACCATACACTTTACCAGGTACACTCAACAGACTTATCCCCCTATAATTTTTGCACTCTCTTTTATCCCCTTTGCCTTTATACAAAGGAACTATGCATGCTCTCTGCCAATCCCTAGGTACCTTACCCTCTTCCATACATTTATTAAATAATTGCACCAACCACTCCAAAACTATATCCCCACCTGCTTTTAACATTTCTATCTTTATCCCATCAATCCCGGCTGCCTTACCCCCTTTCATTTTACCTACTGCCTCACGAACTTCCCCCACACTCACAACTGGCTCTTCCTCACTCCTACAAGATGTTATTCCTCCTTGCCCTATACACGAAATCACAGCTTCCCTATCTTCATCAACATTTAACAATTCCTCAAAATATTCCTTCCATCTTCCCAATACCTCTAACTCTCCATTTAATAACTCTCCTCTCCTATTTTTAACTGACAAATCCATTTGTTCTCTAGGCTTTCTTAACTTGTTAATCTCACTCCAAAACTTTTTCTTATTTTCAACAAAATTTGTTGATAACATCTCACCCACTCTCTCATTTGCTCTCTTTTTACATTGCTTCACCACTCTCTTAACTTCTCTCTTTTTCTCCATATACTCTTCCCTCCTTGCATCACTTCTACTTTGTAAAAACTTCTCATATGCTAACTTTTTCTCCCTTACTACTCTCTTTACATCATCATTCCACCAATCGCTCCTCTTCCCTCCTGCACCCACTTTCCTGTAACCACAGACTTCTGCTGAACACTCTAACACTACATTTTTAAACCTACCCCATACCTCTTCGACCCCATTGCCTATGCTCTCATTAGCCCATCTATCCTCCAATAGCTGTTTATATCTTACCCTAACTGCCTCCTCTTTTAGTTTATAAACCTTCACCTCTCTCTTCCCTGATGCTTCTATTCTCCTTGTATCCCATCTACCTTTTACTCTCAGTGTAGCTACAACTAGAAAGTGATCTGATATATCTGTGGCCCCTCTATAAACATGTACATCCTGAAGTCTACTCAACAGTCTTTTATCTACCAATACATAATCCAACAAACTACTGTCATTTCGCCCTACATCATATCGTGTATACTTATTTATCCTCTTTTTCTTAAAATATGTATTACCTATAACTAAACCTCTTTCTATACAAAGTTCAATCAAAGGGCTCCCATTATCATTTACACCTGGCACCCCAAACTTACCTACCACACCCTCTCTAAAAGTTTCTCCTACTTTAGCATTCAAGTCCCCTACCACAATTACTCTCTCACTTGGTTCAAAGGCTCCTATACATTCACTTAACATCTCCCAAAATCTCTCTCTCTCCTCTGCATTCCTCTCTTCTCCAGGTGCATACACGCTTATTATGACCCACTTCTCGCATCCAACCTTTACTTTAATCCACATAATTCTTGAATTTACACATTCATATTCTCTTTTCTCCTTCCATAACTGATCATTTAACATTACTGCTACCCCTTCCTTTGCTCTAACTCTCTCAGATACTCCAGATTTAATCCCATTTATTTCCCCCCACTGAAACTCTCCTACCCCCTTCAGCTTTGTTTCGCTTAGGGCCAGGACATCCAACTTCTTTTCATTCATAACATCAGCAATCATCTGTTTCTTGTCATCCGCACTACATCCACGCACATTTAAGCAACCCAGTTTTATAAAGTTTTTCTTCTTCTCTTTTTTAGTAATTGTATACAGGAGAAGGGGTTACTAGCCCATTGCTCCCGGCATTTTAGTCGCCTCATACGACACGCATGGCTTACGGAGGAAAGATTCTTTTCCACTTCCCCATGGACAATAGAAGAAATAAAAAAGAACAAGAGCTATTTAGAAAAAGGAGAAAAACCTAGATGTATGTATATATATATATATGCATGTGCGTGTCTGTGAAGTGTGACCAAAGTGTAAGTAGGAGTAGCAAGATATCCCTGTTATCTTAGCGTGTTTATGAGACAGAAAAAGAAACCAGCAACAAAATATATGCACCACTGAAACAATCTGATGCAAAGATATGGAATTTGTAGCGTCAGAAGTGAAAACAGAAGCATTGTCGCAAGTTAAGAGAAACAAAGAAATTTCAAACAGTAGACCAAGTCTTTAAATGTTTACCTCACCATAAGTATGTATGAGTGTATGTGACAACACACGGTAGAGAGATGACAGGTGTAAGAGTATATTACGGCTCAAAGCAATGTTAGGGCAGGAAAGCGGAGCCTCAATATCAGTATTCCGTATGCTATATATTGCGTACATCATGAGTGTTAGGTAATTCTGTTCCTATACGCTTGACTCTTGGTAACAGATTCAAGAAATTTGAGCAGGACCAGAATCAAGTTATAATAATATTTTCAACTGCCCACGAGCTGCCGTAATTTTTAATCTAAGAATTAAGCTTAACTTACCGTCCAAGTATGACACAGTTTCGACATTTAAATACCATTTCTGCCACTAAACTGTTACGCAACCTTCCTAATGAAGTGAATAAAATTACACCAACAAAAGCCATAATTTGGGAAGAAGTCAGAACAGTGTAATTGAAAAAGACCCTAACTAACTCTTATGAAATGCATCACGAGCCCCTCCACAGCAGGAAATTGGGAGGACAGTTGAAAAAATAAATAACCCAATAATGAGTCAGATATATCTCACACCATACTGAGGAGTGAATACTGAGCCATTATAAACCGGAATCTGACAAAGGTCTTGACCAGATGTTCACCGACGGATCACTACATCCTAAAAATGCTGGATCACTGCTTATTGTAACAAGCCAAAAGTTTGACAGACATCTTAAAAAAAAAAAAAACTAGTACAAGTCCAGGAGTAAACTTCATGAACCTACACTGACCATGGCGGTTTTACAAGTCAACTTCATGAACCTAGACTGACCATGGCGGTTGTACAAGTCAACTTCATGAACCCACACTGAACTGACCATGGCGGTTGTATAAAAAAGAAGAACCGACTGACTTGTATTTTCAGATTCAATGTCAGTCATATGCCACAAGGCTGACAGTGAGAATATTGTAAAGAATAAACGAATAAATTATAATATATATATACGCACACACACACACACACACACACACACACACACACACACACACACACACACACACAGCAAGACTGGATCTTGTGTTCACCCTGAGCAGTTCAGACATTGAGGACATCACTTACGAGAGGCCCCTTGGAGCTAGCGATCATGTGGTGCTGAGTTTTGATTATATAGTAGAGTTACAAGTGGAGAAGGTAACAGGAACTGAAGGGGACAGGCCAAACTATAAAAGGGGGGACTACGCAGGTATGAGAAACTTCCTGCAGGAGGTTCAGTGGGACAGAGAAATGGTAGGAAAATCAGTAAACGAGATGATGGAATATGTGGCAACAAAGTGCAAGGAGGCAGAGGAAAGGTTTGTTCCCAAGGGAAACAGAAATAATAGGAAGACCAAAACGAGTCCTTGGTTTACCCGAAGGTGTAGGGAGGCAAAAACTAAGTGCAACAGAGAATGGAAAAGGTACAGGAGGCATAGGACCCAGGAAAACAAGGAGATTAGTAGAAGAGCCAGAAACGAGTATGCACAGATAAGGAGGGAGGCCCAGCGACAGTATGAAAACGACATAGCATCGAAAGTCAAATCTGACCCGAAACTACTGTATAGCCACATTAGGAGGAAGACAACAGTCAAGGACCAGGTGATAAGGCTGAGGAAAGAAGGTGGAGAACTCACAAGAAACGATCAAGAGGTATGTGAGGAGCTCAACACGAGATTTAAGGAAGTATTTACAGTAGAGACAGGAAGGACTCTGGGGGGACAGATCAGATGGGGACACCAGCAAGGAATACACCAACAAGTGTTGGACGACATACATACAGATGAGGAGGAGGTGAAGAAACTGCTAAGGGACATCGATACCTCAAAGGCAATGGGACGGGACAACATCTCCCCGTGGGTCCTTAGAGAGGGAGCAGATATGTTGTGCGTGCCACTTACCACAATCTTCAACACGTCCCTGGAAACTGGGCAACTACCTGAGGTATGGAAGACGGCAAATGTAGTTCCCATTTTTAAAAAAGGAGACAGAAAAGAGGCACTAAACTATAGACCTGTGTCATTGACGTGTATAGTATGCAAAGTTATGGAGAAGATTATCAGGAGGAGAGTGGTGGAGCACCTGGAACGGAACAAGAGTATAAATGCCAACCAGCACGGATTCATGGAAGGCAAATCCTGTGTCACAAACCTTCTGGAGTTTTATGATAAAATAACAGAAGTAAGACACGAGAGAGAGGGGTGGGTTGATTGCATCTTCTTGGACTGCAAGAAGGCCTTTGATGCAGTTCCTCACAAGAGATTAGTGCAGAAGCTAGAGCATCAGGCGCATATAACAGGAAGGGCACTGCAATGGATCAGAGAATACCTGACAGGGAGGCAACAACGAGTCATGGTACGTAATGATGTATCACAGTGGGCACCTGTGACGAGCGGGGTCCCACAGGGGTCGGTCCTAGGACCAGTGCTATTTTTGGTATATGTGAACGACATGATGGAAGGGTTAGACTCAGAAGTGTCCCTGTTTGCAGATGATGTGAAATTAATGAGGAGAATTAAATCTGATGAGGACCAGGCAGGACTTCAAAGAGACCTGGACAGACTGGACACCTGGTCCAGCAAATGGCTTCTCGAATTTAATCCTGCCAAATGCAAAGTCATGAAGATAGGGGAAGGGCACAGAAGACCACAGACAGAGTATAGGCTAGGTGGCCAAAGACTGCAAACCTCACTCAAGGAGAAAGATCTTGGGGTGAGTATAACACCGAGCATGTCTCCGGAAGCACACATCAATCAGATAACTGCTGCAGCATATGGGCGCCTGGCAAACCTGAGAACAGCATTCCGATACCTTAGTAAGGAATCGTTCAAGACACTGTACACCGTGTATGTCAGGCCCATACTGGAGTATGCAGCACCTGTTTGGAACCCGCACTTGATAAAGCACGTCAAGAAACTAGAGAAAGTACAAAGGTTTGCGACAAGGTTAGTTCCAGAGCTAAGGGGAATGTCCTATGAAGAAAGATTAAGGGAAATCGGCCTGACGACACTGGAGGACAGGAGGGTCAGGGGAGACATGATAACGACACATAAAATACTGCATGGAATAGACAAGGTGGACAAAGACAGGATGTTCCAGGGAGGGGACACAGAAACAAGAGGCCACAATTGGAAGTTGAAGACACAAATGAGTCAGAGAGATATTAGGAAGTATTTCTTCAGTCATAGAGTTGTAAGGCAGTGGAATAGCCTAGAAAATGACGTAGTGGAGGCAGGAACCATACACAGTTTTAAGACGAGGTTTGATAAAGCTCATGGAGTGGGGAGAGAGAGGGCCCAGTAGCAACCGGTGAAGAGGCGGGGCCAGGAGCTAAGACTCGACCCCTGCAACCACAAATAGGTGAGTACACACACACACACACACACACACACACACACACACAGATATATATATATATATATATATATATATATATATATATATATATATATATATATATATATATATGTCTATGTCGTGCCGAATATGTAAAACTGGTCAATTAGCAAGAACTCATTTAAAATTAAGTCCTTTCTAAAATTTTCTCTTATACGTTTAAAGATATATTTTTTTCATTAATGTTGGTGTAAAAATTTATAATTTTGCACCAAAAGGAACTTAGAAAACTTACCTAACCTTATTACAACAAGAACAATTTATCTTAGCCTAACCCAACTATATATATTTTAGATTTGTTTACAATAATTTAATACTATACAAACACAGTGAAATATATTTTATTCGTTAGGTTCAGAATTATTTTGGCGAAATTATTGCATACACAAATTTTCACTTGTCTTATATGGCAAGATGAACGTTGCTATTTAAGCCAAGATCGCAAGTTCTGCCTATTCGGCACGACATATATATATATATATATATATATATATATATATATATATATATATATATATATATATATATATATATATATATATATATATATATATATATATATATTCGTGCCGAATATGTAAAACTGGTCAATTAGCAAGAACTCATTTAAAATTAAGTCCTTTCTAAAAAAATTCTCGTATACATTTGAAGATATATATTTTTCATTAATGATAATGTAAAAAAATATAATTTTGCACCAAAAGAATCTTGGAAAACTTACCTAACCTTATTACAACAAGAACAATTTATTTTAGCCTAACATAAGAGAGGAGGAACACTGCAGCAGGCCTGTTGGCCCATACTAGGCAGGTCCTTTACAATTCATCCCACTAACAAAACATTTGCCCAACGCAATTTTTTATTTCTGGTGGTGGTGGTGGTGGTGGTGGTAGTAGAGGTGGTGGTGGTGGTGGTGGTGGTAGTAGAGGCGGCGGCAGCAGCTACTATAATATTGTTCCCCTTCCGCCTGTTTCTACTATTGCTACTACCGTCAAGAACGCCCTGCCTTGCGGACACCTCACCTTACTCCCAACACTTACTCTCCGGTACTGTTTCCTAGAATATTACAGATTACATCAACACAGACTACAGACTCGTGTGAATACTTTTAACAAGTTGTAATTAAGGTTAGTAGAATCCTACAAAAACTATGCAGGATATAACGCAATTATGAAACAACAATATGGAGCACCGGTTGAGGGACTGACCACCTCAAAATTACGTCTTTGAGGTTGATGGACTGATTAAATCGTCTTTATATCCCTACTGCTTCTACTGCCTCCTATGTACTCGACTGAAGAAGCCTACTGTGAAGATGATATGTTTGGGAATAAAGATACCAAACTGTTGCACATGTCAACGTCTAAAGAACTAAGAGGCAGAGTGGGTAACGGTGCGTCCAGGTCTCCAGCAGATATTCTGGTCCCGTTAGCTCTAGGAAGATTTCTTTCCCCAGTACAGAGACACTTGAACACAAAAGCTTATTCAGCATTATGCAATGAAAAAATTCCCACTTACCTGTACACGTACGCAACGCAAGCCGAGTCTCCATTCCATCAAATAAATCCCATTTACAGACTCAATAAAACAACAAATACTTTCACACAAGGTTAAAATATCTTGTATCACTTAAAAATCTCAAATCATTGACACTACATCTTCCCCCTTTCCCAGGTCACTACAGATACCCAGGTAATTACTTAACGAAAGGGAAAACGCCTAATCACAAGTCAAAAGATGTAAAATAATGTTACATAGCATGCGGCGTGCCAGAAGTTGCACACAATGGCACGGATATTTGCTAGGAGGAGCGTGCGACCTATCCTGAATCTGCAGACACTGGTAGGTTCAGTGGTCAAGGAGGCAGTGTTAGTGCTAGTAGTTCCAGGGTTCCAGTAGCAGAGGTAGTAAGTTTTGAGGTCAAGGAAGCAATGTGGGTCCTCATAGGTTCAGACGTCAAGGAGGAAGTGTAGGTTCTGATAGGTTCAGAGGTCAAGGAGGCAGTGTGGGTCCTGATAGGTTCACAGGTCAAGGAAGCAGTGTGGGTCCTGATAGGTTCACAGGTCAAGGAAGCAGTGTGGGTCCTGATAGGTTCACAGGTCAAGGAAGCAGTGTGGGTCCTGATAGGTTCACAGGTCAAGGAAGCAGTGTGGGTCCTGATAGGTTCAGACCTCACGGAGGAAGTGTAGGTTCTGATACGTTCAGAGGTCAAGGAGGCAGTGTGGGTCCTGATAGGTTCAGAGGCCAAGGAGGCAGTGTGGGTCCTGATAGGTTCAGAGGCCAAGGAGGCAGTGTGGGTCCTGATAGGTTCAGAGGTCAAGGAAGCAGTGTGGGTCCTGATAGGTTCAGATATCAAGGAGGTAGGGTGGGTCCTGATAAGTTCATGGGTCGACAAGGTACGGATGCCATGGTAGATGCAGGAATTTTAAAATATACTCCACTTTCCAGTTATTCAGGTGCACAAAAGTCCCCTTGTAGAATAATGTTCACCCCAGGAAAGGCTTCACCTCTACCAGGAATGTCAATGTCACTGAGGAGGAGCGTCATCGGTTGCATCAGTACACCTCACCACACAGTTTATCTTGAATCATTAACATTACTACACTTGCATCTCTTTTTCTGCTGCTCCTCCCTTAGTTTTTGTTCTCAGGAACTTATGGCGACGCATATCCGTATCTCAGTCTTATTCCCCGCATGTTGTCTCTCTCCTGCTTAATCACAGAAGAAATATTATAGTGTCTTTCTCTAATAAATAACAAAAAGGCACAATACCGTGACTGGAACAATACACAAATAACCCGCACATAAAAGAGAGAAGCTAACGACGACGTTTCGGTCCGACTTGGACCATTGATTTTGTCAATGGTCCAAGTCGGACCGAAACGTCGTCGTTAGCTTCTCTCTTTTATGTGCGGATTATTTGTGTAGTGTCTTTCTCTAATGAACGGTCATTCTATGAAATAAAGTATTACTTTATATTATCCGATGCCTCTCATCACCGGTTCTTCAAGGCTTAGAGTATGGAAAACAAGTGTTGTGTATTCTGATTCCACAAGATAAGCATACACAGGTGCTCAACCTAGTCTTTACTGTGGTGTGTTATGACAGTGAAGTCTGGGGTAAGACAGCGGGTGCAAGGATTAAGGTGTACTTCAAACCTCTGCAAAACATACAGAATAGCGTATTATCATTTGTATGACATTATAACACCAGTATTTACATTTATTAATTTCCCTGCTAATTTCGAACAATATTTGGACAAACATGACGACAGACTTGAGTATTTGGTTTAATATAGACTGAGTCTGCCGAGTAATAGTATCCTCAAGAATACTGTCGAGTAGTCCAGGCTGCAGTAGCTAATTAACCACATGAAGTACTTCAGAGAGGCAGGCACCGCCTAATAGTAATTAGGTGCTCATACAAAGGCATTCAACTAAAAATATAATTCTGCAATTCACTGTTAACAAAACGAACAAGGATTAAAACTTAAGTCCGTATTTACTCTTATGCAGTGTGACAAGGCGAGGGTCCGTGTGCGTGAGGCCTTGAGGTGGTCTTTATGTTATGTTTCTTGGAACTGAAGGGACCCTCCCCCCTACTCACTGGTCATCAAGTGGGTGAAAGAGGGACTCTCCCATCTCACGAAATGGATGGAGGAGGAACCCCCTTTCACCTATACAGTGGTCAGGACGTAGGTGAAGGGTCACCCCCCCCCCCTCGAACATGCACACTGGTCTTAAGACATCATTGTTTTTGTTCATCCGGACGACAACTTGCCCCGTCGTTCAGACATAACTCCCCCCCCCCTCCCCGAAAAAAAAGTATGCATTCTCATCATGTCATATAAATGTCCATTTCACTGTTTCCACTCTTGTCTCTTACCCTACTTAGAGTTTTGCATGTTCCTGTATCCAGTAGCCTGCTGAATTTGTCAAGCTATTTCTGAAATCTACACAGGTTTAACGATTTATAAAATATAAGTAAAAAGTATAGTGATGATACTGAGCATGTAGTGACATAGAATATAATAAGTGTGGTCATTTATCACAGTGTTCCTCTTCTGTCTCACTACATATATACATGGAGAAGCTGTTTGTAGTAGTATTACTAGTGGTAGCATTAAGTGGTACTACAGTGACAGCATAAATAGTGATAGCATTAAAAGTGGAAGTATTAACAGTGGTACTAGTATTAATAGTAGCAGTGGTATTAATAGGGGTAGTGGTGTAATAGTGGTGGTGGTGGTGGTGGTATTATCAGTAGTGGTAACAGCAGAATGGTAGACATCCGTGCCTGTCTACTAGTTGCTTAAATTGCAATTCCTGTGATGGTGCTGCCTGTGCCTGACTTGATAGTGGAAGTTTCTACAGTGTGTGAGGGAATCCCTGTCTTCTTTCTCACCACTACTCCTTCCCTTCCCCTCCCCTCCTCCTTTCTTTGGGGAAACTTGCTCTCCCCCACGCTCCTGTCTGGGGAAGATGTTGTCTTTCCCAGTATCACTTTTATCTCTGAGAAGTCTGTGTTTATTGTGTTATATGCATCTTATCCCTATCCTTTGCCGGTACTCGTCTTCTCTCCTTCTCGCCTTCATCTTCACCTTCTTCTCTTTCACCTTCACTTCGTCATCGTCTTCCTCTTCCTCTTCCTCCTCCTCCTCCTCTAGAAGACACAATGTCCGCTACTTCGATGCAGAGGTTGAACTTAACAAGCTGTTAGTATGAATGCTTGTGGTATCAAGGTCCAAGTCGGACCGAAACGTCGTCGTAAGATTCATTCTCCTATATGCGGGTTATTTGTGTCTATGATGATGATGATGATGGCGGTGTTGATAATGACAGTAGATATTTTCAACACACCGTTGTGTTAGATCAGGTTTTATACAAGCACACCAACTACTTCGTGCGGCCAGCAGTAACAGCCTAGTTAATCAGGCCCTGATCCATCGGGAGGCCTGGTCATGGACCGGGCCGCGGGGGCGTTGATCCCCGGAATAACCTCCAGGTAACCTCCAGGTAACTTCCCATTAAACACTATTACAATATACTGCATTTTTATTACCATTAAGATCAGTTGAGCCCTATTCACGTATCTCAATCAAAGGTAGAAATTGTCCAGAGGAGAGTGGACCACCACCTGGTACAAGCAACAGATCAACTGGTCACAAGTGCGTCACAGGTGAATTATTATGCTACTGACACCACTCTGTCCAACAAGACTTCACTGTCTGAAGATAACAGTGTAATAAGCGTTCTTTCAACTTTCCCAGATCACAGTTACCATCTTCTTCAATAATACGACAGATATAAGTTGTTGTAAGAGTTACTACTCTTGTACCTTGTAAGAGTTACTACTACTATTATCAACAAGTACTGACATTCTTCAGTAATCTACTCTACACAATGATAAAGAGGACGACATGCAGCAGAAGTGAAGAAAAGGTACAAGTGTAGAGCTTTACAAAAAGCCAAATATTGTTCTTTTTCATTATTGCAGCCAGTGCAAGTATCCAGTTTGTAGCAAATGTTTTGTTTACCGAGGATAAATCATAATATAGGCCAATCACAAGTGACATTTAACATGGTCAGTAGTTGAGTATTTAGTAGCAGTTACATTCTTCATCAACGATCTAACTGATGTAAGTTCCACGAGGACATACTTGGGATATTCTTCTACCTTACATCCCAGCATAACACCAGGCTTCGTTAACCTGTCTGGTTAACCTGAATATTGCCACTAGTAACTCACTGGCCCACCATCATAACCTGGCTGATCGAGCGCTTGCAGGAAGCAGTACTTAGGGCTTCTCTTGAAAATGTCTGCCTTTCTTCTGGCAATACTTAGGGTATTTGTTGGTAGCAGACTGAAGACTCTTGGACCATGAATGCTGACACAGTGTTCTTTAACTCTGCCTATGATCTCCCTGCTTTTCACTGGGCCTGTTTTACACTTACTTCTATATGTCCCACTCAAATTAGTTAAGTAGTATGCAACCATGGACTGTAAATATATATATATATATATATATATATATATATATATATATATATATATATATATATATATATATATATATATATATATATATATATGTCTTGCCGAATATGTAAAACTGGTCAATTAGCAAGAACTCATTTAAAATTAATTCCTTTCTGAAATTTTCTCTTATACGTTTCAAGATATGTTTTTTTCATTAATGCTAATGTAAAAAATTATAATTTTGCACCAAAAGAATCTTAGAAAACTTACCTAACCTTATTATAACAAAAGCAATTTATTTTAGCCTAACCCAACTAAATATATTTTAGATTTGTTTACAACTATTTAATATTAAACAAACCCAATGAAATATATTTTTTTCGTTAGGTTCAGAATGATTTTGGCGAAATTATTGCATACACAAATTTTCACTTGTCCTATATGGCAAGATGAGCGTTGCTATTTAAGCCAAGATCGCAAGTTCTGCCTATTCGGCACGACATATATATATATATATATATATATATATATATATATATATATATATATATATATATATATATATATATATATATATATATATGTATATATATATTATATATATATATAAAACCACACTACGACTAGCCGAGGATTCGAACCCATGTCGTTTTGGCCCACCTTATGGTAAGTGAAAATCACACGACGCTCTAAACCACAGGACCACGCATGGTCCTGTGGGTTAGAGCGTCATGTGTGATTTTTGCTCACCATGAGGCAGGCCAAAACGACATGAGTTCGAATCCTCGGCTATTCGCAGTGTTATTAATTCAATACCACTCGTTCGTGGTTACAATATATATTAACATATGTGTAAAACAACCATGGGGGAGTTAAATGATAGCTCTAGGCCTTTCGTGTTGGAATCAACACATCAGGAGCTTGCAATGTTGCAGAAAAGAGGATGAAGTCCAAGCAAATACGTTCAAAGCGTTTTTACTCGAATGAGGGAAGAGGGAAGCAGTAGACGACAAGTGCCCCAGGCACACCAACCAGTACCCAGTGTCTGAAAGATTCAGTATTATATAAGACATTAGAAGACAGCCAGCCCACAAGCACTGATATTGTAGTGGTAACCCGACGAGCGAAACATTAGTGACATAACAATTATCAAAAATTCAGACTTCGATATGTAGAAAATGAACATAATTACTATCTCACATGCCCCTTAATAAGAACCCACTGAACCAGGTTAATAGTAAATTTAATAAACAACTTTAGAATTTTACTGAAAGGCAATGAGGAACTAATTAAACAGTTATTAGCTAGGTCGGCTACACTCTCTTATATGTAAGGCTTGATTAAAACCCATAAGCCCGGTTTTCCAGTGAAGACCTATTATTAGGTCAGTAGGATCAGTATTCCAGCGAGACCTATTATTAGCTCAGGATCAGTATTCCAGCGAGACCTATTATTACCTAAGTAGGATAGGTTTTCCAGTGAGACCTATTATTAGATCAGTAGGATCAGTATTCCAGCGAGACCTATTATTACCTAAGTAGGATAGGTTTTCCAGTGAGACCTATTATTAGCTCAGTAGGATCAGTATTCCAGCGAGACCTATTATTACCTAAGTAGGATAGGTTTTCCAGTGAGACCTATTATTAGCTCAGTAGGATCAGTATTCCAGCGAGACCTATTATTACCTCAGTAGGACAGGTTTTCCAACATTTCTGAAGTTCACCTAAAAAACAATGTTGATTTCATTGACAAATTGTAAAATGTTAACATGTCTAATGATTTTACACTAGAAAGTTTTGAGTCACGTCGTTGTTCACCCGATTTGTTATCTTGAAAGAATTAGATCAGTTTTCCATGCATTTTGATACGAATACCATTACTGAGCCGGTTAAGTTGTATGAAATTGATTCAAGTTTGAGTTCCAAGGGAAATACTACACTCAAAGGCAAGGAATGGCTATGGGAAATCCATTCTCTCTCCTACTGAGCAATCTGTGTATGGAGTTTTTCAAGGTGTGGCTGTTGAAAGATATCCTGCCCTGTAAAGTTAAATAGTTCTTCGGATAGGTGGATGACATCTTGTGTTTGTGGCCGAATGATATGACCCTGGATACATTTTTACAGTCTTAATGCTTTGGTCCTGTCTATTAAATTCACTGTGGTTAAAAAGGTGGAATCTAAACTCCCTTTCCTAGATGTGTTGATACACCATGTTGATAGAAAGTTCGATTTACAGTACATAGGAAAACCAC
>NC_091299.1:14477953-14490453 GCF_038502225.1 Cherax quadricarinatus | reverse complement strand
TACACAGTACATTCGTGCTGCTGTTGCAGCAGTGGATCTCACCCAGGGTGATATAGGTGCCTTTGTGCAGCTCAAGCGCGTCTGTAAGATTCAGTCTTGGGGTGAACTTAAGGAGGAATTTAGGCGTTATTTTCGGCGTAGTCGCCAACGCCATTACATTGACATCGTTACCAGCGTCTTGGCCGAATGTCAATACCGGCACGAAAGCCCCCTGGCTTGCGTTTGCCGTTTCGAGCAAGCCGCCACGGACTTTACTGATGCCGTCAACTCCACTAAGTGGGCGGATGGTGATGGCCGTATTGCTATTAAAGACATCATCCCCATGCTGGCTGTCGGCATCATGCGGAGGGATTCCGCCCCTAACCTCTGGGCTGCCATTGATGCGCTAGGACTCGGCCCTCAGCACGACGTCCTGGGTGCATATGACGCCATCGACTCGCTCAAGCCGCCTTCCGAGCAAGGCAAGGTTTGCCGCTTTGCGGATGATCCCCTACCCATCCTTGCAGCGCCGTCCGCAGTGACCCCGCGGTCGCAGCCGGAAGTCACTTTTGCTGCTGCTGTCAGACAGCCAGCTCACAAAGGTTCTAACCCCAGTCCCACTAATACGCGCCTAAGTAAAAATAGCGACCACAGTAACAACAGTCGGTCTTATACAAAAAAGCAGTCATCGACTTCCTGGACCAGGGCGAAACGTCGCCAGCAGACACCACCCCCAACCTCACCCGCTAAGCGTGTAGTGACTTGTTTTAACTGTGGCAAACGAGGGCACTACCGATCTGAGTGTTACAAACTTAAGTCCCCGCAAAGTAACCGTCACAGTCCCCACGCTCAGTATCAAGGTAACCGTCACCGTCCCCATGCCCAGTCTCGCGAGGGAATCTGTGTTTACCACAATACTTCCAGTCATACCTCCCATGAGTGTAACAAGCTGCGAAGTATGCTGACAGCTGAGTGGAGCAAGCAGTCGTCGCGCAATGCACATGCTCGTAGAAGCCCTTCCACTAGTTCGGGGGAAGAGGCGCGTCCGCAAAACCAGCGAAAGACGTAGTAACCCTGTCGGAGTCGCTGTATTCCGTCCCTGTCCGCAATGCATTCGCCGCCCTGGGCAGTGATACGCTTGCCGACAGTGAGGAAACCGAGTGTCTTGACGTTGTTGCTGAGACTCTTACCGTACCTTCCAGGTCGAGCCTCGTCAACAAGTGTCGAGCCTCGAGCAGCTGTGACTCCGGGGATCTCGTCGGCCTGTCATGCCTTCATGTTCGGTATGACAACCCATGTGGACCGCTCATCGAGTCCACTGTCCACAATAAGCCTGTTCAGCTTTTCCTAGACACAGGTTCGGTGGTTAACATTGTCCGCTCCACCTTTTTCCGAGACATTGGCCTTCACGCGGCCATGTTGACAGAGCCATCTGCCATTCAGACCTTGAGAGGAGTCTCAGGTAAACCGCTGACGGTTCGCGGTCGCACAACGCTAGAATTTGTGGTCCAGGGTCACAAGCTGTCCGCAAAATTCTTAGTCGTGGATGGTATTGTTTTCCATGGTGACCTGCTCATAGGGTTCAAAACCATGGCAGATCTTAGGATCCGTTTAGATCCAGCTGAGTGGAAAGCGGAATTCAACGGAGTGGATGTGCCCTTCTGGGGCGTGCGCTTAGGATCCACTACGTGCTACTCCGTCTCAGAGTACGCACAGTGCCTAGAATCGTTGGAAACTGGTGGTTTCCATAGCACATTCTCCCCGGGGTCGGTCTCTCGTCCTGATCGACCTCGTAGTAGAGCTCGTTGCCCATCACCTCCTGGCCATCAGCGCATAGTTACCAGTGAAACCCAGTCTGGGGACGCCCAGTCTAACCTTCACTCTAACTCTGACGCTGTTGTAGAGACCAGCAGTTGTCAAGCCGCAGTATCCCTGTCGGCAGGCGACTGTCTGACTCGTGTCATGGCATCAGCGAGCAGAGTTACTGCTTGTACAAAGTATGACGTCACTTTGTCAGCTAACTCGCTCACTCCTGTTACGGTGTACGTGAGCAGAGCTTTTGAAGGAGACCATGTGCTGGTTGACAACGACACATGCCGAGTCAAGGGCCTCTCCCTTGAACCATCCTTGCACACAGTGCAACGTGGTAAGTTGCAAGTCCTTGTTGTCAACATGCATAGTCGAGAATTTCCCCTGCGGAAGAATACCTCACTTGTTGACCTTGTCAGATTCCCTCTCCCGGTGAGAGTGGAGGGTGAAGCCCCAGCTGACTTCCTTGTGAGTGCAGTTCTCCCAGGCGAGTCTGCTGCTGACTCTTCCAACACCCGGCCAGTGCAGGAAGATGATCTAGCTTTGACAGACTATCCTGAAGAGGTTCCAAAACTTCTCCAGGTTCTCAATCGTGCACGTTCTGCAGTTGCACTAGATGGTGAGTCAATGGGTTTGACCCCACTGATCTCTCACCGTATTCCACTTGACAAAGGTACTAAACCCATTTATGTACCTGCGTATCGCCTGCCACATGCGCAAAGAGTCTTCGCCGAAGAACTCATTACACGGATGCTCCGTGATGGAGTTATTGAGGAGTCCACTTCCCCGTGGAATGCTCCCCTTATTCTGGTTCCCAAGAAAGACGGAACCTGGCGCCCTGTTATCGATTACAGGAAACTGAATGCATGTACCATCCCAGACCGTTTTCCATTGCCAGTTCTGAACGACCTGTTGCAGAACATCGGCGATAATAAGGTCTTTTCAACTCTTGATCTTCTTCAAGGGTTCTGGCAGATCCCCCTCGATGATGAGAGTAGAGAGTTGACAGCTTTCTCTACTCCAACTGGTCATTACCAGTTCAGGAGGATGCCCTTCGGCTTGCGCGGAAGCCCAATCACGTTTAGTCGTTTGATGACGACAATTTTCCGTACCCTCCTAGGTGGCACGCTCATGGTCTACCTGGATGATCTCATAGTCATGTCGCAAGATGTCCCGTCACATCTTGAGAAACTTGACAGGGTATTGGACAGGCTAGCTCAGGCAAATCTTAAGGTAAAGCTCTCCAAATGTCATTTCCTCCGGAAGGAAATAAAATTTCTGGGTCACGTAGTAACTCAGAATGGCATAAAGACGGACGAGTCTAAAATCTCGGCCGTGCAGAAATTCCCCAGACCCATGACGGCGGATGCAGTCCGGTCCTTCATAGGCCTGGCGGGTTTCTACCGCACCTTTATCGCAGGTTTCTCCACCATTGCGGCACCCCTGACACGCTTACTCAAGAAGGATGCCCCTTTTGAGTGGACGTGCGATCAGGAACGAGCTTTTGTCATTCTTAAGAACAAGTTAACATCAGCCCCAACCCTTAGATTCCCTGATTTCACCAAGGCATTTACCTTGACGACTGATGCCAGCAAAGTTGGCATCGGTGCAGTCTTGTCACAAGAATCTAATGGGAAGCAACAGCCTATTGCCTATGCTAGCCGTGTTCTTACTAAAGCGGAAGTCAATTATTCAGTGACAGAGCTAGAAGCTTTAGCCATTGTATGGGCCCTGAGTCATTTTCGGGATATCATCTATCATTATCCTATCAAGATTTATACAGATCATTTACCCTTATTGGCCCTTTTTGCAAATAAGAACCTCTCGGGAAAGCATGCTCGGTGGTCGCTCACGTTCAATGACTACAACCCTGAAATTTGCTATGTCCCAGGTAAGCAAAATGTTGTAGCTGACGCCCTGTCGAGACATATAGCATTCGTGAGTGTCGGCAATTCGTTCTCTGTTGAGGATCTCGAGAGAGCCCAACGACAGGACCCTGTGTGGTCTCCAGTCCTTCGTTTCCTTACCAAGGAGGACGTTGACTTACAGGTCAAGTCTCCCGTTCCACTGAAGGATTTAGTGGTCAACCAAGGAGTACTGTGCCGTGTTGCACAGCTGGTGGACCCCGGCAGAACCGTATACCAACTGGTGATACCAGAGTCCATGATACCAGCTACTCTTAGGTTGATCCACAATGTCCCAGGTGTAGCGCACCCCGGGAAGGACCGCAGTATCAAACAGGCACGAATGAAATATTTCTGGCCTAAGATGGCATCGGACATTGCCAAGCATGTACACCAGTGTGTTGTCTGCCTACAGCACAAGGGTACCATTACAGGTCCTAACCCCATTCTAAAGTATCCCATTACAAAGGAGCCCTGGGAGAGAACTTCTGTCGACCTGTTGACGAACTTCTCGACCTCGGAGAAGGGAAATAAGCACCTGCTTGTAATGGTAGATAACTTGACGCGGTACAGTGAATTAGTACCCATTCCTGATAAAACCGCTGAAACGGTCGCTAGTGCTTTCCGTGAGCATGTTGTTCTTCGTCATACTTGCCCACGTGTCCTTCTGTCAGACAATGGGTCTGAGTTTATAAATGGCATAATGCAGGATCTTTGCTCCAGATTCAACATTCATCAAGCGCCAGTAGCTCCACGCCACCCTGCGAGTAATGGTCTTGCTGAACGTACAAATCGCAAAGTCCTGGAGGTGCTCAGAGTAACCGTTAACCCAAGTTGTACTACATGGGATGAGGCTATCCCAGATGTTCAGTGTACATTAAATTCCTCCCTCAACAGCTCGATCGGTGAGACACCTCATTTTGCTTTGTATGGCTATGACAAGCGCTTACCATATGAAATTCTGTTTACTCCACCTAGACCTACTTACGATACTGATAACCCCAGTGTAGTAAAGATGAGGACAACGCAGCTTGTCTTCCAGCGGGTACGAGAGAACCTTATGAAAGCTACTGATAGGTTCACGTCAGAGCGCAATGCCCGCGCCAAGGAAAGCAAAGTGGAACCAGGTTGCAAAGTTATGTTGCTCAACCCAGTGCAGACCCCAGGTATGCACAAACTTGTCCCAAAGTTTGTGGGTCCTTACCGTGTCCTACGACAGCTCCGTGGCAATAAGTTCGAGGTGAGGGAGATTGCTACGGGAGCTATCAAGGAAGCCCACCTTGATCACATGAAGTATGTGGACCATATGCAGGCCGAAGTAGAGCTGGAGGCGCGTGCGTTGCAACGCCACGATCAGACTAATGTTAGGGACAAACCGTCTACCCCTTCTCCCGCTACTGCTGGTACGGAAGACGGCCCAGTAAGGCTCCATACTTATGGCCTGCGACCCAGGACAACAGTACATTTCTGTGACATTGACGTACCTACTGACTTGTCCGACTCCTACGCTAGTTATGCTAATTGTTTGCTTGCAGAAATGGGTATAAATGCACACACATTGTATAGCTAGTCGATAATAGAGTCAGGGTGGACAACATCATGTAATTATGTAAATACTTTTAGAAGGGTACCCAGAGTGTAATGAATTCCATGGATATAGTATTATTGTATGTATGTGCACCAGTGTTTTTTTTAACTAAAGGAAAAAAGCCTGTATTACGGTCAGGGCAGTGCTGCCCTCTGAGTTACATGTCACACCTTAGGAAATGCTACTGTCAGTCATTGTTTGCAGATGTGAGCGTGCAACAACGTTAGTAGACGAGTGGTCAACTGATGTTCAGCCCTGCGGACAACCTGTATATAGAAGATTTTAGTTCCAGTGCTGACGTCTCCCGGCTCTCTACTCGATGAAACAGCGCGGGCAAACCAGTTTTCTCTTCCCCTGGATGGGAGAGTTTTTTTTTTTTTTGCCTGTTGCATTTTTTTGTCCATTTTTTATTTACTAGTGAGCGAAAGCCAGTCCCTCTCTGGGGTAGCTAGTGTAATTCCTTTATACCTATGGGCCCACCAGTATTGTCGCGTCGGGACGACGCGAGGTGCGTGGCCGAGCAAATGTAGACAGCCTGTACTGGCAGAGCACACAGCCTAGCCGTCTGCTCTGACTAGTTCATATTTCGCGGCATTCAGTGCTGCCCTCTGTAGGCCTACCTAGGTCGGTGGGACGCACAGTCCACCCTCTCTCACTCCCGCCTCGACCGACTTGACGTACACAAGTACTCCCCCTCCACGGACTGGCTTGCGGTCACTTCCTCACACTGCCCGTTGTGTACTCACTCCTACCCGATTAAAGCCAATCTAGTCCACGGCCGTATCATTGCTACCTACGCTACCTTCATCGGCACTAAACCGCTGTTCAACAGCAAGAACAGCAATAACACACACACACACTCACACACTCACACACACTCACACACACACACACACACACACATACACACACACACACACGCAGCTTATAAATAATTTCGCCAGTTTGCAAATTATTAAGCATTTCAAAACATCTTTCGTTGTTCACTGCTTGTGGCGGAATTTAATGAAATAACCTATCACTGGTCTGGTGTCCTGGTATTTCATTAGTCTTCCAGATTACGTTCCAAGTACTTTATGACATTCCCGGTAATTTACTGCAAGCAGTAAACGGCCTCTTGACATTTTCCTCATCTGATATCTCCCCAGTCTTGAAAGGTGCTCTGAGAACAGAACAATATTTGAGACTCTACATGTTCATTTAGTTCTATAAGATGATCTGCCCGTGTTCCGCATCCTGTGCTCGTTTACCAGTTGGAATCTATTAAATTTCTGTCTTCTACTGAGGCAACATTCTTATGTCAAGGATGATACGAAGCTGCGGCTGGAGTAACTAATGGTGCCAGAACCCTGGCACCATTTATTTTACTAAGACTGAATTTATTCTTTCCTTCCACTCTACGTGATCTGCTTGTTAAATATCTCTATATCCATTTCTCTATTTTTTCTGAGGACAGATTGAGAGGAGTTGAACACGGGAGACGAGTGGGCTGAAGACAGTGTGAGGGGTAGGGGAGAGAGAGAGAGAGAGAGAGAGAGAGAGAGAGAGAGAGAGAGAGAGAGAGAGAGAGAGAGAGAGAGAGAGAGAGAGGAAGAGAGAGAGAGGAGAGAGAGAGAGAGAGAGAGAGGAAGAGCAGAGAGAACGAGAGAGACGAGAGGGCGAGAGAGAGAAGAGAGAGAACAGAGAGAGAAGAACGAGAGAGACAGAGAGAGTGACAGAGACAGAGAGAATGACAGAGACAGAGAGAGAGAGAGAGAGAGAGAGAGAGAGAGAGAGACAGAGAGAGAGACAGAGAGAGACAGAGAGACAGAGAGAGACAGAGAGAGACAGAGAGAGACAGAGAGAGACAGAGACAGAGACAGAGAGAATGAGAGAGAGAATGAGAGAGAGAGACCCCATGTGAGGGGAAACTACAAAGGAGTTAAGCAGAACCTGTCACTCCTGTAATTGGTTACGAGGGTCACCACACGGCCATCACAACTTGGGCAATGAGGCTATATTTAAACGCACACACACACACACACACACACACACACACACACACACACACACACACACACGTAACCACGCGAATGACAAGAGAACAAATGCAATGACAATTGCAACACGAGTTAAGAAAGGCGAGTGCACTGTTAATACAACTAACAGTAACACACTAGTGTAGGCACCTGACACACTGGTACAAGTATACCTAGCAAACCACGCTAGTGTAGGCATCTAGTGTAATTCTAGACTCCCTCACTAAGACTCTCTCTTGGCAACACTCTCTTAGCAACACTCCATCAACAACATAACAAGGGATGCACTAAGACGCCACAGATGGTCATTAGGAGGCCACCTGGAGGAGCTCCCATGAACCAGTGTCATCTGACGACTCGCATGACAACAGCCACCTGCACGGTGCGGGGCGGACGAGGGAGGGCGAGGGAGAGCGAGGGAGGGCGAGGGAGAGCGGTGGAGGGCGTGGATGTGGTTGGGAGGGCGGAGATGTGGGTATCCTGGCAGAGTGGAAAAGTAGAGGTGTGGGAGTGCATTTTTTTTTTTTAACTAAGCCAGTCAAACAACGGTCCAGTCAGCCTGTGACACAGCTGGCTTGCCTTCTGGTCAACCAACAGCTATCCTGCCAGCTAAGAGGTTAACCAGATAGCTATCCTGTCAGCTAAGAGGTCAGCCAGACAGCTATCCTGGCAGCTAAAAAGCTCAGCAAGACAGCCAATATGTTAGCTAACAGGCCAACCAGACAACATTCCAGACCAGGCAGACTATCGGCGTCATGACTGAGGGTAAATAATGATGGTAGTGACAATACACTGTAGTGATGGTAAACACTGGTGGTAGTGGTGAAACTGTAGTGATAGTAAACAGTGGTGGTAGTGGTGACACTGTAGTAATGGTAAACGCTGGTGGTAGTGGTGACACTGTAGTGATGATAAACACTGGTGATAGTGGTGACACTGTAGTGATGGTAAACACTGGTGGTAGTGGTGACACTGTAGTGATGATAAACACTGGTGGTAGTGGTGACACTGTAGTGATGATAAACACTGGTGGTAGTGGTGACTGTAGTGATGGTAAACACTGGTGGTAGTGGTGACACTGTAGTGATGATAAACACTGGTGGTAGTGGTGACACTGTAGTGATGATAAACACTGGTGGTAGTGGTGACACTGTAGTGATGATAAACACTGGTGGTAGTGGTGACACTGTAGTGATGATAAACACTGGTGGTAGTGGTGACACTGTAGTGATGATAAACACTGGTGTAGTGGTGACACTGTAGTGATGATAAATACTGGTGGTAGTGGTGACACTGTAGTGATGGTAAACACTGGTGGTAGTGGTGACACTGTAGTGATGGTAAACACTGGGTGGTGGTGACACTGTAGTGATGATAAATACTGGTGGTAGTGGTGACACTGTAGTGATGATAAACACTGGTGGTAGTGGTGACACTGTAGTGATGATAAACACTGGTGGTAGTGGTGACACTGTAGTGATGATAAACACTGGTGGTAGTGGTGACACTGTAGTGATGATAAACACTGGTGGTAGTGGTGACTGTAGTGATGATAAACACTGGTGGTAGTGGTGACACTGTAGTGATGGTAAACACTGGTGGTAGTGGTGACACTGTAGTGATGGTAAACACTGGGTGGTGGTGACACTGTAGTGATGATAAATACTGGTGGTAGTGGTGACACTGTAGTGATGATAAACACTGGTGGTAGTGGTGACACTGTAGTGATGGTAAACACTGGTGGTAGTGGTGACACTGTAGTGATGGTAAACACTGGGTGGTGGTGACACTGTAGTGATGGTAAACACTGGTGGTAGTGGTGACACTGTAGTGATGGTAAACACTGGGTGGTGGTGACACTGTAGTGATGGTAAACACTGAGTGGTGGTGACACTGTAGTGATGGTAAACACTGGGTGGTGGTGACACTGTAGTGATGGTAAACATTGGTGGTAGTGGTGACACTGTAGTGATGGTAAACACTGGGTGGTGGTGACACTGTAGTGATGGTAAACACTGGGTGGTGGTGACACTGTAGTGATGGTAAACACTGGTGGTAGTGGTGACACTGTAGTGATGGTAAACACTGGGTGGTGGTGACACTGTAGTGATGGTAAACACTGGTGGTAGTATCATGTGGGAGTTCGACACGTGGATTAGGTAAGAAATACTCACGTAGGCTGGTATTACGTATAATTACAGACAAGGTGGAGTGCGCCCTTACAGCCGTACCTCTCTCTCTCGCTCTTCTCGTAACACTGACTGACTGGCTGCCCACAGTACCCATATGTGAGAGGGTCTTTGAATAATGCCAGGTCAGCGCAATATGAGTTCAGATAGTGACTCAGGCAGAGACGGTTGGTCGTTGAGTCAACGGTACACTGGTTACTGGTAACTGGTTACTACTACTGAGAGCTCGGCGACGCTAACGTATGTCGTCCCGACATACAACTAATACAAACTAGAGATGGCAGGTATACGGCTTGGGCTGATTCTATACAATGTCAAAGTACACAACAATTAAACATTATAACATACATAAGTAGAACATTGGAATGGAAGCTTACATAACTGAAACTGTAATGCAATCCAAGGTATAATATAGCACAACTTAAAACTCAACAAATGAACATCGAACTCAACGTTGAGATTACAAGTGATAAAAAAAAATTTTGATCGATCAATCTGTATTCATGTGATCTACGGATTCTGAGGAAGGAATATATACAAAGAAAGAGTGTTTAACAGAAAGGCAGATTCGGTGCACTCAAATCTAGACTGTTAACTCTCAGAATGCGGAGAGAACATGAACACAAAAAAAAATTCTTGAATACTGATAAGTTGATACTGTAATTATTCATCTATACAGGTTATTTACATTTAACCCCAACTCTGCTAGGGTGAGATTGACATATGCAGAATGGGTGTCATCTCTGGGAGGATCAAACTCTGTAGCATTGGCTAACTCATGCTGTATTTGAGGCAAATCTGAATTGGAAGTTACAAATGATACTTGAGGATTTCTCAATACCTGTCGTGTACGTAGGGAATAACGACATTCAGGTTGATCGTCTGACTGAGTATCAGAGGAAGAGAGTACAGGATCAGGAGGATTGTCAGAGTCTGTCACATTAGTCTGGGTTGGAACATCATTATCATCACATACTAACTTCATATGATCTAAATGCGATTCTTTATACTGACCAGTACTAATCTCTCTAACCTTATACTTATTACCAGTGATATGTTCAACTACTCGATAAGGACCAACAAACTTTTGATCAAGCTTTGGCATTGCAGACGTTTTGTTAAAGTTAATCAGCATAACTCTCGAACCTACTTTGATTTTGGATGGCTTTGCTCGAGTGTTTGCGACTCTTGTAAATTCTGCTGTTGATTTATGAAGTGTTTCA
The DNA here is from genome assembly GCF_038502225.1 of Cherax quadricarinatus. Classification (NCBI taxonomy): domain Eukaryota; kingdom Metazoa; phylum Arthropoda; class Malacostraca; order Decapoda; family Parastacidae; genus Cherax; species Cherax quadricarinatus. Next base: position 14,479,743 of record NC_091299.1, on the reverse strand, counting down.
CGGATTCTTCTAAAAACACTTTGAGCTAAGCTGGTACGAGTTGCTATGAAGTCATCAGGGTTGTAATTTGGTTTCGGATTAGAATATAACAACTCATAAGGCAAACGTTTATCTACACCATACAATGCATAATGTGGAGTGTCACCTATAGAAACATTGTAAGCAGAATTTATAGCACACTGCACATCAGGTATAACTTCATCCCAAGTTTCACTGTTGGGATTGATAGTGGCTCTCAAGACATCAAGTACTTTCTTATTGGTTCGTTCCGCTAACCCATTGCTGGCAGGATGATGAGGAACAATGGTGGATTTAGAGATCTTGTACAAGGAGCACAAATTTTCAAGAATTTCGTTACAGAATTCACCTCCATTATCTGTTACTAGGGACTTAGGAGTGGTATGCCTGCAGATAATGCGTTCTTTAAACGCTTTAGCTACTGTCTCGGCAGTCTTATCTGCAATAGGAACTAACTCACAATATCTGGTGAAATGGTCTACCATAACACACAGATGTTTGTTACCTTGGAGGGAACATTGGAAATTAGTTAACAAATCTAGCGCAACTCTTTCCCACGGTTCGCTAGTAGTTGGATATACTTGGATTGGATTAGGACCATTAGCATTGCCTTTATGTTGCATGCAGACACTACATTTCTTAACATACTCAGAAATATCAGTTGCCATACGAGGCCAAAAGTATTTCAATCTGGCTTGTTTTACTGAACGATCCATACCAGGGTGTGCAACACCTGGTACATCGTGAACTAGCTGTAAGGCTACATTCTCTAGTGACTGTGGAATTACTAACTGGTATACTCTTCTGCTAGGGGTACCCAACTCGGCTGTTCGATACAGTAATTCTTGGTTCATGACAAAGTCACTGATGGGTGCTGGTGGCTTCACAGTCAGAATAAGATCTTCCTGGAGCAGGAATCGAATCACACCAGACCACATGGGATCTGTTCGTTGAGCATTCTTTACATCTTCAGCACTAAATGGAGGGTCTGCAGTTACTATACTAACATGTCGCGATAAGGCATCTGCGACTACATTTGACTTGCCAGGTAAATGCTCAAAGGTGGGATTGAACTCTTGGATAGTCAAGGTCCATCTAGCTAACCTTCCAGTAGGTTGTTTGTTCTGGAATAAGGGTATCAGTGGAGCATGGTCTGTCAAGACATGAACAGAGTACTGATAATGTCTCGGAAGTGCTTTAAAGACCATACTATTGCTAAAGCTTCTTGCTCAGTTACTGTATAATTACGTTCAGCCTTTGTAAGGACTCGGCTAGCAAATGCAACTGCGTTGTACTTGCCATCGGTCTTCTGAGCTAGTACGGCACCTATGCCAATTGAACTAGCATCAGTTGTCAGATAGAAGGGCTTAGAAAAATCTGGAAATTTCAAAATTGGAGCAGAAGTTAGCTTTTCTTTTAGAGTTTGGAATGCTCTTTCTTGACGGAAGGTCCAAACAAAAGGAGCATCTTTCTTAAGCAACTCAGTTAGAGGAGCAGCTATGGAAGAAAAATTGGCAATGAAGGATCTATAAAAACCTGCTAAGCCCACAAAGGATCTTACGGCATCAGCAGTTTTGGGAGTTGGAAAATTTAGTACTGCAGTTACTTTACTTTGGTCAGTCGTAACCCCTCTAGGAGTGACTACGTGACCAAGAAACTCTGGGTGGTGGTGACACTGTAGTGATGGTAAACACTGGGTGGTGGTGACACTGTAGTGATGGTAAACACTGGTGGTAATGGTGACACTGTAGTGATGGTAAACACTGGTGGTA
>NC_091299.1:14467953-14472953 GCF_038502225.1 Cherax quadricarinatus | reverse complement strand
GCGAGTGATGTAGTGGAGGCAGGAACCATACATAGCTTTAAGACGAGGTATGATAAAGCTCATGGAGCAGGGAGAGAGAGGACCTAGCAGCGTTCAGTGAAGAGGAGGGGCGAGGAGCTGAGTATCGACCCCTGCAACCAAAATTAGGTGAATACAGAGATTAAAATGACAGTATATATAGGCAGTTTGAGAGTGACACAGTAACCGGAAAAATGACATATTTGACCTCACTGTCTACATGTGCTCTTCTCCAATGTCATTTTTCAGGTCACTTTGTGTGACTTACACCTCACTCTCCACCTACATATATACTGTCCTTTTAATCTGTGTTTGTTAGAAGTGATCAGGGTCCCAGGACCTAAATGTTTTGTAATAAATATGTCCCAATGTTTGCTCAAGTGTCTTCCTTAATATCATTGTTACACAGTGCCCAGGAAACAACCCTCACCTAAATCCCACTGAAAATTACACGAATGAGAGTTACGATTCAAAACATCAGCGCCACGCTTGACCCACGAATAAGATAAACTCTGGATTAAGAAAATAAACTTGACCATGAAAAAACTTTCTGACTCTATGCCTAACTTCACGAAACTGGTAATGAAGTCAAATATAAACATGACCAAATATTAAAAGGTAAATGAAATGAATTTTTTTCCTACCCTTTATCCAATGTCACTAAAAATTCCACTGCAAAAGGAGGATTACCAACAGACCTCTGACTGCCTTCAAGAAGGCGGTGGACAAGCACTTAAAGTCAGTACCTGATCAGCCGGGCTGTGGTTCGTACGTCAGTTTGCATGCGGTCAACAGTAATAGCCTGGTTGATCAGGTCCTGATCCAATGCGAGGCCTGGTCACAGACAGGGCCGCGGGGACGTTGACCCCGAAACCCTCTCCAGGCACACTCCAGGTATGACACTGGCGCAACATCATTTATGGAGTCTATACCTTTAGTTAGTGCATAACCCAGTTTATGTCGCAATCATTTATTTTGCATACCTGTGCCATACCAAAGGTATGTGACAGGATTCACTCATTCTCACAGCCTAGCCGGAGGCCAGGCTCTTCCTGGTATCGCACCGTACAGCCTGGTTGATCTAGCACTTGAACAGTACAAAACACAAGTTTCTCGCTCTCGTATCCTGTTTAATATTTAATTTACTGTGAGAAACTCGGGAGATAATTTCAGCAGAATGTATGTAGATACCCAGACATCAACTACATCAATTAGGGCCATTGCTCTGCACCTCTATTAACCATCCCGGTTTACAAATGTGTCTGCTTCCAGAATTGCTCACTGAAGCCCTCAAGGCCAGTCTGCCAAAGCAGTGGCTACTGTTAAGGTAGAACTCGGTTCGAATTTCCGTAAAGAAAAAAAAAACTGACCACTGCACTAATTACTTCCTTTCATCTGTGTAGTGGATAATGGTACCTGGCCTGTCCTGTCTTCTGGCTTTTACAGTCCTCTATACAGAACATAAGAGTTGAGACCAATGCCAAAACTTTCCCACTGTGATTGTGAAAGTTTAACATACTCTCCTGGTAGCAGTGATCTACTTTGTATAAGTTCTATTATACCATATATTCCAGGCTGTAGCGAGAGCAAATTGAAGGATGTTCAGTATTTCAGAAGTATTGCTTCTCCTAAATTATTAGGCTTTTTTTCTACTAGTCACACTGATCATTTTCTGAAATCAAAGGTTTTTGTTGTAAGCATTGTTACTGGAGAATAGTCTGGCCTGAGAGGCTGATCTTAAGTTATAAGCTAGTAGTTAAGAGTTATTAACTGCAAAATACACATGATAACTGTATCTGACTGTCATTAATATTTGCAAGTTGGTTTAAGGACAATACTAAGATGTTGTACAAGAATGGTATACAATACCGACAAGATGAAAACTGAGACACTTGTGCAACATCTGGGTATCTTAATTGTAGAAGTTTCGCCATCCAGTGGCTTTGTCAAGAGAGATTCTTGGACATAATTAGAAGACGTAAGAACTATATACAAAAGATGAGGTAATCAATCCCTCAGCCTTGGAGTTGGTGTGAAGAGCACGACTACCGTGCTCTTCACCTGGGTGGGCTAAACTGGGATGACCTGAGTATGGGTCAGGTAGCTGATGTTGGCTGCCAATATGACGTGTTTCAGAGCATAGTGCTAGCTGCCCAGCCAACTTTTGTTCTGAGTAGGGAAATTTGATCTAACAAAAATGATCAAAAATGGTTAAACAATAGATTAAAACATCTCAATGGTCAAAAGAGAGGCACATATAGGCTTATCAAAGGAGGGGAAGAGCAGTTAAGAAATCAATATATTCAATTAGAGTGAAATAAAAAAAAAGGAATAAGAAAAGCAAAAAGGGATTATGAGGCTAAAGTCGCAGGGGAGTCGAAGACTAACTCAAAAGGGTTCTTTCAGGTATACAGAAGTAAGATTAGGGACAAGACAGGCCCGCTTAAGAGTAACTCAGGTCAGATCACTGACAGTGATAAGGATATGTGTGAAATTTTCAACACTCACTTCCTCTCAGTTTTTACTCAGGAAGATACTAGCGAAATTCCAGAAATAATAAGTTATGTAGAACAGGACGATAACTAGTGACTTGGTCCTCAGACAAATACAGAAATTAAAACCTAACAAATCCCCAGGCCCTGATGAACTGTTTGCAAGGGTTTTAAAGGAATGTAAAGGGGAACTAAGCATACATTTTGCTAATCTTTTCAATGTATCACTACACACTGGCATAGTGCCAGACAAGTGGAAAATGGTTAATGTAATACCTATTTACAAGGCAGGTGACAAGTTCTTAGCTTCGAACTATAGACCAATAAGCTTTACCTCCATAGTGGGAAAATTTATGGAATCAATAACTGCCGAGGCAATTCGTAGCCATCTTCAAAGGCATAAATTGATTAATGAATCTCAACACGGTTTTACAAAGGGTCGTTCCTGTCTTACGATTTTACTAAATTTTTTCACTAAGGCATTTCAGGAGATAGATCATGGTAATGAATATGATATTGTTTATATGGACTTCAGTAAGACTTTCGATAGAGTTCCACATCAGAGGCTAATGAGGAAACTTAAGGCACACGGAATAGGAAAAAATTCTCCTGGGTAGAAGCATGGTTGACAAATAGGCAGCAAAGAGTTTGCATAAATAGGGAGAAATCAGAAGCGGTGTTCCACAGGGGTCAGTGTTAGGCCCCTTGTTGTTCACAATTTACATGAATGACATAGATGAGGGAATAGTGATATAAGCAAATTTGCTGATGACACCAAAATAGGCCGTCCAATTCATTCTAATGAGGACATTAGAGCACTCCAGGATGATTTGAATAGACTGATGCAGTGGTTAGAGAAGTAGCAGATGCAGTTTAATATAGTCAAATGTTGAACAGGACAATAACCATGCCACATAAAAATTAAATAATGCAGATCTTAATTTTACTGATTGCGAAAAGGATTTATCAGTTCTGGTTAGAAGTAAACTGAAACCAAGACAACAGTGCTTTAGTTTTAGAAATAAAGCTAACAGAATCCTTGGCTTCATACCAAGAAGTATAAATAATAGAAGTCCTCAGGTTGTTCTTCAACTCTATATATCTTTGGTTAGACCTCATTTACACTATGCTGCGCAGTTCTGGTCACCGTATTACAGAATGGATATAAATGCATTGGAAAACGTACAAAGGAGGATGACAAAGTTGATCCTATGTATCAGAAATCTTCCCTATGAGGCTAGACTGAGGGCCCTGAATCTGCACTCTCTAGAAAGGCGTAGAATTAGGGGGGATATGATTGAGGTGTATAAATGGAAAACAGGAATTAATAAAAGGGATGTAAAAAGCGTGCACTTGTATAGCCCTCGTGGCTTAGCGCTTCTTTTTGATTATAATAATAATAATTACTTTACTAAAAATATCTAGCCTAGACAGGACTCGCAGTAATGTATTTAAAATAAGTCGGAAAAATTAAGATTCAGGAAGGATATAGGAAAGCACTGGTTTGGTAACAGAGTTGTGGAGTGTAACAAACTCCCGAGTACTGTAATAGAAGCTAAGACGTTGTGTAGTTTTAAAAATAGGTTAGATAAATACAGGCGTGGGTGTGAGTTGGACCTGACTAGCTTGTGCTACTCGGTCAGTTGCCGTGCTCCTTCCTTAGTTAATGGGACCTGCGATATCACTGGTATCGCAGCCAGAAAAAAAACGGGGGCAACGTTCAAATGTGGACTTTAATCAGTGGTGGTGGGAGAATAGGTCGACCAGGACTCAATCAATCTCACCAAGAAAGTCTAGAAGTTTTCCCCGCAGCCCAATTATTCTCTTCTCCACAGCTACGAGTGTCCTCAAAATATAACAGTAAGTGGTAGACAGTTCTCTTCTCTCTACCCCTCAAGGAAGGTTTCTTGATGTTGGTGAGGGGCTCTTGATTTAGGGAATTGGATCTGTGCTCCAGTTCCCCGAATTAAGCCTGAATGCCTTCCACATCCCCCCAGGCGCTGTATAATCCTCTGGGTTTAGCGCTTCCCCCTTGATTTTAATAATAATCTTCTCTCTACACAACACAACCCCCGCACGACGACAGAACGAAACAACGGGTGGGAAGAAACATATTTCGACCTCCAGGTTGTGCTTTCTTCAGGACCTCAGTTGGAGATGGAACCAGATAGCTGGTCCACACAGCCCTGCACCTGGCAGACAGCTGGTCCACACAGCCCTGCACCTGGCAGATAGCTGGTCCACACAGCCCTGCAACTGGCAGATAGCTGGCACACACAGTCCTGCACCAAGCAGACAGCCGGTCCACACAGCCGTGACGTAGGCTGGCAACGTCACTGCGGACATAAGAGGTAATCTACATGCCACTCACTTCTCTTACAGCGGGGAGTGGGAGATGGGAGGAGTGGGCGAGGGGGCGGCAGAGGGGACAAGCTTAGTGAGCGGGCACCTTCAAACCTTTCTTGGAAGCAGCCGCCTCTCTTCCTTCTT
>NC_091299.1:14375453-14455453 GCF_038502225.1 Cherax quadricarinatus | reverse complement strand
ACAAATGGTGCACGTTTATTAATGTTTTAGAGAACGTGATAAGATCTGCGTCGACACTCGAGCACACAGTTGTCTAATGTTCTCCGCTTTAATCAATAATACATTAACCTAACAAAAAAATGCTTATTTAAAAAAAAAGTGACAGAACGTGCACAAAGCAACGTATTCACTTGTAATAAAACGCTGATTTTCATTGATCTTCTCTTTAAGCAGTCACTATTTACTTTAGCACTAGTAAGGGTTAACTTAAATAAACTCAAGTTACTAAACTGTAACAGACTGTAAAGTAAAAAGAGGAGGGAGTATGTCATCTTCACGTAACAGCGGCCGAGTAAACACTGAGAAGACGCTTCAGCTGGAGAACGTCAGAAAAACAACGTTGTCTTCAGTGGCCAGCTTGGCTTCTTGCAAGCAGTGTAAATCTTTTATAAAGCCAGGTTTTCTAAGGCAGATATGTTGGTGCCTGGTGTTTACTCAGACGCTGTTACATCCTCCTAACATACTCCCTGCTCCAGCACATGTTCCCCTCACTTAGATAAGGTGAATTTGCTTTAATTTACTTTAAAGCAACATAAGCGTAGAGTATGTTATTTATAAGTGGTGCTGACGTGGGAATGCAAGCAGTGAGCACCAATAACCTCACTGAGCAGGCTAACACGAAGGCCTGGTTAGTTATCGGGCGGGGAAGACGATGATCCTACATACTGTCTATAAGTAACATTAATACGTGCAACATTGTTATGAAAGCTAGTTGAAGCTTATTAGGATTATTAATACACCACTGAACTGCATCTGCTACTGTTAATTCCAATATCTGAGCTACTACTGAAATAAGGATGATAGGGCGAAAAGGACCCATTTGCAGTTTTGGTCGATTCGAAGCCCCTCTCAATGTCACATATTCACAACTCTATAAGATGACGCTCAGACTAACGTATAAAGTGGGATAAATCCGTGTGCAAAAAAATCTTATATACTGTATGATAAATGAACAATTTTGCAGAAAATTTTATTGTGTATCACTGAAAAAAAAAAAAATTCTGGATGCATCAAGCACATTTTGTGTGTGTGTGTGTGTGTGTGTGTGTGTGTGTGTGTGTGTGTGTGTGTGTGTGTGTGTGTGTGTGTGAAGCAGAACTGAGTTCAGCAGGTTTGTCTTTGTAAATGGATGAATCCTGTGACGCTGCAGGTTTAGCGACATGTGTTTGTGCACTCTATACATGAACCTTCTATTGAAAAAGATATGCTTATTCACAGCTCTCTTTCCACCAAAACCAGGAGTAAAAGAAACTTTCAATTTTATCATTTCATTCATGAATAAATACGAAACATCCTGGCTTTAATGTTCTAATATACTCACTGTTAGAGCCACAACTATGGCAAGAAAAATGTCAGGTGCTGTGGCAGTCATAAACAATATTACTCCACATATTGAGCATAACCATTGTTGTTCTCATCGTCACGCACTTGTAATTAAACCAATGTCTTAAGAACTAAAAGATATACCCCGTAAAGCAGTCAAAACTATCAATTTTAGCATGGCTAGACCACTCATTTCCAGGAAATTTACAACACTGTGACGAGAAGAGAGAGGTTTGCATAAAACACTACTGCTTCATGCTCAAGTTTGATGGCTGCCTCGCCGAGGTGTTGGCTCGCTTTTACGAGTTAACGAAAGAGATGTCTTTTCGTATTATCGGAGCGTGCTTTTAAACATACAAATTAAGCAACAAATACTGGAGACAAAGTGGTATAATATGCTGATGTATTTACATCTGATGAACCCAGTGTTTTCATATAACTAGTTTTGAGGTGTTTTTCTCAAATTTTGAGGTGTGTTTCTACGAAAAAGCTTGAATGCTTTATAAACCACCTTATTTTAATGAATTAACGAATGAAGGGTTTCACGTCAGTAAAAAGTTCAAAATTTGCTAAAATGTGGTTTTCATTTGTTTACGACAATTAGGGAATACTTCCCTCGTCCAACACAAACATTAGACTGGGTGCACAGTCTAATGTGTCTGTCACTCTCTGAATCACTATTAAGAGAGAAGGAACTGATGACAATTTAAAACAAAACTTCATCGTGTTGAACCTTTTGGTATCCGGATTCAGATATTAAACGTGTACGCTAGAGTGGCTACACCAGGCTGGAAATAAATTACTGGATATGTAGCAACTTGTGTTATGTAAAGAAAAGACCCTTGTGGAGGTGAACTTGGAAAAAGGGATAGATTAAGAAAAAAATTTGTGAGAGGAGTGTCACTTGCAAGAAGAGGAGGAGGAGCCAGAGCAGAGTGAAGTTGCTGCAGAAAACAGCAACTTCACTCTGGCTGTAACCTTCTCCAGAACATCACTTCATCTGAAATCATTTATTACCGGGATGACTCGAGTATGGAACATATTCGTACAGCATTATGATGTCAACGAGATAAAGTCAGCTGATCAGATGAAAATGCTGGCCCACAGATGGCTCCAACTTCATCCTGTTCCCTAGTTGTATGTTTCATAACACACACACACACACACACACAGTGTGTGTGTGTGTGTGTGTGTGTGTGTGTGTGTGTGTGTGTGTGTGTGTGTGTGTGTGTGTGTGTGTGTGTGTGTGTGTGTGTGTGTGCGCGCGCTCGCTCGCCTAATTGTACTCACCTAATTGTGGTTGCAGGGGTCGAGACTCAGCTCCTGGCCCCGCCTCTTCACTGAACGCTATGTCCTGTGTTTGTGTGTGTGTGTGTGGGGGGGGGGGGGGTATAGCATGAAAATATCGACAACATAAGTATTCGTTTTAATCTTTCCTGGAAAATAATGCTTAAAGAAAAGTCATGTAAGGTTTTTCCAATTTTCTAGATTGTAGTGAATTAAGACAGAATACAATGCATTAAGAAAACAGTCAGTTACTGCTATAAAGTCAAGAACTCAAAACTATGTCAGTACTCTAGTTAAGTGAAAATCAGGAATGATGACTACTTTGTTGGGTAGAAAACAGTGTACAGTGCAGTCTCTAAGTTTCTCATGGTCACTTGCTAACTTAAGAGGTTTGTTTCACACACTTGAGATAACCTCACCACCTGTAAGAATCTTCAAGAACTCTTTCTCTCTTCCCCACCACTGTTATGTTTGGGAGACTGCACTCTGGCACAAATGTATTGGTCACATGATACTCACGAATACCACATGGAATAACGGCCGGCACCACTCAACGAGAACTGTCAGGTCACACTGACCAACCAACATATGTTAATAGATTGTCGTGTTTATCAAAGTGCATGCAGGATTCACCTCCGACAACCAAACCATCTCAAGACACAGACTGACTTCCTCGCCGAAAGTCCCACCTTTGATGCAGACTCTCCCTCGGCCTTTTGAATGGAATATAACTTATTGCACCAACTGGAATCACAGTTTTACTCTTGCACTAACCCCCACCACCACTCTTAACTCTCTACCCATCACTCACTCCTAACCTTCGCAAATTTCTACTTTCATATAACCCTGCAAAGCTGTATGACCCTTAGCGTTTACCGCTTAAACTGGGTGTAATAACAGTATCTTCCTTCAGCATCCAAATAGATTCTGATACAACAAAGTATAGAGTGGAGGGTAAGTGAAGAAAAGTAAGTGGTAGTGTTAATGAGTGTGGAGGCAGCGGTGGCAGGTGTTAGAGTGGATGTAGGGGTGGTAGAGGGTGGAAGATAGGATGGTAGAGGGTGGATGATAGGATAGTAGAGGGTGAATGATAGGATAGTAGAGGATGGGTGATAGGATGGTAGAGGGTGGATGATAAGATAGTAGAGGGTGGGTGGTAGGATGGTAGAGGGTGGGTGATAGGATGGTAGAGGGTGGATGATAGGATAGTAGAGGATGGGTGACAGGATGGTAAAAGGTGGGTGATAGGATGGTAGAGCGTGGATGATACGATGGCAGTAGGTGGATGATAGGATGGTAGAGGGTGGATGATAAGATAGTAGAGGGTGGGTGGTAGGATGGTAGAGGGTGGATGATAGGATGGTAGAGGGTGGATGATAAGATGGTAGAGGTGTGTGATAGGATGGTAGAGGGTGTGTGATAGGATGGTAGAGGGTGGGTGATAGGATGGTAAAGGGTGGGTGATAGGATGGTAGAGGGTGGATGATAGGATGGTAGAGGGTGGATGATAGGATGGTAGAGGGTGTGTGATAGGATGGTAGAGGGTGGATGATAGGATGGTAGAGGGTAGATGATAGGATGGTAGAGGGTGTGTGATAGGATGGTAGAGGGTGTGTGATAGGATGGTAGAGGGTAGATGATAGGATGGTAGAGGGTAGATGATAGGATGGTAGAGGGTGTGTGATAGGATGGTAGAGGGTGGGTGATAGGATGGTAGAGGGTGTGTGATAGGATGGTAGAGGGTGGATGATAGGATGGTAGAGGGTGGATGATAGGATAGTAGAGGGTGAATGATAGGATAGTAGAGGATGGGTGATAGGATGGTAAAGGGTGGGTGATAGGATGGTAGAGCGTGGATGATACGATGGTAGCAGGTGGATGATAGGATGGTAGAGGGTGGATGATAAGATACTAGAGGGTGGGTGGAAGGATGGTAGAGGGTGGGTGATAGGATGGTAGAGGGTGGATGACAGGATGGTAGAGGGTGGATGATAGGATGGTAGAGGGTGTGTGATAGGATGGTAGAGGGTGGATGATAGGATGGTAGAGGGTTTGTGATAGGATGGTATGTCAGCATAGTTGCTGATCCCTGTGTTATATAGCATAGCATATTAGTATCATCCATGTGCTTTAGATAGGAGATCCCTTGTAGGCCTGTGACTTTGTGTGACGTCACGGGATGCGCATGTGTAGGCTCGTACCTCTGCCTCCCTCTCAGTCGGCGTAGACACCCAGGCGAAGACAGGCAAGGCAGTGGGCTCCATTTCCCATCATCAGACTCTGACAATATATGTTACCTTCCAACAAGTGTGTCTACCTTCAACCCACGATATCTCCATTTAAGAACCCATACGATAGGTAGAGGGTGTGATAGGATGGTAGAGGGTGAGTGATAGGATGGTAGAGGGTGGGTGATAGGATGGTAGAGGGTGGATGATAGGATGGTAGAGGGTGGATGATAGGATGGTAGAGGGTGCGTGATAGGATGGTAGAGGGTGGATGATAGGATGGAAGAGGGTGCATGATAGGATGGTAGAGGGTGGATGATAGGATGGTAGAGGGTGGATGATAGGATGGTAGAGGGTGTGATAGGATGGTAGAGGGTGTGATAGGATGGTAGAGGGTGGGTGATAGGATGGTAGAGGGTGCGTGATAGGATGGTAGAGGGTGGATGATAGGATGGTAGAGGGTGTGTGATAGGATGGTAGAGGGTGTGATAGGATGGTAGAGGGTGTGATAGGATGGTAAAGGGTGGGTGATAGGATGGTAGAGGGTGGGTGATAGGATGGTAGAGGGTGGATGATAGGATGGTAGAGGTTGGATGATAGGATGGTAGAGGGTGGATGATAGGATGGTAGAGGGTGGATGGTAGGATGGTAGAGGGTGGATGATAGGATGGTAGAGCGTGTGTGATAGGATGGTAGAGGGTGGGTGATAGGATGGTAGAGGGTGGGTGATAGGATGGTAGAGGGTGGATGATAGGATGGTAGAGGGTGGGTGATAGGATGGTAGAGGGTGGGTGATAGGATGGTAGAGGGTGGATGATAGGATGGTAGAGGGTGAATGATAGGATAGTAGAGGATGGGTGATAGGATGGTAAAGGGTGGGTGATAGGATGGTAGAGCGTGGATGATACGATGGTAGCAGGTGGATGATAGGATGGTAGAGGGTGGATGACAAGATAATAGAGGGTGGATGATAAGATAGTAGAGGGTGGGTGGTAGGATGGTAGAGGGTGGGTGATAGGATGGTAGAGGGTGGATGATAGGATGGTAGAGGGTGGATGATAGGATGGTACAGGGTGGATGATAGGATGGTAGAGGGTGTGATAGGATGGTAGAGGGTGGGTGATAGGATGGTAGAGGGTGGGTGATAGGATGGTAGCAGGTGGATGATAGAATGGTAGAGAGTGGATGATAAGATAGTAGAGGGTGGGTGGTAGGATGGTAGAGGGTGGGTGATAGGATGGTAGTGTGTGGATGATAGGATGGTAGAGGGTGGGTCATAGGATGGTAGAGGGTGGATGATAGGATGGTAGAGGGTGGATGATAGGATGGTAGAGGGTGGATGATAGGATGGTAGAGGGGGATGATAGGATGGTAGAGGGTGGATGATAGGATGGTAGAGGGTGGATGATTGGATGGTAGAGGGTGGATGACAGGATGGTAGAGGGTGGGTGATAGGATGGTAGAGGGTGGGTGATAGGATGGTAGAGGGTGGGTGATATGATGGTAGATGGTGGGTGATAGGATGGTAGAGGGTGGGTGATATGATGGTAGATGGTGGGTGATAGGATGGTAGAGGGTGGGTTGGTGGTGGAGCGGTGACGGTAGTACGAAAAACTGGATAATGGTGGGGAATGGATTGAAGGATAGGTTGGGGGGGACAGGGCAGATGAGAGTTAAGGTGGGTGGGAGGGTGTGGGTTAAGTGCTGAGGTGTGGGATTGGAGAGGACGTGGGAGGGGAGGGGATTATGGGGTGGGGGAAGCGGTAAGAGCGGAACTTGAGGAGAACCAGGAAAGCTGGGGTGGTGAAGTCTCTCTCCCAGACCCCAGCACACCTGTTGCTTCCTCCACAAGGTGATCTCCTCTTGTGTAACCCATGACTCACTCACTCACTCACACACTCTCTCTCTCTCTCTCTCTCTCTCACACACACACATACATACATTCATTTCCCAGAATCTATTTAATAAAAACTGAGACAAGCCAGACTGCACGTCTAGTTCCTGGAGGTTTGCACCAGTCTCACGCAACACGTGTGTGAGCACACGCAATGGACTAGTGACCACACGCAACACGTGTGTGAGCACACGCCATGTACTACTGACCATAACATGTGTAAGTACACTCAATGTACTGCTACCATCAACATGTGTGAGTACATGCAACGTACTAGCAAGCACACAATATACAGCTGACCCGCAACATGTGTCTAAGTAGATATTATAAGCTAGATATTAAACCGTTTGTGACCACGGATGTTGATACAATGTTTTCTTCTTGTGCCCACGACGCCTCTGCTTTTCACTGGGCTTATTTTACAATTTCTGTCGCATCTTTCATTCCATTATATTATGACAATGTGTAGAGTTGGTACCATTCCCTCAAACACCTTTCAAGTATACTATATATCATGATCTATCTCTTTATCTTTTGCTTCAATAAGTACATATTTAGGACTCTGAAGCGTTCCCACAACTTGAAAAGTTTCAATGGTTCTATGCAGGCCGTACATTACCTGGAGGTTATTCCGGGGATCAACGCCCCCGCGGCCCGGTCCATGACCAGGCCTCCCGATGGATCAGGGCCTGATCAACTAGGCTGTTACTGCTGGCCGCACGCAGTCCAACGTACGAGCCACAGCCCGGCTGATCCGGCACTGACTTTAGGTATCTGTCCAGCTCTCTCTTGAAGGCAGCCAGGGGTTTATTGGTAATTCCCCTAATGCTTGATGGGAGGCTGTTGAACAGTTTTGGGCCCCGGACACTTATGGTGTTTTCCCTTAGTATACCAATGGCGCCCCTACTTTTTATTGGGGGCATTTTGCATCGCCTGCCCAGTCTTTTACTTTCGTAGGGAGTGATTTCTGTGTGCAGATTTGGGACCATTCCTTCCAAGATTTTCCAAGTGTAGATTATGATATATCTCTCCCTCCTGCGTTCCAACAGAACGTGCAGTAAAGGATCTCTGTACACTCTCTAGATCTGCGATTTCACCTGCTTTGAATGGAGATGTTAATGTACAGCAGTATTCCAGCCTAGAGAGAACAAGTGATTTGAAAAGGATCATCATGGGCTTGGCATCTCTCGTTCTGAAAGTTCTCATTATCCATCCTATCATTTTCTTTGCACGTGCGATCGTGGCACTGTTGTGATCCTTGAAAGTGAGATCCTCAGACATTACTACTCCCAGGTCCCTTACATTATTTTTCCGCTCTATTGTATGGCCGGAGTCAGTAGTATACTCTGTTCTAGTTATTATCTCCTCCAGTTTTCCATAACGGAGTAGTTGGAATTTGTCCTCATTGAACATCATATTGTTTACCGTTGCCCACTGGAAAACTTTGTTTATATCTTCTTGGAGGTTAACCGCGTCCTCAGCAGATGACAGCCTCATGCAGATCCTAGTATCATCCGCAAAGGATGATACGGTGCTGTGGTGTATATCTCTGTTTATGTCTGATATGAGGATAAGGAATAAGATGGGGGCGAGTACTGTGCCTTGTGGAACAGAGCTCTTCACTATGGCAGCCTCCGATTTAACTCTGTTGACCACTACTCTTTGTGTTCGATTTGTTAGGAAGTTGAAGATCCATCTCCCCACTTTCCCAGTTATTCCTTTAGCACGTATTTTATGGGCTATTACGCCATGATCGCATTTGCCTCTGATATCTTTCCTGCCCTGAACGGGGCAGTCAACATTGAATAATACCGTACACGAGATAAAGTATAAGTAATTTAAAATATCACGATTGGCAAGATTTCCCCTGTTTTTTTTTTTTAAGTTTTTATTATTTACCTCGTCATTTTTATGGCTGTCTTGACATTCGCCTTATTATGTTCTTTGAAGGAAACGTCAACTGACATTATTACTCCCAGGTCGCCCATGTGTTCCTTTCATTCAATTTGGCGATCTTCTTACATTTTATATACAGTGTCATTTTTAAGTAATTCATTCTTACCCTACCTAAGCAGTTGAAACTTGTCAAAAATGAACATTATGTTGGTTTTCACTGCCCACTGGAAGATTTTGCTTATACCTTGTTGCAGTTTTTCCGTGTCTTCCATCAAGGTGATTTTCATACTAGTTTTGGTATCTGCAAATGATGATACAAAACTCTGGCCAGTAGTTTTACCCATGCCTGCAATGAGGATAAGAAATGGTATAAAATCCAGGACCGTGCCTTGGGGTACTAAGATTTTTTTCCTGAGCTAATGCCGGATCTTGCTATGTTTACTTCTATTACTTTGTATTCTATCTGTTACAAAGCAGAATTTCTATTTGCCTGATTTCCCCATTATAACTATCGCTATTCACCTCATTTTCACATTTTCAACTGTCTTTACGGAAACTGTGTATACCACACCTGCGCTCTGGCTTTCTTTCAACGTGTACGTAATTCTGCCATGGTGGTGTAATAATTGTGACAGGCCTGATCTACCCTCTATAAATCCATCCAGGTTTGTATTGTGTAGATGTGCTGCTCAGGTTAAGCTGTTCCATAAAATTTGTAATCTGGTGTCTCATCGCCATTTCCAAGACTTTTATGATGTGCGATGTAAGGACTAGTTCTCTACTGCCGCCTTTATGCAAAGGAATCCGCATTTTTTTTTAAGGCCCTAGGGATTTCACCTAGATGTAAGCTCTTTCTCCATATGATGCACTTTTTTATAAGGAAATCCATGAGTTGTGTCCAAGTGCTGCATCAATGGGCATTGTTTCTACTTTCTTTTTTTAATTTTACTGGATTAGTGCTATGTCAGTCATATGATCTCTGTGATCTTCAGTGGAAATTACATGAAAAAAAAAAATCTGCATTCTCCACCCTGCTTTTGTTTAGTAGATTGCTGAACACTGATTCATATTGGTCTTTCAAAATTCCACTCATTTCTTTTTCATCATCAGTGTATGAACTTCCTGTGATTAATGGTCCAATTATATAGGTAGTTCTTAATTCGGATTTTTCGTATGTGTAGACATATTTTGGGTTTCTTGCAATATCCTAGATGACTTTTTGTTCCCTTTGTGCTTCTTCTGTTTGGTATGACATCTTAAGGTTTTGTTCTATCTCGGTGCTCTTTGGTTGAGATTATTTTTTCCTTCGTTGACATATTCACGTTTTTAAACAGTTCAGTAACCCATTTTCTTCTGTACATTCGTCTACGATCTCTTTCTATAAGGGATCTTTTATCGGGTTTACTGAGTGGTACATATTCAATGCAGACCTTGTATGCTTCTGTGTTAAGCTTTTCAGAGCACTGGCGAGGGTTTGCGACGCTCATGACTGTTTCGCAGGGTAATTCTGACAATTATTTGTTAATGTTACCCTGGAAAATTCTCCAATTGTTGAAGTTAAATTTAATGACCCTCCTGTCTCTTAGATGTGTTCCCCACCTCTAAGTTTAAACTCGTTTGTACTATGTTGTGATCAGAGTATAGTGTGTTTCTGACTGTTACGTCTCTGATTAGTTCCTCGTTGTTCGTGAAGATCAAATCCAGTGTATTTTCATTTCTAGTGGGATCTGTTATGTGAGAATTCAACACAAACTTTCACAAAGTCCCATTATTTCTCTGGTATGTACCTGTTGAGCTAGAATGCTTCCATGAACTATTTC
The DNA here is from genome assembly GCF_038502225.1 of Cherax quadricarinatus. Classification (NCBI taxonomy): domain Eukaryota; kingdom Metazoa; phylum Arthropoda; class Malacostraca; order Decapoda; family Parastacidae; genus Cherax; species Cherax quadricarinatus. The sequence goes on along the minus strand of NC_091299.1, from coordinate 14,444,966 downwards.
TGATACAACTCTGTGTTCTGCCATCCATATCACAATTGGATGGTTGAACTCACCGAGTTGAATAATATTCAGTGTGGGGTTCTCAAGCCTTATCTGATCTGTGAATTCCTCAGCCGTTGCTGACGATGGTTTATATAAGAGGATAATTACCAGATTCCTATTTTCTACTTTAATACCTAGAACTTCTACTGTATTATTCGATGGATTCAGTAATTTTGTGCAACAAAGTATCTTAAACACAGAGTCCTGATCTTCCCTGTGACCTATTAACTATGTCACATCTATATGTATTACAGTTTGTATCGTTATCTCACCGTCCAAAACATCGCTTGTGTTTCTGTCAATGCTCCAGCCATGACATTCTCTTCTGTGTGACCACTAATATAACTAATTTTGTCATTTTTATTTTATTTCAAGCCCTGAATGTTTACAAAACAGAAGCAAGATTTATCGTTTGAGATGTTATAGTTTGGTGTGTTATGTTAGCAGCACTGGTAATGTACCACCTCGTATGGCCCCTGGTGTACACATACTTGCTTTCTCCAGGACTGATTGTACACTTGTCTGTTGTACCCTCAACCCCGTTTGGATTGTCTCACTACTGCAGGAGCAGTGAGAGGTAGTGGTTGTAGCAGCAGTGACTGTCAGTGGTTGTAGAAGTGACGGAAAATTACCGTAGCAGCAGTGACATACAATGGCTGTAGTAACAGTGAGAGGCAGTGACGGGCAATGGTTGTAGCAGCAGTGACGGGCAATGGTTGTAGCAGCAGTGACGGGCAGTGGTTGTAGCAGCAGTGACGGGCAGTGGTTGTAGCAGCAGTGACGGGCAGTGGTCGTAGCAGCAGTGACGGGCAGTGGTTGTAGCAGCAGCGACGAGCAGTGGTTGTGGCAGACTTCACATAGCAATTTCAAGACAACCCGTTCTGTGAACTTTGTTGCCAAGGCCAGCAGCCCGCTCCTCCCTGCCCGACCTGTACTACGTGTCCACCAGCACGTTGCCTTCTCTCCCTCCCATTCTCTCTTCGCTCTTCTCTCCCCCCCCCCCCTCCATCCGTCTCTCTCTCTCTTTCTCTCTCTCTCTCCCCGTGTTAAAATCTGACACCCCTCCACCCCCGACAATAAGTTATAATGGGAACCTTCATTAACCCTAATATGAATATCTGTTATCGTATATCAGCTCATTAAAAAGTCTTCTAACATCTTAATTGTGGTCTTTGTTCTTAACACGTACTTACACGGAACACCATGAAGCTGGAGCACGAACTTTCATTTAGTCAATTTACTTCCTTTGTGTCTCTCTCATTCTGCAGCCTCTGCTGACAAGTTACGAAATCTGCATTAGTGTTACGAGCTTTTCTTGGTTCCCGTATTTGCAATATTTACCACATGATTTTTTACAGTCATTCCAAAGTCCTATTTCACATCAGGATATCAACTTCTCCCCCATCTAAAGCCATAAAGGTCTACACTACCCATTCTCCTACCACATCCTATCGTCCAGAGCCTACTGTTTACCGTCTACCATTAGAACCCTTCCATCGCCCCATGCCTCCAACCATAAAAACGTCCCTGCCACACACACACATATACCCTTCACAACCCTAAGCCCCAACTAAACTTCACGATCATCCTTTCATTAGAGACAAAGACCCTTACCACTACTACCTTTCTTCCTCAGCATGGCAGTCATGCCCATGACTTTTCCCAGTCCCTCCCATAATCACTGCGCAAAAACACGTTACATATGACAGAAGGCAGGAGTGTACTGAATATACACACCTAGAATTACCTCCCAGTGTACATACACCGGTGTATGTAGTTACATATGTGTGTGTGTGTGTACTCACCTAGTTGTACTCACCTAGTTGAGGTTGCGGGGGTCGAGTCCGAGCTCCTGGCCCCACCTCTTCACTGATCGCTACTAGGTCACTCTCCCTGAGCCGTGAGCTTTATCATACCTCTGCTTAAAGCTATGTATGGATCCTGCCTCCACTACATCGCTGTGTGTGTGCGTGTGTGTGTGCGTGTGTGTGTGTGTGTGTGTGTGTGTGTGTGTGTGTGTGTGTGTGTGTGTGTGTGTGTGTGTGTGTGTGTGTGTGTGTGTGTCTGTGTCTGTGTGTGTCTGTGTGTGTGTGTGTGTGTGTGTGTGTGTGTGTGTGTGTGTGTGTGTGTGTGTGTGTGTGTGTGTGTGTGTGTGTGTGTGTGTACTCACCTATTTGTACTCACCTATTTGTGGTTGCAGGGGTCGAGTCCTAGCTCCTGGCCCCGCCTCTTCACCGGTTGCTACTAGACCCTCTCTCTCCCCGCTCCATGAGCTTTATCAAACCTCGTCTTAAAACTGTGTATGGTTCCTGCCTCCACTACGTCATTTTCTAGGCTATTCCACTGCCTTACAACTCTATGACTGAAGAAATACTTCCTACTATCTCTCTGACTCATTTGTGTCTTCAACTTCCAATTGTGGCCTCTTGTTTCTGTGTCCCCTCCCTGGAACATCCTGTCCTTGTCCACCTTGTCTATTCCACGCAGTATTTTATATGTCGTTATCATGTCTCCCCTGACCCTCCTGTCCTCCAGTGTCGTCAGGCCGATTTCCCTTAATCTTTCTTCATAGGACATTCCCCTTAGCTCTGGAACTAACCTTGTCGCAAACCTTTGTACTTTCTCTAGTTTCTTGACGTGCTTTATCAAGTGCGGGTTCCAAACAGGTGCTGCATACTCCAGTATGGGCCTGACATACACGGTGTACAGTGTCTTGAATGATTCCTTACTAAGGTGTCGGAATGCTGTTCTCAGGTTTGCCAGGCGCCCATATGCTGCAGCAGTTATCTGATTGATGTGTGCTTCCGGAGACATGCTCGGTGTTATACTCACCCCAAGATCTTTCTCCTTGAGTGAGGTTTGCAGTCTTTGGCCACCTAGCCTATACTCTGTCTGTGGTCTTCTGTGCCCTTCCCCTATCTTCATGACTTTGCATTTGGCAGGACTAAATTCGAGAAGCCATTTGCTGGACCAGGTGTCCAGTCTGTCCAGGTCTCTCTGAAGTCCTGCCTGGTCCTCATCAGATTTAATTCTCCTCATTAACTTCACATCATCTGCAAACAGGGACACTTCTAAGTCTAACCCTTCCGTCATGTCGTTCACATATACCAAAAATAGCACTGGTCCTAGGACCGACCCCTGTGTGTGTGTGTGTGTGTCTGTGTGTGTGTGTGTGTGTGTGTGTGTGTGTGTGTGTGTGTGTGTGTGTGTGTGTGTGTGTGTGTGTGTGTGTGTGTGTGTGTGTAACTACATTATTTTAAGGACCAAAAATTTGACAATGTACCCGTTACATAGACAAAACTAACGAGAGTAATAACAAATTCAGTGTTCCTACATGTGTACGAAGGAAAACCCAAGAACAGCGAAGGTGAGGAAAGGGGTGGTGTTACTTACATTAAGAAACTAATGGAAGTGTAAGAGACTAGATGAACTGAAAACTGATCGTTTAACTGTAGTCTACTCACAATCAGGGTCATCGCTCCGGCAGGCTGGTCCTAGACCAGGCCTCTTGTCCTAATCACTGAGGCTGTCGGCGCTAATAGGACACACACTTACGGAGGCATCACAACCCGTTTGATCAGGAACTTCAAAAATTTATCACGTTCCCTCTTAAAGGTAGATAAAATTCTGTCAGTAATTTCCCTTATATATGAAGAGACAGACTATACAGTTAAAACGATGATGACCGAAGCTTCAAGAAACAGCAGCAGTCGTCTATAACCCCCTCCCCCCTCTCTTCCTCAAACAAAAGGATACCAAGCAAGGACTATGGAAAGAAATGCTGGACGACAATGCAAGTGCTGTACACTGCGAAATAGCCAGAAAAAAAATAAAAAATACTCAGTTTGGAAGATTAATCACGGAGAAATAAACTAGAAGATTTAGGACACACGCGGAAGCTCAGAAACATACACAGCAACACTTACTGAGATAGAAAAGACGAACTTCTTGAACCAGAATATGAAAGAAAGTAGGCGACGAAACACCGAGACTGGAGGTTATTTTCACACTTGGCGAGACTGACACTGCAAAACTCGAATAGGAGTTCCACTAGGGGTGAGCGCAGCTGCAATACTAAGATTTGAGTATCTCGTGGAAGAAGGGTGTAAGGCAGAAATGGAAGAGAAAGTGCACTGTAAGTCAGGCTTTAAAAGTGGGGACTACGTAGGTTTCAAGGAAACAGAACTAATCGGAAAAAAAACTTCAAAAGATGTTTGACATGATGGACAGAGGCAACAAAAGTTTAATAAAGAACATAGAGGAAAATTGCAAAACAAAGACAACAGTTGTTACCTTGCTATTTCCTATGTTCACTTTTAATTTCCTTCTTTTACATATCCTGATCCACCACGAGGCTTGGTCTCAGACCGGGCTGCGGGAGCGTTGACCCCCGAAACCCTCTCCAAGTATACTTCAGATGCATTAACTATGAATGCAGGAAACCAAAGTATAGAAGCAGGAGAACATGGGAAAATATGCAGAAGCAGGTGAAACAGCAGGGAACGAGGTAATGAGAAAACCCAGGCTTAAATGTGCGGAACTGATAGATTAATAAGATTATTTGAAGACAATATTGCCTCAGAACCTAAAACGAGACCGAAACTCCTCCACAGCAACACAGAAAAATGTCAGTAAGAAGCAGGTGATAAGACTGAGACAGAGAGAAAGATATATAGAAGCAACGAGAGGCAAAACGAGACTCAAAACGGGTATTTACAATACAACAGGGAGTAATACTGGTCAGAGGGAAATGACACCAACAACGAGACAGAGAAGCAATCAACAACATAGATGAGACAGAGAAGCAATCAACAACATGGATAAAACAAAAACGATGAGACCTTCCATTCTCTATGAATACTGAGAGAGCTAGTAGAACCTACGAGGGCATACAACGCGAGAATCATCAGTAAGTTGCTAGAGACAAGCCAGTTGCTAGAAATCTCTAAAAAGACTAATTTCTCCATAGTCAGACAAAAGAACAGGCAAGAGGCACTGAATCACAACTCGGTATCACTGACATATATTAGCCAAAGGTGCACATAAACAGTTTATCTTTGCAACATGCGTGAGACAAGTAAATCTCACTACAGTATTCACTGAACATAGATTTCCTCAGAGGACAGATGTGACGCACATGAGGCCCATCATAAGTGTATCCAACGCAGCCCCGGTGCTGTGTTGAGCCCCAATTGATAAGGCACATGCAGAAATTAGAAAAAAGCAGGAAAGAATTTGCAATGAGATCTGTGCTAGAACTGAAAGAAATAAACCGTGAGGAAAGACCAAAGGAGAGTTTGCAGGATGAGATGAATACAACATTTACAGTCCTAAAAGGAACAGACACGACAGATGGGGACAATCGGTTTAATAGGCAGGAACCAGGTAAAAACGGGTACGGTTAGAAACTGTTGAGGATAATGCTACAAGCTAAGTCAAAGATTAAATAGTGGACTGTAGGGGAACTTAGCTTGAAAGACAGCTTTCGCCTACACAGCAGTCCCTGCAGGCGATGTCTTGAGAAGCTGTCGTATGCACTTCATCATGGGCTGGAATTTAAAATATTATGGGTGAAAATAACCCTAGGGAGTATTATGTCAGCATATCTCAGAAACTGATTGCTGACTGGATGCAATACTCACGTGTGTGGACTCAAAAGTCCGCACCTCACTGCCGACTATAGAATTATTTCAAACCCCTTGTGACACAAGAACTGCACAGTCCCCTGTATGACAAGATAGTTCAAAACCTACCCTGCTCTTGTAGCGTGGGCTATGTTGTTGTTTACACCCTCGACATGTATCGGTGACTTGATAGCTGAAGTGTCCTTGGATGTCCACGTCTTCCACAGTCTAGGAATATGCACACTGGTATACTATGTTCCACAAGGTTTGTCTTTATTATTCACAACTAAAGAACCTGACCACACTTTTCTGTAAGTGTCTATTGAGATACTTTTATGAGCAAAACTGCGTGGATCAGTGTTCTTTGTTGTTTATCCCGGTGTCAATGTGTCCTCCAGCAGGGTCAAAAGCAATCTGACCTCCGACGCCTCTCGCCCCACCTAGCTTCCCTCTGGCATAAAGGAAAAGCTGACATAGCATATTTCCCCTCCTTGCCAAACTTCCACCAGGAAGCAAAGCAAAATGCTTGATTCTTGCTGTCTTAAGCATAGAGAACATTGTACTTCTTGAACATGGTAATAAAGTGGGTGCAGGATTTTCCTTAATTGTCCTGCTAAGGTAAGAGATTGTGTCTTATTTAAACTACACACTAGCAACACAAGTTGTATGACCCATCACATTCTCGTACTGGTGCACCCTGGTTAAACATCTGTTGGTAATTCCTTGATGTAGCCGTAAACAAGATGCTTGCCCCTTCTGAGAGGGCTGGGCCCCTCAGGGCTGAAAGGGGCTGATACCCCCTCCTGGAGAAAAATTTCTCCACGGAAACTAATGACTGCTGGGTTGTATTAGAATGACCTGGATGGGGCGATGGAGGGAGACTCCACACATAGCTTCAAGAACAGATACGATGGCGCCCATAACGCCAGAAAACCTGGCGAATAAAATGCAGATGACGTTAAACAAGAAAATACAAAAGTTGGCAGGGCGAGGAGCAGAAACTGTTAAGCTTCAGTACTCGTAGCCTCGCTGAGCCTATTATACTTACATTATCAACCAGCTAAAGGAAATGGAATCCTACTGAACAATGCAAATAGTGTGAAAGTTATGCAAAATATAACAAATAGATAAAGATGGGAAAGGCTTCAAGATGACTTGAACAGACTATACATGTGGTCAATCAAGTGGCTACTAAAAGCTAATTCTGTAAGTTCAAAGTAATGTGAATAGGAGGGACGTTAAGGACTTATCTATGAGATACAGCATGGGAGAAAAAAACATCACACTGGAAGTACACATCAACCCCATAACTTCAGCAGCAAACCTAAGAATTATTTTAAGAGTGTGCCTAAGTATCAGTACCGGTATCGGCTAATGTTAATGGTTTCGGTATCGGCCAATATTAACAGTACTGGTATAGGACTACAATTGAGTAGCGGCATCAGATAAAAAAAAATAGCATCGTACTATCCTTAATTTATTTTCTTGAAAGTTTACAATGAATCATTTTGTTTTACACACGACATAGTAAGTCCATCTCGGTGTGTGCGAAGGTACCTTAGGGACAGACACTTACTGAATGATGTGGAGAAATTAATGGAGCACCAAGGATCTTGACGAGACTGGGATGGAAATTATTGGAATGTACTACGTTGGGGGGGGGGCGAGGGAGAGAAATAAAACAACTCTTAAGGGTTAGTCGCTGTTTTTAACATTAAGAGCTGTTGCAAACATCAATCTGTTGTCAGCATTAAAAATTTTTAACTACCTTAATATGTTGTCAATGCCAATTTTCTGCTATCATCTCTAATTTACTATTATATTATAACAGTTGCCCTAATTATGGATGGGACGACACCAAAACTTTTGCCGATACTGATACTCATTTTTGGTCGATACCGATACCATCGAAATTAACCGATACTCCTGTACTTTAGCACACCCCTAACCATAATCACAATATAATGCAATCGTTAGTCAATTAGTCACAATCCAATCTACATTCACAACTCGTGCTAAGTCACAAGTTAATAGCCAGGGCAAACCTTGACGAAAGGGTAAACGTGCCAGCTGCTGTGTTATTATATTCCACGTGAAGCGCTAAGCACGGAAGGGTCATACGGCGCCTGGGGAATGTGAAGCCGTCAGATTTGATCCAGAAAAGGGGAGGGTAATTCCAATTCCTTGGATCAAGAGCCATTCACCAGCGTCAAGAAACCTGCCTTGAAGGTTCAAAGTAAGCCACCGCGGAGCCTGGATGACAGGACCACCAGCGGGAACATGAATATAAACACAATACTTAAAACACTATACATTTGAGTAGATAGGGACAGACTGCCTGAGTTAAGAGGAAGATTCAAGGGACGCAGATAGGGACAGACTGAGTTAAGAGAAAGATTCAAGGGACACAGACAGGGACAAACTATCTGAAATAAGCGGAAGATTCCAGGGACATAGATGGCTTAGGCTAGGTAAGTTTCGTCAGTAAACACAAAAACTGCCTCCTGACGCTGGTTCACCCGTCCACACTTTTACAATTAAAAGATAACATCATGTGATGTTTTTAATTATGATTACTAAAAACACATAGGGGCCAGGGAACTAAACACTATACACAGTATCAACAATAGGTTAAGAGGGACAAGGAACTATAAATCAACACGTACGCAAGCACCTAGATAAGCACATGGCCAGTAATAATACTGGAGATCATTACAGGAGCCAAGGCTACACAACGAGGCTCTCTATGTAAACATCAAAGAAATATGTTCAGTGAGTCTTCGTACCAGTTTTGTGTTATATATTTTGTTTGTGTGTATCATTAGAACTGTACTTTTCATTATCAGAATATGTTACTGAGGGGGGAGGGGAGAAGATAATGCTTCAGCTGATGTCACTGCCAACATTCTATTTTGCAGCTTCCATCAAATGAAGTTCCTTTGACAACGCCAGGTGTTACCAGCGCCACCGTTACTATCACCACCGTCACCATCACCACCGTCACCATCACCACCGTCACCATTACCACCACCACCATCGCCAGGTGAAAGTCTAACAAGCATAACGCACTACCACACAAACAACTAGATATATTACGGTCGCTGCGTGATCCCAGGAAGGAATCCCTGTATTGCATAACCGCAGTGCCCTGTGTCTCAATTCTCGCGATTGGAACGGTGCAGAGTGCGGCCTAAGTTGATAATGCAGGTAATATTAGTATTGAAGATCTCAAGGGAATCACAAGAGGAATTCATAAGTTATCATATGGTAGCTAATATCAAAATTTCTTCAATAAAATTTTAAAATTAGGACATAAAGGGAAAAAAATCTCATTAAAACCTTTCAAAGAGACCAATATCCTAAAATACATAAACACAAAAAGCTTGAAGCCGCTCAGACGATACTTTATCACATTATGAACAAGGAAAGCTTGAAGGTAATCAGATGCGGCACTCAGAAATTATCACATGAAAAGCAATATATCAATGTTTCCAATTTCTTCCAAAAAAGCGAACTGGGACCAACACAGATTAAAATCAATCCAAACTCTTCTCTAAGAAAGATAGTTTTATGTAAACCTAGTGTACATAGCATACAAATGTTTAAGAATGGTTTTGAGGACATGTTATACATACAAAAAAAAAAACATTATGTTGATTTAACCTACGATGACCAAATAAAGTCCATCATTGTGACTTATGTCTAATCAGACATTGTCCAATTATTTTACAGAAACCAATTTGATTTTAGCAAGGGAAAAATAAGTCCAGTTCCTTGGATCAAGAGCCGCTCACCAGCATCAAGGAAAAACTGATACAGTAAGGTAAAATAATGCTACTATTTCGAGCTTATTAAAGTAGCAAAATTGGCGCTAAGAGGAACCTTTATGGAGTAATAAGAGGGACACAAAAGTATGATAATAACCTGAGTGACACTGTATATAGTTCACCCACCAGTGTAAATACTGATATTAATCTTGTCCAACATACACTACACAAACCTGGAAATTTTCAACCTCACTCAATAACTCATTCTCGATAATAAACAAGAATTTGTGATAAAACAAACGAAAATATTCGAAAATTAGAATTCTTCCCTCAGTAATCTTAAAAAAGCCATAAATCTGAGGATTTTTATTTTCCACAGATTTTTTTTCTTACATTTACATTCTGTTTAAAATTCTCTTAAAAACAGTAAGAAAAATATTGTGTTTTGATTTTTTTTAAAAACCCTTTGATAAAATTGGTAAATAATGGACAAACTGGTCCCACAAAGTTCAAAATCAATTCAAAATGCTTTTTATCAAGATACACCAACATTTAAGGTTTGAAGCTGATCAGAAGAGGCATTCACTAGTTATTAAACGAGAAACAATTTACACACAAAATCGGCAAATCAACACTTGTATTTTATACCATTTTAATGTTCAAATTAACACTTGCAAAGCTGAGTTTAATTTTTTTTTTTTTGCCATCGTCGTGTTTTTTTTTTTTTTTTGGCACCTTTTGTGAATGTTTGAAGCTCCGGCACTGAGGATTTGGTATGTTATACAAGTTATTCCATGATGCTGGCAATGGGTTCAACAACTTTAGTCCCAGGGAACGTAAACATATTAATTGTTTTAAGAATTTAGTCCTCCATACTGTACACAAGTACTGAGAATTTGAATCCGAGTGGATGAGGCGTTCTCGAGGTATAAACCAAATAAAATCTAAAAGTGGGAGGAAGAACAAAAAATTATGACAACCAGTTAAGGTCCCCCTTCGCGGATACCTTATATACCTTTATACCTTTCAAGAGTTTCGAGAGTTAATCTCTCTGAGCCCGGCCATGGGCCAGGCTCGTCTGGTGCTTGCCTGGTCAACCAGGCTGTTGTTGCTGGAGGCCCGCTGCCCCACATTTCCATCACAGCCTGGTTGATCTGGCACCTGGTAAAGATACTTGTCCAGTTTCTTCTTGAAGACTTCTACACTTGTTCCAGTCATGTTTCTGATATCTTCTGGTAAGATATTGAATAGTCTGGGACCCCGGATGTTTATACAGTGTTCCCTTATTGTCCCCACCGCACCCCTGCTCCTCACTGGGTTTATTTTATACTTCCTCCCATATCTCTCACTCCAGTATGTCATGGCAGTGTGCAGATTTGGGACCAAGCCCTCGAGTATTTTCCAGGTATATATTATCATGTATCTCTCTCTCTCCTCCGCTTCAATGAATACATGTTCAAGACTTGCAGGTGTTCCCAGTAGTTTAGGTGCTTTACTGGCTCATTGTGAGCCGTAAACGATCACTGTATTTGTTCCAGCTCCGATATTTCTCCTGCCTTGAACGGGACCGTCAGCACTGAGCAATATTCTAAGTGGGGGAGCACTAGCGGCATTATTTCCCTTGTTTTGAAAGTTCTCAATACCCACCCCGTCATCTTCCTGGCTGTCAGCTGACATAATTATTCCCAGGTCTTTTACGTGTTCCTTACGTTCTATTTGGTGACCCTCTTGATACCTGTAGTGTTCATTTTGAGTTCTTCATTCTTTCCATACCTAAGCAGCTGGAACTTATCACCACTGAACGTTATGTTATTCTCCATTGCCCACTGGAAAACCCTGTTTAAGTCTTCCTGTACTTTTTCAGTGTGCTCTACCGTAGTGACTTTCATGCTTATTTTAGTGTCATCTGCAAATGATGATACAAAAGTGTGCCGGGTGTTTTTTTCTATGTCTGCTATGAGGATGAGAAACAGCAGAGGTGCTAGGACAGTGCCTTAGGACACTGAGCTTTTGACCTCGCTGATGCACAATATACCAGCAACCAAAATACCAACACCACACAAACACCAAACACAATATACCAGCAAACAAAAGCACATACACATCAAACACAATATACCAGCAAACAAAATAACCACTACCACACAAACATCTAGCAAAATACACCAGCAAACACCACCACCACAAACATCCAACATAAAACAACAGCACACATAAGTAGTGTGTTAATTAAAGATGACAGTGTTTACAAAACAATCAAAGGTAAACACTAATAAACACGTAACCCTGCTGCTGTGAGGTCACTACCAATGTTCCTCCACCCACTTCCTTCATGCAAGGTGACATGATTGACGGAGGTAACAACGCTGTCAATAACAAAACTGTCTAGGACTCTAGGTGTTATTAATTTATCACTCTAGGATACGCTAAACATTTGTGGTATAGGCAGTGGCAGTTTACTGTTGGCCAAACACGTTTTGTTTAAGGCAGAGTATTGTAGGATAATGTACTGTATGGTAGTGCAAAGTAGTACACGATATTGTATGATAGTGTAAGGATAGTACAGAACATTGTATGATAATATAAGGTAGTACACGACATAGTATGGTGGAGCAAAATGTTTCATATAGATGGAACATAGATGGATGCAAGAGAGACAGAAGAGACAGGAATACAAGGCGCAATGAACTGAATGAGGAAGTGTTGAGAGAAACCTTCATACACAGTTCCAATGTAGTTATGACAGGTCTCTCCAAGTTAGAAAAATCCAACGGTGTTGATTAAAGTTTAATAAATCAGGAACTGTGACTCGACCCCCGGAAACCCAGATATTTCGGTGCACACGCACGGAATAAATAAATAAAAGAACAATCTGAATGACAGACAAAGCAAGAGAGGAAGAAGTCATTGTGGGAAGCTGTGTGTGAAGCTCCTTACTAGAGATCACTATTACCACTGTCAGTAGTGTGAGCTGCTACTTACTGCAGGGTGAGCTGCTATTGCTGCTACTTACTGTAGGGTGAGCTGTTTCTGCTGCTACTTACTGTAGGGTGAGCTGCTATTGCTGCTACTTACTGTAGGGTGAGCTGTTTCTGCTGCTACTTACTGCAGGGTGAGCTGCTATTGCTGCTACTTACTGTAGGGTGAGCTGTTTCTGCTGCTACTTACTGTAGGGTGAGCTGTTTCTGCTGCTACTTACTGTAGGGTGAGCTGTTTCTGCTGCTACTTACTGTAGGGTGAGCTGTTACTGCTGCTACTTACTGTAGGGTGAGCTGTTTCTGCTGCTACTTACTGTAGGGTGAGCTGTTTCTGCTGCTACTTATTGTAGGGTGAGCTGTTTCTGCTGCTACTTACTGTAGGGTGAGCTGTTTCTGCTGCTACTTACTGTAGGGTGAGCTGTTACTGCTGCTACTTACTGTAGGGTGAGCTGTTTCTGCTGCTACTTACTGTAGGGTGAGCTGTTTCTGCTGCTACTTACTGTAGGGTGAGCTGTTACTGCTGCTACTTACTGTAGGGTGAGCTGTTTCTGCTGCTACTTACTGTAGGGTGAGCTGTTTCTGCTGCTACTTACTGTAGGGTGAGCTGTTACTGCTGCTACTTACTGTAGGGTGAGCTGTTTCTGCTGCTACTTACTGTAGGGTGAGCTGTTTCTGCTGCTACTTACTGTAGGGTGAGCTGTTTCTGTTGCTACTTACTGTAGGGTGAGCTGTTTCTGCTGCTACTTACTGTAGGGTGAGCTGTTTCTGCTGCTACTTACTGTAGGGTGAGCTGTTTCTGCTGCTACTTACTGTAGGGTGAGCTGTTTCTGCTGCTACTTACTGTAGGGTGAGCTACATACATATCACTACTGCTACTTACCTCACTAACTACCATCATCATCAGCAGCAGCACGCCATACTTACCTGCAAACACAAAGAAAAGAGGTTCAGGAAATTATTAGCAAAAATTAGTAGGGATGGGAAATACTGCATGTATGTGAGAAAGGGAATGAGCGAGTGAGTTAGGAAGGGATGGAGGCAGGAAGTGGTACAAAGTGCGTGGCAGGTTGAGGCAGGGGATAGGGGAGGGGGCATTAAGTGGCAGATGAGGTGCCAACAGTCGCCACCGCGAGTGTACAACTCTAAGGGTTCCAGGCGCTATGTTTAACTAGGGAGGTGACATCTATCACACAAGCAGTAGGTAGCGGATTCATCCACTGGTTTAAAGCACAAGCAACCCAGAGTACACGACATACCCAGTAGTACCCACAAGCTCACCTCGGTACCTTCAATTAGTGATACAATTCAGGGAACACGTCTCTCACTGATCACATGAGCACATGTAAACACGTTACAACCTAAATGATTCTCTGCGACACAACTATTAATGTACTTGGAGAAAACACACACACACAGTTTGTAGAGGCTAAAGCCAAGTGCGCTAGAGAATGGAAGAAAGGAGAACAAGGAGAGTAGTCGAAGAGTAAGAAATGAATATGCACAGATAAGGAGAGAGGCCCTGCGACAATAAGAAAATGACATAGCAGCGAAAGCAATGTCTGACCCGAAGCTGTTGTACAGTCACATCAGGAAGAAGACAAAGACCAAGTATCAAGCTGAGGAAGGAAGGAGGGGAGTGTATTAGAAACGACCTCGAAGTATGTGAGGCGCTTAACATGAGAATCAAAGAAGTATTCACAGTGGAGACGGAAAAGACTCCAGAAAGACGGAGAGGTGGGGTACACCAACAAGTGCTGGACACGATACATACACCCGAGGAGGAGGTGAAGAGGGTGCTAAACAAATTAGATATCTCAACGGCGATGAGGCAGGATAACATCTCTCAGTGGGGTTCTAACAGAGAGAGCAGAGGCCCTCTGTGTACCACTAACAACAAGGTATGGAAGACAGCAAACGTAGTCCCAATTTTTAAAAAAGGAGACAGATATGCAGTATTTAACTACAGACCAGTGTCATTGACATGTATGCAAAGTCATGGAAAGATTATCAGAAAGGAATAAATGCTTATAAACGACAACCAGCATGGATTCAGAGACGGGGAATCCTGTGTCACAAACCTACTAGAGTTCCGTGACAAGGTGACAGCAGTAAGACAAGAGAGAAGTGGGTAAATTGCATTTTCTTGGACTGCATGAAGACTTCTGACACAGTTCCACATAAGAGATTAGTGCAAAAGCAGGACGACTAGGCAGGTATAACAGGGAAGGGACTGCAATGAATCAAAGAATACCTGACAGGAAGGCATCAGCGAGTCACAGTACATGATGAGGTGTCAAGTGGGCGCCTGTGATGAGCGGGGCTCCACAGGGATAAGTCCTAGGACCAGTGCTGTTTCTGGTATATGTGAATGACATGAAAGAAGAAATAGACTCAGAACCTTAGATAGGTTGGGCTTTGAAATGAGCAGCTCTTAGCCTGTAAAAAACTGATGTGTAAAAAAAAAAAAAAACTGTCCCTGTTTGCAGACGAACTGAAGTTAATGAGGAGAATTCAGTCAGAGGAAGACAAGGCAGGACTAAAGAGGGATTTTCACGGGCTGCAGGCCTGGGTCCAGCAACTGGCTCCTGGAATTCAACCCCACTAAGTTTAAAGTCATGAAGATTGGGGAAGGGCAAGGAAGACCGTAGACATAGTACAGTCTAGGGGGCCAAAGACTACAAACCTCACTCAAGGAAAAGAATCTCGGAGCGTGTATAATACTGAGCACATCTCCTGAGGTGCACATCAACCAAATAACTGTTGCAGCATATGGACGACTGGCGAACCTAAGAACAGCATTCCGGTATCTCAGTAAAGAGTCGTTCAGGACCCTGCACATCGTGTACGTCAGGCCCATATTAGAGTATGCAGCTCCAGTTTGGAACCCGCACCTGGCTAAGCACATCAGGAAACTAGAGAAAGTGCAAAGGTTTGCAACAAGACTAGTCCTGGAGCTAAGGTGCATGTCCTACGAAGAGAGGTTAAAGAAACTCGACTGACGACACTGGAGGACAGGAGGGACAAGGGAGACATGATAACGACATACAAAATGCTGCGCGGAACAGACAAGGTGGACAAAGACAGGATGTTCCAGAGATGGAACACAGCAACAAGGGGTCACAGTTGGAAGTTGAAGACACAGATGAATCACAGGGATGCTAGGAAGTATTTCTTCAGTCACAGAGTTGTCAGGAAGTGGAACAGTCTGGAAAGTGAGGTAGTGGAGGCAAGTACCATACACAGCTTTAAGACGAGGTACGATACAGTTCATGGAGAAGGGAGAGAGTGGACCTAGTAGCGACCAGTGAAGAGGCGGGGCCAGAAGCTATGAATCGACCCCTGCAACCACAATCAGTGAGGACACACACACACACACACACATGACATGACGGAAGGAATAGACTTCGAAGTGTCCCTGTTTGCAGATGATGTGAAGTTGATGAGAATAATTCAATCGGTCGAGTACCAGACAGAACTACAAAGGTATCTGGACAACCTGCAGGCCTGGTCCGGAAACTGGCTCCTGGAGTTCAACCCCACCAAGTGCAAAGTCATGAAGATTGGGGAAGGGCAAAGACTGTAGACGGAGTACAGTCTAGGGGGTCAGAGACTACAAACCTCACTGAAGGAAAAGGACCTTGGGCTAAGTATAACACCGGGCACATCTCCTGAGGCGCACATAAACCAAATAACTGCTGCAGCTTACGGGCGCCTAGTAAACCTAAGAACAACATTCCGACATCTTAATAAGGAATCATTCAGGACCCTGTACAATGTGTACGTCACGCCCATGTTGGAGTATGCAGCATCAGTTTGGACCCCACCCCTAGCGAAGCACGTAAGGAAACTAGAGAAAGTGCAAAAGTTTGCAACTAGACTGGTCCCGGAGCTAAGGGGTATGTCCTATGAGGACAAGGAAATAGAACTGACGACACTGGAGGACAGGAGAGATATGGGGAATTTGATAACGACATACAAAATACTGAAAGGAATTGACAAGATGGACAAAGACAGGATGTTTCAGAGATGGGACACAACAACAAGGGGTCACAGTTGGAAGTTGAAGACTCAGATGAACCACAGGGATGTTAGGAAGTATTTCTTCAGTCACAGAGTTGTCGGAAAGTGGAATAGTCTGGGAAGTGATGTAGTGGAGGCACGATCCATACATAGCTTTAAGAAGAGTTATGATCAAGCTCATTGAGCGGGAAGTGTGACATAGCGGCCAGTGAAGAGGCGGGTCCAGGAGCTGTGAATCGACCCCTGCAGCCACAACTACGTGAGTATAACTAGGTGAGTATACACATACACATACACACACACACACACACACACACACACACACACACACACACACACACACACACACACACACACACAAACCAGGAGTGAATTTAGGCCAAAGTGAATCTATTTATAATGGGAAATTTAAAGCGTAGAAAAATATACTGGGAGAACTAGGACCCACATAAGAGACCAGAAACATGGAAGGTTAAGTTGATAGAGGTGATTTAGAGAAATTTTTCGGAGTGAACACATTAAAGGGCATGACAAGGAAGATGATGAACCAGTGAGACTAGACCTAGACATATACCAGAGGTACATCTGACATAGTTGAAACAGAATATGAGAGTTCTCAGGCTGCTAGTGATCATGCGGTCCTGAAGGAGTGCCAAATGGAACTAAAGGTAGTCTGATATATAGTAGGTGGAAGGCTTGAAAAACTAGATTTCAGAAGGAGAATTTTAGGTGTTAAAAGAATTCCTGAATGTTGTAGATTAGGACAGTGAATTGGAAGGCGAGTCAGTGGATGAGATGGAGTACCTAGTTGGAAAGTGCAGGGGAGCTGGAGAGACCTTCACACCAAGAAGGTGCAGAAACAAGAGAAAACTATTGGTTCAACCAGACATGGAGGGAGGCAGATAGAAAAAATGTAAAAATGTAAAAATGCAGAAAGAAAAGGATAAATGATAACAGAGGTGAGTAGACTGGCTAGAAACAAATATGATAAGGCGAGGAGAGAGGCTGAGAGAGAACGTGAAAGTAACATACCAGCAAAGGCCAAGACTGAGCCAAAACTACTTCCACGCTACATCAAAAGAATGATGACAGTACAGGACCAGGTAATGTGACTGAGGGAGAAAGGAAGGATGGATGAGAACTCTCCGACAACGACAAGGAAGCCTGTGAAGTGTTGATAAACTATGAAAAGGTCTTCTTAGAGGAAACCGAGGCAATACCAAAGAGACGGAGAAACAGGGAGCACTGACAAGTACCGGATGCCATCCACACAACAGAGAAAGAAGTAAAGAAACTTTTAATGGTCCTGTATACATTAAAAGCAATAGGATCTGACAACGTATCACCATGAATTCAGAGAAATTTTGCAGAAGCACAGTCTAAACCACGAGCTCTGATCTACAATAAATCAATGGATATGAGAGAGTTACCCGAGTTACCCTATATTTAAGAAACGAGAAAGACAGGAGACGTTAAACAACAGACCAGTTTCACTGACATGCATATCTTACAAGGTAACGAAGAAATTTAACAGAGGAAGAGTGGCAGAACACCTGGAGAGAAAAGGATTCATAAACAACTCGCATGGCTTTAGGGATAGCAAATCCTGTCTTACTAACTTGTTGGAGTTTTATGACGAAGTATCAGATATGCAACAAGAGAGTGAGCTTAGGTGGACTGAATTTTCTTAGATTGCAAGAAAGCTTCTGATGCTGTACCCAATAAGAAGCTGGCTGGGCCAAAAGCTTGAGATGCAGGCGGGAATAACAGGGCACATAGTATGGTGGATCACAGAGTATCTTAAGGAATGAATGCAGAGTGAGTGTCAGGAAAGAGACGCCATAGTGAGAAAGAGTAACTAGCGGGGTTCCACAAGGATCGGTATGAGGACCAGTACTGTACTGTTTTAGGTTTATGCGAGTGAGAATCCAGATGAGATTAATGCAGATATATATCTCTTTGCTGATGATGTAAAACGGATGAGGAGAATAAAACAGACGAGGACAAGGAAAGGCTCCAAAGGGATATGGACAAAGTGCGAGAGTGGTCAGATAAGCGGGTACTTAAATTTAATCCCGGTAAATGCAAGGTCATGAAGACTGGGGAAGTAGCAAGATCAGAAACGGGATACAGACTAGGGGAAAAGAGGATGGAGACCTCGCTCAAAGACTTAGGGATGAGCATAGTGCCCAGTTTATCACAAGAGGTTCACAACAGATGCCGAATAACCTCAGTAGCCAATACTCGTGTGGTTCCTGGCCCACGCGGCCAGGAGCCAAGAATGCCAAGGTGGGGTCAGGACCCAAGACTCGACCCCCGCAAACACAACTCAGGGGAGTGGTTTGCATTTGATAATGTATTCCACAAGAGGCTGGGGCAAAAACTCGAGGTGAAGGCAGAAATAATGAAATTTATTCCGGTGGATCACAGAGTACTTAAGGAAAGGAAGGAAGAAACCAGTGATTGTCGGAAGAGACGTCAGAATGAGGAAAAGTAAAAAGCGGGGTTCCGCATGGATCGATATTAGGACCAGTACTGTTTCTGGTTTATGTGAATGACTTGCCAGATGGGATTAAATCAGATGTATATCTCTCTACTGATGATGGAAAACTGAAGAAACTAAAAAACAGATGAGGACAAAGAAAGGCTACAAATGGATCTAGACAAGATGCATAATTAGTCAGATAATTGGTTGCTTGAATTCAACCATGGCAAATGCATGGTTATGAAGATTGGTGAAGCTGGGCAATAAGACTGGACAGAGAGTGTAGACTCGGAGGACAGAGGCTGCAGGCCTCACTCAAGAAAAGCTCAGGGGGTGAGCACAGTGCCTGGTATATCACCAGAGGCTCACATCACCCGAATAATCTCTATAGTTAATGCTTGTCTGGCAAATCTAAGAGTAGCCTTCAGATATCTCAAAAGTCATTTCGGACTCTTTATACAGAATATGTCAGGCACATCTTAAGAGTGTGCAGCACCAGTATGGAACCCACACAAACATGTCAAGAAACTGGAGAAACTGCAGAAGTTTGCAACGAGACTAGCTGAAAAGCTGATGTATATGAGCTACCAGGAGAGGCAAACAGAATTTAATCTAACGATATTTCAGGACAGAACGAGGGAAGACATGATATCATACAAAATATTCAAGAGGAATTGACAGGGTAGATAGGGATGAGTTACTCGAAAGGCGAAAAACGGGTATTCGGGGAAGTTAATGACACAACACAAGGCACAAATCATATTCTGCAATCTATATATACACTTCAGTCCGTATAATCGGCCGTATCAGCAAATTCACACGAAAGGGAAAATATAACCAACATATAAGCCCAAAGATATTCTGGATTCTTAGGGAAATAAATTGTTTTAAGACGTACCTACTACCCCACGTCACAAACCACTCAGGCTACTATGTGTTATTAAGTTGCCCCAGCGTCGGAGGGCAGCACAGTGTCCACTGTAGAGTTGCCTTTGCAAATATGATCGATCTAGAACAAGGGTACTTAACGTTTTACGATTACAGATCCCCATTGGATTGGCCAATATGTGCCCATACCCCCTTCACCAGACTGTGGAAATCAACAACAGTCCTATTAGGTACCAGTATGACTACAAAAGATGTCAATAGCTTGATTTCACTTTACATATGGATAACTAGGAACAGAACAGCTCATAGTCTATTCTAATCTAACAATTTTTTTAAACTGTTCAGAGACTGAGTCCCATACCCCCATTATTTGGTTTCATACTCCCAGTGGGTATGGATACCCCCGGTTAAGAACCCCTGATCTAGACTCCACCTATTGCCTACAAGTAGCCGATGCAGCAGGGTCATCGCCACCACCAGGCCTGCTGGTTAACAGCCTCATCAAGTTGTTAGTACTAGCAGCATGCACTCCAACGCAGACACCACAGCCCAGTTACTCACAAACTAATTTGAGAAACTTACATCTTTCTCATTTCCCGCATACTTTCTCTTCCTTTCAATAGTTTCTCGGAATTGTGTTTATTTTATAAAGCAGCAAACGCGCATGGACCATCGTGCAAGGTGTCGCAGAGGCTCGATCCTCCGACCGTTAATTGTGACCATGTACGTCTCTTTCCAGTTACGCTGCTGGTGATAGCCCGTCACATAATACATAAATTGAGCGGTCAATGTGCTTCTGTGTTAGTCGGCTTTGCTTCTGCTACTGTACAGGAAATACACAACCTTAGAAAACGACTACTGACAAAATCAATGATATTTGTGTTTGATCAGGTAAGAGAGAGAGAGAGATGGGGGAGGGGGAAGTTAAGAAATAGCTTGGTCGACCTTGGAGGGATAGAAAGGATTTAATGTGGTAAACATCATTATTCAACAAGGCCCTAAAAGTTGTCACAACACGGAGGGTAAATAGCGGTATATACAGCGTGGTCCTTGTGAGGTGGCAGCCAGCTGTGTGCTACACGTCAACATTCGACAAGCAAGGTTCCTCCAACCTACCCATCCTCCATCCTTACTCTTACACACACACAACACACCACAACTTGCAATATATAACACTGTAATATACAACAACGCTGGAAGAGCATAGTCGCTCTAATAAAGTAAAATATCACGTAACAACATCACCACGACTATAAGAGTACAAGTAGGTAGGCTGCCTCTCTTGCCATTAATGCATGGAGGATCGAGTCTTTTCTGAATGATCTACACGGGTCTTTGATGACTTCGATGATGATAATGATAATAATAACCTCAAACTGTTGTTTGGCTGTTCTCGGCTGACAATGTAAGACTTATCTCCCGTCGCCGCCGCCGCAATCACCACCACCGCCGCCGCCGCAACCACCACCACCGCCGCCGCCGCAACCACCACCACCGTCGCCGCCGCAACCACCACCACCACCACCGCCGCAATCATCACCGCCGCCGCCGCCGCCGCCGTCAATATTTAACACACTACCAGGCCTCACACTCGTCATATACAGTAAGTTTTGATGTGTAAGTTTCACATACTGGTCGAGACACCACGCTGTCAGACTTGTCGCGTCCCTTTATATTTATATAAAATTGATTGATTTATAAAACGTACGCTAGCCTAACCTAAATTAAACAAAGCTATATCAGAAACGTTCAAAAAACAAACACTTGATAATGAGTAAGAACAATACGGGAATAAAGTGGTGGTGGGCTGCATCAGGTGAGCAAGGAAGCCAGACACTGCTCAAACATTGCCCAGGTAAACGACTCAACTTGTTGGTAGCCTATTTAAACTTGAATCATTAATATCAAGTGTGGGCGCGGGGAGCTACCCAGCGGAATCAAAACTTCAATGGACATCTCTTGTTTACTCAGAATAAAAGGACCGCGATATACGCAGACTATGTTAACCCTACTACTGAGGAAAGATATCTACTTTAGAAGCCCGACCTGACGCCAGTCTTCCTTAGTGAAACAACAAGCAGGAGACTACTGCTACAACTACTACTAGCGGGTGCGCTACACGGACGCAGCCTTGCTTCAGAAGAGCATGTGTCACCCAGCTTCACTAAATTCTCTGAACTACCAAGCTAACTCAAAGTAAATTGACTGAGCTAGCTTCTGAAGAACATTTACGCCTAAAGGCTTAGAGCTACATTTATAATCCCCATGGTCTTTCTCTCTCTCTCACCTCTGCTCCAGAGTAGTTCAAATGTTTCATTGGTTCTATGCTGGCAGTAAAGGATCTCTGTATGTATTCCAACCATCAACACTGAACAGTACTCCAAAAGCGCACTAGTGATATGAATAATGTCAGTCACCACTGGCATTATTTCCTTTCTCTCTAAAATTCTCATCATTCACCCCATCTTCCTGGTTTTCAGAGCATTTGCTTTATTGTGTTTTCTGAATGATAAGTCAGCTGACATTATTAAATCTAGGTTTTCCCCATAGATGGGTGGGTGGTTGTGTTGCTGGACGGGTGATGGTGGTGGTGATGAAGGTTACGGGGGACACTAATAGTAAAGAGCTGTCTGGGTGATGACTGTGGAGCAGCGCAACTTATCACCACCAAACTAAATTTTCTCACTCAGGTAAGAACGGCGTACGTTCGGCATAAAACGTACGTTTTATGCCGGGCTGTCGGAGGTATGGAATCCTTTTTATTTTTATATTGCTAGTAAACTATACGCAAATGTGGGTAAACACTCGTTAAACAAACTAAATTAAACCTAACCTAACCAAACATTTCAAATACATACAGTAGTATTTAGGTGGCGCAGAGCTGAACGAACATTAAGTCTGAAGAAGACGGACACTTTAACTGTTGAACCGTTTGTCCTGTAACTGTCTATATATTTTTTCTGCCATTTTTTTTACTTAATTTTGTGAAACAACCTCTGTGAAAACAGTTGCACGAGCCTGGACCTGAGACAGAATGCTCATCAATGTTATTAATGATTTCTTCCAAGTTCAGTGAAAGTTAAAATTGTCAGAAATTTTGTAAATGCTCTTAGAATTTAGTCTCATTCAAGAAATAATCATTTGAGATGTTAGTCTTTTTAGTCTCTTTAAGACTCACTAACACACTTCTTCAGTCTTGTGCTCATTTCTGTGTTGTCACTAGTGAAATTTCAATCTCCCTTAAGTGGTAATTTTTCCATTAGATTTTGCATAAGATAAAAAGTATTATGGATTACTTTCAATTTGCTGATAGTCGTTTTGCTGTCACTCCTGGGTACTGTACATTTTTTTTTCATTTTAGCTGGATGTTTTCTATTTCTCTAACCAGTATTCATTTTCTTAAGAAAATGTGGAAAGTTTGAGGGACAATTCTTTGTCTGCTACAGCGGGAGCGTCCATCCTTACTTCTCTTCTGTTTTTCTTAACGGTGTCACTGTCAAGCTTGGAGTAATTGTAACTGAAGCTGAATGTGAGTATTCAAAAGAAATTTAGTAATTGTAATTGAACTTTAATATTAAAAATAACTGAACTATTAAAGTTAAAAGTAATTGTAAATTGACTGTTGTCAAGCTTACACCTGCTTAAAATACATCATGAAGCTGGAGCAGTATGGTGAGCGAAATGACAAAATAAGTGTCAAATGGTACATAACTGCACATTCTGTTGTAATTCTCGTTGTTTGGGTCACGTCCAGGATTTGCACCTCCGTGAGTCATGCTTACGTGGGTTGTGTGACCCAGATCCTTCCTCAGTTGGAGTTCAGACTTATGAATAAGAGCCTAATTTATACTGTGTCAAAAGCCTATTTTTTTATAATTTTAATGAGTAACATTGAAAGTGGTGTGACCTTAAGGTACAAAGTATATTTTTGAAAACAGGAAGCCACTGGTTATTAATTTTCGAATGAATAAGCGTTCATAGGTTTCATTAACATTAATGATTTTACGTCTTTGGACGAGTTATAAAATAATTGAAAAACCATTTCTTGTTATATTTCATAATTTTGGTAACAGAGATATCCTATTGGGGAATTTTATAATTTAGTTATTTTTGAAATATTTTATGCAGTTTCATGAGAGCAGAGGTCTAGGAAGAACAGCGAAAGACAAAAAGAGGGTAACGAAAATGGAGTTAACACATCGCCAATACTTATCATTTTCTCCACCTGTTTTTAAATAATATTTTTCACCATTGTTAAATGAGCGAGACTGCTTAACAATATAGCCCGATTTCTGAATATTTATTATGTAAGGCTGAATGAGGAAAGCCAGTGTCACATACTGACAATGTAAACTGCTAGTTCAGCCAACTTCTGTTTCTCCTTTTTACATCATAGTGTCTTCGTTTATTGGCAGGCTGGAGCAACAATGTATTGTATTATAATAAG
Organism: Cherax quadricarinatus; assembly: GCF_038502225.1. NCBI lineage: Eukaryota > Metazoa > Arthropoda > Malacostraca > Decapoda > Parastacidae > Cherax > Cherax quadricarinatus. The sequence continues at coordinate 14,420,715 of NC_091299.1, read as the reverse complement.
AATGAAAACTTCAGTGGAAGTATCATTATTAAAGCAGCTTTTGAAGTACTCTAGTCTGTCAGAGTCAGGTATTGAGAAACGTATCTAAGTGCTACTTCAAACCTTATCATTAATATGCTAAGAAGTAATATGATGTACATAAAAATGCTTGAAAAATCAAATGAAAGTGCCAACGAAGATGACTGCTGTCATATTTTGAGACAAAGATACTTAACAAAAAAAAACTGCATTCTATTCAGAGGCAAAATCAAAATTTGCGATTCATACATGATCAACAATTATAAACTTAGCTCCTCCAGCATATGCAAAAAGATGGAGGCTCCAATGCAAGATTTCCAAAGTCTTAGCCGAGTTTATGACACATTAGGTCTTTAGACCAATCGCAGGATGTCATTCCTTTGGGAAATAATTCACTTACAAACCAGAATTTAGAACAAGTCAAGAGTTCTTTCTTGTCATATATTTCGAGAAAGACACACAGTCTTCAAAAAAGCAACAGCTTATAAGGAGTTATGCTACCAGAGGTAAAGAAAGTTGTAGCAGACAATGCTTCGTCAATAATTAAGGCTTCTGTTGTGTCTCCCTGGTTTTTACGTTGCTGAGCCTGAAGATGTAACTCATCAGGCTCAGTAACAGTCAGATATCACTGAAGAGAAAATGGATGTGAAAAATGTTCTCAATTTTTTGTCAGAACATATGAGCTGCTTTGCTCACACTCAGCAACTTTGTATAAATGATGATTTGAATAATCCAGAGGTCAATAATTCTTTTCTATCTATAGCAATTCAAAAATCAGCTCATGAATTCAATCTGAAAAATCAACCTTTGGTGCACCATTCCTCCAAGAGAAAGGTAATTATCTGCAATCTCAAATGGAACAAGATAGAATTCACAATTAAAGATGATCAAGTCTGGTCTTAAAGTATCTGAACATAAGAACAAGACTGCGGAATTGCTGACTGGTAGGGAAAACAAAAACAATAAAATATCTTTAATGGAGAACACACACTTAAAGAATTTGTGGCAGTACTTAATACAATGGAAGAGACACTAACGAATGGTAGAGAGAAAAATGGTCATCACCTCAACAACCGGACCAGTAATTACTGGCCTACAGCAATCCAAGCGGCAGTTTCTAATTCTGACCTCTCTACTGTGAAACTTTGACCCAAGTCTTGCGTGAAGCTGTGAAATGAAGACTTAATCAATTTTTGAAGATAACTAACATGACAGCAGCAGCTGTTTTTTTTTTCCTCCTCGCATCAAGTTCGTTTGGTTTCCATCAGAAAAAAAGAGCAGGTGCTTCAAGAGATCAGGATTCTTGTTAAAAGCGAATCTAAAAATGAGGAAAGTGCGTGAAATGCGCAAAAGGATGAATTATAATTATCTAAGTGCAAGCCCAATCTACCTAAGTGGCCCCATCTTTTTTTTTTCGTTTATGCCCGTCATAAATGGAGGTAAACAGAAATCACCCACTAATGAACTAGAACAAGTTTTGAAAAACTACATACAAGAGGACTAGGCATCATGGGAGGGATCCTCCTCCAAAGATGCCCATGTTCTCCACATGTTTACCTTTGAAAATGTAACCAACAGCGTTCTTGTATATTGTTGTAGTAGTTACATTTATATACAAAGTATGAAGTCAAATGTTTGCTTATTATTTCAAACATTCAATAACGATTTTTAACATTAGTAAAATATGAAATAACAGAAGAAAACAATTTAATAAAAAATATCAAGTAATTGTAATTTGGTTGTTTTCTGGTCAAGTAATTGTAATTTTTTTTCTGATCAAGTAATTATGATTTTTTTCTGATCAAGTAACTGTGATTTATTTTTTTCTGATCAAGTAATTATGATTTATTTTTTCCGATCAAACAACTGTAATTTGTTATTGTTTTTTCTGATCAATAATTAAAATTTGTTGTTTTTCTGATCAATTATTTTTTTCTGATTAACTGTATTTTTTTCTGATGAAGTAACTGTAATCGAAAATATGAAAGAGTAATTGAAATTGTGAGTGAGTCCCATAATTCCTCCACTCCAACCTAGTGACTGCGCTCGTCTTCTCCAGGTACTGATTTATATTTTTGGTACTCATCCTAGCTTCCCAGCATATTTTAGCACCACCGTTATTTGTTATTAGTTAATAAGTATGTTACTGAAAGATAATATGCTGAAAGCAACCTCACGAGGATTTGTGATGCAGTGTTTGGTTGGAGCTTGTGGTGAGCTAGCTGATGGTAACATGAGAGATGGTAACGGCAAAGAGAGTAGGATAGTGGCGATAATAACAAGAAAGGGAGTGACGATGCTAAACGCGGTAGTGGTGTTACTCACAGTGAGAGCAGAGGACGGGCGTGATGAAGTAGGTGATGCCCAACTGGTGCTGCACAGACGGCGGCTGGTGCTGTACCGACGGCGGCTGCTGCTGCACTGGAGGCACCTGGTGCTGCAAGGGTGGAAGCTGCACAGACAAGCTACGACGCCCTCCTGTTGGTAAATACAAATTAGATATGTAACATAAAGCAATAAGAAAGACAAACAAAAATACTACCAATATTAGTACTGTATTATAAAGCACAGTATGCAATCCAAAATACGAAATAGGAAGGAATTACAGACTTTTAAGAACACGGGGCCTTAAACGGCATTCAGAGCCTTGTGTAATAAAAAAAAATCATCACACCTAAATGCATTCCCATAAATTAAGACTACATCGATGACTCCCCCACACACACAAATAGTTTCCTATACAATAAAACAATAAATAATAATATTCACAATAAGTTAAACAACTGCACTCCTTCACACATGAAATTCAACCTTTTACTGTTAAATATTTCTCTGTAGCTTACCTTTTTTTTTTTTTAGAGGGGGATAAAAGTCCCTCAAGGAAGGTTCCTTGACACTGGTAAGGGGCTCTTGATCCAGGGAATTGGATCTGTGCTCCGGTTCCCTGGATTAAGCCTGAATACCTACCCCCCCCCACACACACATGCGCTTTATAATCCTCTGGGTTTAGCGCTTCCCCCTTGATTATAATAATTTGGGATAAAGTACAGGATTCACTTGTTTGTGCAATAGTTTTAGTGTAACACTATTATACTCTTTAAAAATATTTACATAAATTATTTGTTTTGCGTTTTATTAATAAAAGTTTGTTTGACATGTATTACTGAACAATTTACATAACATTAAAGTGTGGGTAATTTTTCTTTGAAATTTGTTAGTTCTCAACAAAGTCTATAGTTTATCTATAGTGTATATACTGCATTATTTTATGTCAGTTACTTATCTCACTATAATTTTAATGAGTATTATTGTATTATTCATCAATATACGTAGTATTAGTATTGTATTTTTCAACTGTTTTAATTTGGTTGTGAAATTTTTAGCTTCACTTAATCCTCTTAGAAATATGTAAGTTCCATATAAAGGTATATAAGTTTACTGCGCTGTAAATCAATATTTAGCGTATGGAGAAAATTTTTCTCCAACCCCCAGGGGAATGGACGCCCCTCGGGGGAGATAAGACACTCTCTCGCTACTCCCACACTATGAGGATAAAAGGGGTCATAACTTGTATACTTTGAACTAGCAGAGATCATTTAGCGCATTCCAGAATGCACATTCATCTTAACACGTGTGTCTGATCCAGCAAAAGCAGATACCCTCAAATGGGAATACAAATTCACAGCTGATAAAAAGCGACACAAGAGACACCCATGTGCACGGCAGTTGCACTCTACGGGAGTGTAAATGAATAGGCATATTTTTGGATTTTTCCCGAGACCGGGAAAAATCCAAAAATATATGCCTGGGTACTCTAGAAATACCCAGGGTCTTAATAACCTACAGCCGGCATCTTAGATTCAAGGAGTCCTCTCCCTCTGATTCAACTGAGTTGAGAGAGCTGGCACTAACGTCTGAAGACCCTAAGTCAGCAGATATCCGTCCATAAAAGAGGGAGGGAGGTAGCAACAGTTGATTCGTGATTCGAGATTGCAATTCGATGAGTGAACGTGTGATGAGAAGGCCGGGTGACGTGGTGGCAGGGTACTGCTCTACCCTGCCACCTGACGTAGAAACATTCGTGTGCATATTTCTCGTGCCGTGCCTCGACGATCTCCAGGAAAATTTGACATTCTTCCTGCCATGAATAGATACGGATATGTCAACGATCTATCACTGGAGTACTACTCCCGTGAAGCTCAGTCGTGTTAGCTGTCAGGCGACGTGTGCCAAGCAAACGGCGAAGTGGAGGCGTCCAGCATCATTTCTTCAATCAAACCAACTATTTCGGTCTCATTGACGTCAAGACGTCAGAGGCTCCCATTACAATGAGTCAGGTAAGTTCTGTCTTACTATTTAGTACTGCAGTACCTAGAGTCGATGCTGGGTGATTAGGACTAAGGGCAGCCCATGACTTACAGGTTATATACCTGACATACTGGAGTTATATGTCAACAGAGCATGTATTAACCCTATGTATAATTACAATTCACACAGCCCTGGTGAGTCTGTAGACGGCGAATTACGGAGGCGAAAAACTTGGGGAAGCCTGCAAGTAGTTTCGAGTTGTCATCAAGAAGATGAGCATTAATCCATTTAATGGTTCATTTGTTATAATCATTTCTATTACTCATCTTACCCAAAATCCCACACAAAGCGGCCATATTACTTTAAGTCAGTTACTTAATTCGTGTTGTGATTAGAATGGATGCATCATGAAAGCTTCTGGGGCTGAGATTAGACAGTAGGATCACAGTTAGTGCCGCTGATACAAACATGTCACAGAAGTGCTGTCGGTAAAAATCAACCATTATGAGCTTCGGACTCAGTGATACTGATTCGGGCGTGCTACATACAAGTACCACGGTTCGCGTCCTCGTCCATTTTTCTGTTTATTAGTTTGATTTGCACCAATTGTCTACCATCACCGTTTCTCCCTGGGCATGACTCCCACTCTCAGGAATACCAATATTTTGCCTACAGCGACAGAGGCGCAATGTTCCACGGCTAAACACATGAACTTTACCTCACTCGCCCATAACACTAAACTGACACGCGGATCAAATTTTAATACACATAAAAGTGTCCAATTATTTACTTCGCTATCGTTAAGGTACAAACCTATGAAGGTGAATGATGCCTTCGTATACCAAGGCAGTGCATCGAATTCCCCCACGTCTGCCCCCACACTCCAACCATAAACTGTCCTGAGCTGGGCTGCCTGAGCACCAGTGTGACTGTGTTACACTGGTGAAACCAGGAACCATGTACCAATACAGTATGCCTAGCTGCAACTTGTATATAAAACTCTTTGATGATGATGGTGCTGGTGGTGACTATATTATTATTATTATTATTGGAAACGCAAGAGTCATGTGGTTCAATTATACTACAGTGCTAAAACAAAGAAAAAGAGAAAGGGAGGAAGGAGGGAGGGAGGGAGAGAAAGAGATGGGTAAAAGAGAGGCGAGGGGAGAGGAGGGAGAGAGAGAGAGAGAGGAGGGAGAGAGAGGAGGGAGAGAGAGGAGGGTGAGAGAGAGGAGGGAGAGAGAGAGGAGGGAGAGAGAGGAGAGAGGAGGGGGAGAGAGGAGGGGAGAGAGGAGAAAGGAGGGGGAGAGAGGAGGGAGAGAGAGAGAGAGGAGGGCGAGAGAGAGGAGGGGGGAGAGAGGAGGGGGGGAGAGAGAGAGAGAGGAGGAGGAGAGAGGAGGGGGAGAGAGGACAAGAGGAGAGAGAGAGAGGACAAGAGGGGAGAGAGGACAAGAGGAGAGAGGACAAGAGGAGAGAGAGGACAAGAGGAGAGAGAGGACAAGAGAGAGAGAAGACAAGAGGAGAGAGAGAGAGGACAAGAGAGGGGAGAGGGCGAGAAAGGAGAGAGGGCGAGAAAGGAGAGAGGGCGAGAGAGGAGAGAGGGCGAGAAAGGAGAGATGGAGGGAGAGGGCGAGAGAGGGGTAGGGGAATGTGGTTGGTGTTGCAGAGGACAATGAATAACGGAGGGAGAGACTCACAGCTGGTGAAACAAATAAGTATCAGTCTAGAAATTACACGAGAGAATCCGCATTAAAGAAGAGACCTTCACACAGGAGAGAAGATGGAGGTGGCAGGACATACCGCCCTGGAACAAGAACTCTAACACACACACACACACACACACACACACACAGCCTAGGACCAAATGGTAACTAACATACATACACATGCATGCACATACAACAGGCCTAGTGTCTAATCGACATGTGCCTAGGACCAAATGGTAACTAACACACACACACACACACACACACCTGAGAGGACCCTGCATCTATCTCCAGTAAAGTCACCAAGGAGGGAAGCACTTCACTTCATCTCTACAAAGACGTTCACGGGTTAAGTCAACCACAAACATTCAACATCTCTATAGTCAAAAACTTCACTCATAAATCTCTTGAATGTACTAAATACAACCATGTTCCTCACTCAAACACAAAATATACCTTATTTCTGTGTTACATGTACAATAATCATGCTCCCTCCTCAAAAGGATTCCCATCGATTTTCTGCACGTTACTTCAATCATTAATTCACTGTACATTTCCTCAGGTTACAAACCTGTTACCACCACCACAAGCTCGTGCCAGAAAGTACACGGTAGCATATAATAATTAAAAAAAAAAGTGCCCCTTGGGCTTTCACTGATTAAATTACTTGTGTATCTTCACTAGCCACCTAACAATTAAACAATACCTGGTGGATATTTATGAAATATGATGAACAGTATTTTATGACGTCACCAAAACCGCAGCCATAGACGGGATGGCTTAGGCAAATTTTTCTGTCATAATTTTAACACTACTTAACCAAATGTGAACTAATGTTGGTTACAAAATGTTTAGAACTGTTGATATTAATTTCAGATAATATACTACCAAACATATTATAAAATATACGAAATACTTCTACGCATAAGATAAAGAAAACTTGCATGGCTGATGTCCTTACATCTAGCAGACACGAAGCTCGTCAAGGAATCCAATCCAGGGATATAAGAGGAATTTATTTAAGGAACTTAGTTATGAACAAAAATTAACGTATCATTATGTGCGACTGGTGTGGATTATACTTTTGTACGCATTAAAGGTCCACTGACAGTGTCACGAGGACTAGCAGGAATTACCTTGAATCTCAGTGCCTGTACAGTTTTTCCTTGTTGCTCCATAACTAACAAAAGCCTCGAGGAAGTTAAAGTACCCAACGTAAAGTAAGGTTCTCCACATTAAATTTGATCCTTCTGAACCCTACTGAACTGATGAAAGGTAAATATGCAACAAATAAAGATTAAGAATTAGTGGGGAAAAAACAACGTGACCGGTTTTCAGATTTTTTACCCCTGAATCCCGGCATGCGATGACTTTTCTGGTAACCATCTGACCAACCAGGCTGTTGATGCCTGTGGTCGATAGGCTCACACTGCACTCAAACCTGGATGATCAGGCGCCTTCTGCAAGAGAACTGGTGCAGTTTCTTGAAAATTTCTACCTTCATTCTCTTTGCTAATAAAAGATTCCATAAAGTGAATCACAAATGTTAACTGTGCTTATGGCACTCTTCACTGGTGTTATTCCACTCTTTCTCCCATATATCTCAACTCAGTAAGTTTTGGTTGTATGAAAACCACGAACCTGACCCTCAAGTATTTTATATATCTATATATCAGCTCTCTCTCTCTCTCTCTCTCTCTCTCTCTCTCTCTCTCTCTCTTTCTTTCCGAAGTGCTTTATGTCGTTCCCAGTAGTTTACAGGTTTTCTTCATTCTATTCAGGCAGTAATATTGACCCGTCACTACACTCTACAGTTTCGTCTTGAGAGGTCAGAGGGTCAAATCCTTTACGGAGGATCAAGCCTCTGGCGTTTCGGACAGTGTATAACCTCTGCATAATTTCTAGATGTGATATCTTTCCAGCCTTGAAAGGAACTGGATATATAATAATATTCCAGGCACGAGTGCACAAGTGCCTTGATGCGTACCATCATTAGTGTAGCCAATATTTGGTTCCAAAGTTCTCATAATACAACATGTTATTTCCTTGGTCTTGATTATATATGCTTTGTAGAGCTCGGTTAACGATATATTCTGACACTATTATTCCGCGGTCTTTTACCTATTTTTACAGTTCTGCGAAAAAGATCTGACAGCATGTAGTGTTGCTTATTTATTTTGAGTTCTTCGGCATTCTTTATCAAAGCAGCTGTAACCCTAAGTATATTCTTAATGAGAATTCCGAATAGTGGTAACAAAAATAACACGAGAACCTCCAGACCGTACCGACGGCCACTGCCTCCGCAGGCCAGTCTCAGACCAGGCCACGCCATGCCAAGTACAGTCAACTCTCAACTCTCACAATAGGGTCATTCACCTAAACACATCAACTTTCTCCACCGCCACTTTCCTGTTAAAAAATAGTTCTGGCGTGCCAACATAAAAGTTCCAGTACCACCAACACATCAGCCATGAAAAGTATAGTAATAATGTAAAAGACAGGGATCAGTGTGAGGACTGCTGCACTATTCCTCATCAAGGTGTACTAAACCCTTAATCTACCTAACATTACTAAGTGATATTTCACACTGACTAACATTTCATAACACTGTCTGCCTCTCTCCCACAAGACACATACACAAAATAACTTCAACTAGTTAGGAAATGTTGTTCTTTAGTGTATCCGAGGCTGGATAAGTTTTTATTAAACAAAGTTGATACATTCACAGTGCTAGGTTACACTATTCTGTGATAGTTCTTACGTAGTGGTAACTGTCACGCTGCTACTGGGTTACCAGTATCTTTGGCAGGTTATATCACCACCACCAGATGTAGACCTAACGAAATGTAAACTTTGCCAGGTGGACAACTGTTACACTTTGCGTCGTGTGTTCGAATGCGATTAATGAATTCAGCGACAACTCATTCAGAAATGTTCAAAAAATGTCGAAGTATTTTATCCACAGTGGTATAAAACAAACCATTCTGGAAAAATACACTTACTCTGCTTGCTGTAAATAAAGCATTACCATTTTTTTTTTTTTTGGGTGTGTGTGACCTAATTCATGTCTGCATAAATAACCCAATACGACTGTGACCAGATATAAATATGTAAATAGTTCATTAGTGCTGTAACTTGTTGAGCTATCAGACCACTGCGACCCAGTCCCTGGACCCATCATGTACCTCTAGAATCTTTTGACTACCGCCCACACGATGGATATGGGATTCATTCAAATTACTTAGGTGGGCTGAACTGGAATGACCTGACTAAGGGTCAGGTAGGTGGTGATGGTTGCCGATATGATGCTTTCCAGGGCATAGTTCTAGCTGCTCAGTCAAATTATGTTCCAAATAGGGAAATCAGATCAAACAAAAATGATCCTAAATGGATGAACAATAGATTAAAATATCTGATTGGTCAAAAGAGAGGCATATATAGGCAAATCAGAAGAGGAGAGGGGCAATTGAGAAATCGATATATTCAGTTAAAGAGAGAAATTAAAAAGGGAATTAGAAAAGCAAAAAGAGATTATGAGGTTAAAGTTGCAAGAGAATCGAAGACTAACCCAAAAGGATTCTTTCAGGTATACAGAAGTAAGATCAGGGACAAGATAGGCCCACTCAAAAGTTCCTCGGGTCAGCTCACTGACAGTGATAAGGAAATGTGTAGAATTTTTAACACATACTTCCTCTCAGTTTTTACACAGGAGGATACCAGCGATATTCCAGTAATGATAAATTATGTAGAACAGGACGATAATAAACTGTGTACTGTTAGGGTCACAAGTGACATGGTCCTTAGGCAAATAGATAAATTAAAACCTAACAAATCCCCAGGCCCTGATGAACTGTATGCAAGGGTTCTAAAGGAATGTAAAGAGGAGCTTAGCACACCTTTGGCTAATCTTTTCAACATATCACTACAAACTGGCATGGTGCCAGATAAGTGGAAAATGGCAAATGTGATACCTATTTTCAAAACAGGTGACAGGTCCTTAGCTTCGAACTATAGACCAATAAGCCTAACCTCCATAGTGGGAAAATTTATGGAATCAATAATTGCCGAGGCAGTTCGTAGCCACCTTGAAAAGCATAAATTAATCAACGAATCTCAGCATGGTTTTACAAAGGGGCGTTCCTGCCTTACGAATTTATTAACTTTTTTCACTAAGGTATTTGAGGAGGTAGATCATGGTAATGAATATGATATTGTGTATATGGACTTCAGTAAGGCTTTTGACAGGGTCCCACATCAGAGACTATTGAGGAAAATTAAAGCACATGGAATAGGAGGAGAAATTTTTTCCTGGATAGAGGCATGGTTGACAAATAGGCAGCAGAGAGTTTGCATAAATGGGGAGAAATCAGAGTGGGGAAGTGTCACGAGCGGTGTTCCACAGGGGTCAGTGTTGGGCCCCCTGCTGTTCACAATCTACATAAACGACATAGATGAGGGCATAAAGAGCGACATCGGCAAGTTTGCCGATGACACCAAAATAGGCCGTCGAATTCATTCTGACGAGGACATTCGAGCACTCCAGGAAGATTTGAATAGACTGATGCAGTGGTCGGAGAAGTGGCAGATGCAGTTTAATATAGACAAATGCAAAGTTCTAAATGTTGGACAGGACAATAACCATGCCACATATAAACTAAATAATGTAGATCTTAATATTACGGATTGCGAAAAAGATTTAGGAGTTCTGGTTAGCAGTAATCTGAAACCAAGACAACAGTGCATAAGTGTTCGCAATAAAGCTAATAGAATCCTTGGCTTCATATCAAGAAGCATAAATAATAGGAGTCCTCAGGTTGTTCTTCAACTCTATACATCCTTGGTTAGGCCTCATTTAGATTATGCTGCACAGTTTTGGTCACCTTATTACAGAATGGATATAAATTCTCTGGAAAATGTACAAAGGAGGATGACAAAGTTGATCCCATGTATCAGAAACCTTCCCTATGAGGATAGACTAAGGGCCCTGAATCTGCACTCTCTAGAAAGACGTAGAATTAGGGGGGATATGATTGAGGTGTATAAATGGAAGACAGGAATAAATAAAGGGGATGTAAATAGTGTGCTGAAAATATCTAGCCTAGACAGGACTCGCAGCAATGGTTTTAAGTTGGAAAAATTCAGATTCAGGAAGGATATAGGAAAGTACTGGTTTGGTAATAGAGTTGTGGATGAGTGGAACAAACTCCCAAGTACCGTTATAGAGGCCAGAACGTTGTGTAGCTTTAAAAATAGGTTGGATAAATACATGAGTGGATGTGGGTGGGTGTGAGTTAGACCTGATAGCTTGTGCTACCAGGTCGGTTGCCGTGTTCCTCCCTTAAGTCAATGTGACCTGACCTGACTAGGTTGGGTGCATTGGCTTAAGCCGGTAGGAGACTTGGACCTGCCTCGCATGGGCCAGTAGGCCTTCTGCAGTGTTCCTTCGTTCTTATGTTCTTATGTTCTTATAATAAAGATGTTAAACTTACGCAGTGGTAGAAAAAGCTCTATCATATTCTATTACACAGGATGACTTTCATACACCAGGTAATGAAGTCAGTCAGCCTGAGGTGACCTCGGCTGATACATCACCCTGCCACTATGGGTTTACTAGTTACAGCAACTTCAACGGTTCTCTTTCAAACGAGTTGAAATAACTCTTTATGATGAAATGACCATATATGTGTGTATTATTATTATTATAACCAAAACTAAGCGCTAAATCCACCACGGCCAAATTACCTATAGAACATTCCGGAGATCACTGTTCCCGTGGTCCGGTCCTAGACCAGGCCTACTGGTTCATGGTCTGATCACTCTGGACGACGGCGCTGCCTGTACGCAGTCCAACGTGGGCACCGCTGTCCAGTTAATTAGGAACTGACTAGAAGATTTTATTAAGTTCCCTCTTGCAGACAACTAGATGCCTGTTAGTAAGTCCCCTTATACTTAAAGAATATTGAAAAACCTTACAGCATCAGAGGCGAGATATGTTTTCAAGTTGTACCTATCCAGCCTATCAATTTTCTGCGCTTGTGAGATCAGAGTCTATTTCGCTCTACTGAGTCCGTTAAATTTGTTTCATACTCCGACTCAGTCATTTTCTAATTTTTCTTGCAAACCGAATTAACCGAAATGTATCCTGAATGAACGTCATACTGTATTCTGATGCCCACTGGAAGACAAAGTTCACATCAGCTCGGAGAGTTGCTGCCTCCTCAATGCATGCCACTCTTACAAATTCTAGTATCGTCTGTAAAGGATGATACATTGATAAGATTTATGTCTGTGTTTTATTTGAGAATGAGACTCGCATATAATACCGACATGATGAATAAGTCACGTGCAACACATGGGTACCTTTATTCTGAAAACGTTTCGCCAACCAATGGTTATTTGAGGATGTTGAAACTGGAGACAGTGGGAGCCGAGGTAATAGACCTTCAGCCTAGATGACGGTGTTCACTACCGTAGTCCTGATGAATGTGAAGTACAAGCAGGAAAACCGTCGCTTATATACGATGAGATGAGGTGCAGCAGTTGAAGACATCGTCACTGTGGACGGGTCCACGAGTGGAAGGTCATGCCCAAGAGTTGGGTCAGAGATTAGCAAGTCTGTTTGCAAATCCTTGGACCAACTCTTGGGAATGACCTTCTTCTACTCGTGGGCCCGCCCACAGTGACCATGTCTTCAACTGCTGCACTTCATCTCATCCTATATAAGCGACGATCTTCCTGCTTGTACTTCACATTCATCAAGACTACGGTAGTGAATACCGTCATCTAGGCTGAGGGACTATTACCTCGGCTCCCACTGTTTCCAGTTTCAACATCCTCAAATAACCATTGGTTGGCGAAACGTTTTCAGAATAAAAGTACCCAGGCGTTTCATGTGTGTGTTATCACCGCACTTAATTCTACCAGACTGTGAGCGCTACTAACACCAGAGGTGGCACCATTTATGCATTACCGTACTATTATTATTGGTAGTGGTAGTAGCAGTAGTAATAATAGTAACAAAAGTAGTAGTAATAGTAACAAAAGTAGTAGCAGTAGTAACAGTAACAGAAGTAGTAATAATAGTAACAAGCAGTAGTAGTAGTAATAATAGTAAAAGTAGTAGTAGTAATAGTAGTGGTAGTAGTAATAATGGTAACAGTAGTAACAGTAACAGTAGTAGTAGTAGTAATAGTAAAAGTAGTGGTAGTAATAATAGTAACAGAAGTAGTAATAATAACAGAAGTAGTAGTAGTAATAATAACAGTAGTAGTAATAATAATAGTAACAAGTAGTAGTAACAGTAGCAGTAGTAGTAATAGTAACAAACTAGTAGTAGTAGTAGTAAAAGTAGTATAGTGGTAGCAGTAATAACAGTAACAGTAGTAGTAGCAATAATAACAGTAGTAGTAGTAATAATAATAATAACAGTAGTAGAATAATAGTAACAAGTAGTAGTAGTAATAGTAACAGTAGTAGTAGTAGTAATAGTAACAGTAGTAGTAGTAGTAATAGTAACAGTAGTAGTACTAATAGTAACAGTAGTAGTAGTAATAGTAACAGTAGTAGTAGTAGTAATAGTAACAAAGTAGTAATAGTAACAAACTAGTAATAGTAGTAACAGTAACAGAAGTAACAGTAATAACAGTGTTACGTCTGGTCAACTTATGCATTACTTAGAGCTGATATCACTTAATATCATATTGCGAACTTGTTTGTTAATAGCTAAAATAAGCATGTCTGACTGTATAATATCTGTAGCGTCATATGAGTTACCAAATGGAATCATGTAAATTTATGTACATAGTAGAATTATTTAGATTAGGTGCAACAGTGCGATATGTGAAGCACTTGGTAACAGCCAGTTTCTGGCTAACACACTGACCTCTAAGCGTATGTCACGTGACCTACCTCATGTCAGGTTACCCCTCCCTTACTACTACCAGCAGCAGCCGATCTACAGCTCAAGGTGCATTGCTTGGAAGTCCTCTGTTGTTACAGAGCCATATTCCCTTGCATTATACTTAAGGTGCTCGCGGGGGACTTATCTGTGTATTACGTCATATATCAACTATCTGATATATTCACCGGTGATCTGAAAACCTCTGGATAATAACTAGTAATTTCATCCGTGTGATCGGAAATGAAACCTTAAGGTCCTGTATACAGTTATTTGTAAATATAATTGCGCACTCGTAAGATACGACAAGAAAGCTTAATATTTTATTATTGATATGTTCTAAGGAACAATATATTAAAGGCCATAAATTTTTACTTGTGATTTTTTGATTCCCTATGAAAGTAGTTAGAACTTAATCAACTTATTGTATCTCGACATCCTGTAAAGTGAAAGGGAGGATAAGAGGGCAATAGATAGTAACAGAATAGTAGTAACAGAAGTAGTAGTAATAATAGTAACAGAAGTAGTAGTAATAATAGTAACAGTAATAGTAACAAACTAGTAGTAGTAGTGATGAACAGTTTTGAAAACCGACAAGTTGAAGAATTAAGACTTATGCAACATGGGAATCCTTTATTGAAGAAACGTTTCGCCACACAGTGGCTTCATCAGTCTTATACTAAGCAAGAGGGTATAAGTAGAGGAGGAGTTTGAGGTAAACAGTCCCTCAGCCTGGAGTCGATCTGTCAGACACTGCATCATCATGGGATCTTGATACAAAGAATTCTTCAAAACTTATCCAATCTTTGGACGAAGACCTACTTAGCCTAGTGGATGGTTCCACTATGACCCCGCCTCCTCCTGCTTCGTCTCGCCTGACTACAGTATATAAGCCACTGCTACGGCCCTGTGCTGTACTTTCTACAAGATTGATGGACTGAACACATCGACTCCAGGCTGAGGGACTGATTACCTCAAACTACTCCTCTCCTTATACCTTCCTGCTTTGCATAAGACTGATGAAGCCACTGTGTGGCGAAATGTTTCTTAAATAAAGATTCACATATGTTGCATAAGTGTCTTAATTCTTCAATCTAGTAGTAATGGTAACAGTAGTAGTAATACTAGTAACAGTAGAAGTAGCAGTATTTCTATTATTACACTTACAAATCACACCTGTGAAAGTGTAACACCATTGTTTAAGCTACATTTTCACAACACGAGAGTGCAGGTTAGAAAGTTGTCTGCTGACGTTCACGCCTCACTTTTTTCAATACGACTTAGAAAATTTATTTAAGCTCATTATTCCTTGTATGTATTTACTCTCGACCGACCTTGAAAATGTGCATGCAAATAATCACACATATGTATTAAAAAAAAAACTATTATCCTATTCACATCATGAAAATCTACTCGGTTATCTATTTGTTTCCGGGATCATCGCCCCCCTGACCCAGCCTCAATTAACAGGGTTGTCAATCCTTATTCACTGGGTAACACTGAAAATAGGTTAGGCAAATACTGTAGCTTGAAGGTTAAGGTTTGAGAAAGCTATGCCTAGTGCGGGCCAGTAAACCTGCTGCAGTGTTCCTCCTTTCTTATGTTCTTAAATTGAAAAGGCAGTATTACAGGAACAAGACTATTAAGAAATACACGGGAAAGTAAGGTGTATACTAAATTTAATTTGGATTTTGAAAAAGAAAAAAAGTCATCTTACGTGTTTTTGAGACAAAGATCAGCAATCCTCCAGAGCGCAAATGTTGGACAACCTTACGTTTCACTGATATGACAGGAAGGTAGCGCTTTCCTGGGTGACTGCTGTCTACTAACCCACTATCTAGTCAAGAATACCTTACTATGCCGAGACAGTAACAAAAATATGTGTTGTTATTTTATTGAAGTCAGAATGATACACCGATGACAGGTGTCCCGTGGATTGGTTGGTAACGCACTCAACTCACACACTGAGTGTCCGGGGTTCGATCCCTGGTACGGGTAGAAACGCTGGTTATGTTCCTTACACCTAGTGTCCCTGTTCACCTAGCAGTTATTATTATAATTAAAAAGAAGCGCTAAGCCACAAGGACTATACAGCTCACCTAGCAGTAAATAGGTACCTGGGTTAGTCGACTGGTGTGGGTGATATCAAGGGCGGTGGTAGTATACCTTAGACAGGGCTGGGTTTTGAAGTGAGCTGAGTCTATAAAACTGATTCGTGGTAAAACAAAAAATAATAATTTTTATTGCCGTCTGATTTTCATAAAACTTCTACATTAGTATTTGAAACTCGCGCCATCGCAATATTCAAGACCAGCGTCGCAACACAAGCACCACCAAACTACACACTAGTACAACTAAAATGCATCCCATGCAAAGTGACGGATAAAATACGAAAAATCTCGGTAAAACGCGAAGAGCGAACGAGATTAATCTTGGAACACAAAGAGTCTGATGCTGAAAACCCAGCCACAAACATGACAAACATGACAAACTCGCAATGATTAGAGGGCGAAGAACATGCAGATTGTATCATCGCCACTGCGTGAAGACTTTCCACGTAATAAACCGAAGAAAAATTTTACAATAACTCGGAAAATAAGCCATAATAACAAGGTAAAGTCATACTGAGGGACCATATATCAGAGTGGACAAATATAAGCAATGAAGTAATACAAAGTATCATAGTAAACCCATATTCATCTACTATACACAGACATCTAAACCCATATTCATCTACTATACACAGACATCTAAACCCATATTCATCTACTATACACAGACATCTAAACCCATATTCATCTACTATACACAGACATCTAAACCCATATTCATCTACTATACACAGACATCTAAACCCATATTCATCTACTATACACAGACATCTAAACCCATATTCATCTACTATACACAGACATCTAAACCCATATTCATCTACTATACACAGACATCTAAACCCATATTCATCTACTATACACAGACATCTAAACCCATATTCATCTACTATACACAGACATCTAAACCCATATTCATCTACTATACACAGACATCTAAACCCATATTCATCTACTATACACAGACATCTAAACCCATATTCATCTACTATACACAGACGTCTAAACCCATATTCATCTACTATACACAGACATCTAAACCCATATTCATCTACTATACACAGACATCTAAACCCATATTCATCTACTATACACAGACGTCTAAACCCATATTCATCTACTATACACAGACATCTAAACCCATATTCATCTACTATACACAGACGTCTAAACCCATATTCATCTACTATACACAGACGTCTAAACCCATATTCATCTACTATACACACAGACATCTCCCTGCAGCTCTGAAAATGAGAATTCAATCAAAACATTAAGTGCCAAAAGGTGGAAATAAAAGCATTTATTAAGTTATTTTTGTCATGTAAGTAATATAACTTACAAAACAATTCCTTGTAATTTAGACTTTTCTTTGAGAGAGTCTGAACCTTGCAAAAATTAATTTCATTTGCATTTATATTTTTTTTCTTATTCCAGTGACGATACCCAAGCAGCAAGGCTTGTCAGAGAACATAAGGTCCCAGTCATGATACGCATGCAGCAAAGGTTTTCAAGAAGTCCAAAGGTCAAAGTAATGGCGACCTGTATCAGGCAGCGAATTGGAGATTCTACTTGGGAGTTTCATTTTTTTTTATTATTATTGCAGAACCTTCCAATCATGGAGACACCTGACTCCTTCATGTTCACAGCGCTGATGGACTTGTAACAATTCGACTCGGATTGTTCTAGTGGCATTTAATTTCTTATTGTTCTTTGTGAAAGTTCAAATCATCTCTTCATTTCAGGTCAGTAACTCTCATATCTTTTTTTTTTTCTTTAGGAACGAAATGTAGGTCTTCAGCAGAAGAACGTCGGAGCTACAACTGGAAGGACCTAGATTTGAATCCCGGCAAGCGAGACGTACGGCTGAGTTACTTGCCATCCCTGTTCATCCATCATTAAATAGGCACCTATGATGATGAATTAAGACACTTGTGGAACACTTATTTTTGTGGAAACGTTTCGCCAACCAGTGGACTGTCGAAGCCACGGGTTGGCGAAAAGTTTCCACAATAAAGATACCCAAGTGTTGAACAAGTGTCTAATTCATCAAGCTGTGGGTTTTCCGAACCAATTATCTACAGGCACCTAGGTGTTAGGTGTTCTGGGTGGAAGCCTGGGGACACTATACCTTAACACAGGCTACGACCTTCAAATGGGTTGAGGTAATAGTAACATCTCGGTATACTGAAATGCGTAACAAAAAACACCTGCGTTACGGATCAATAACTCTGGTGAACTCTTCTTTTTGAAACAGTGATCTTCATTTTGTTATATTTGGGAAGGACAGAAAGGGCTTTGAGTAGAGAGGGGCCAATGAGAGAGCAGTGAGAGAGGACAGGGAGAGGGATCAGATGGAAGAGAAGCAGAGAGGGGATGGGAGGGGAGAGAGAGGAGGGGAAAAAGACAGGGAGAAAAGAGAGGGGGACGAGAGAGAGAGAGAAAATCAATCGCACACTAATTCCGGGTCTTCAACTCTCGTGGTGTTGACTGGATCGCTGAACACTGATTCATATTGCTCTTTCAGAATTTCGTTCATTTCTTTGTCATCCTCGGTGTATGAGCCTCTCTTGTGTAGACCAACATTCCTGCTACAGACTAGTTTCTGAATAAATAACAAAAAGGCACAATACCGTGACTGGAACGATACACAAATAACCCGCACATAAAAGAGAGAAGCTTACGACGACGTTTCGGTCCGACTTGGACCATTGACAAAGTCACACTCCAGTGTGACTTTGTCAATGGTCCAAGTCGGACCGAAACGTCGTCGTAAGCTTCTCTCTTTTATGTGCGGGTTATTTGTGTATTGTGTAGTTTGTGAAAGTTTTTATTCCTCTCGTGACAAAGTTTCTTGTGTTTGATACGAAGGCTTCAGTTTCTGCTCTATATCGGCAATTCTCAATGTAGACTTTCTTTCCTATGTTTACTCATTTGTTATATTTTAAGTAATTCAGCAACTTTTTTCTTCTTCTATAAGGCCTTATATGCTTTCTATGCTAAATTTAATTTTAGCTTTTTTTTCCCCATAGCGACATGCTGTATAGGCCTTGCATGCTTCTGCATTCAACATAAGAACATAGTATTGTATAGGCCTTGTATGCTTCTGCACTCAACATAGGGACATGTTGTATAGGCCTTGCATGTTTCTGCATTCAACATAAGAACATAGTATTGTATAGGCCTTGTATGTTTCTGCACTCAACATAGGGACATGTTGTATAGGCCTTTTATACTTCTGCACTCAACATAGGGACATGTTGTATAGGCCTTTTATACTTCTGCACTCAACATAGGGACATGTTGTATAGGCCTTGTATGCTTCTGCATTCAAACACTGATTTGGGTTCGAGTGATCAGGCGGGATTCCCAGGGAATGAATGTCATTTTTTGGTTATTTTGACCCATTTAATTCCTTGGTTGTTGAACTTTAATTACTAAACAGTCCCACACGTCGGCTACTACTTAGCTTCTTTACACATAAATTTGTACCTATTTGTACTCCAGTGAGGATGTAATCTGAATGAAATGTAATTGACTCATGTCTCTGGTCAGTTCCTCATTGTGAAGATCAAGTCAGGATTATTTTCACTCCTAGTAGGTTTGTTAGTTCAAGGCAAACTTTCTAGTCTTAGAACTTTCTTGGTAAGTAGTTTATGAGCTACAGTACTTGCCAGTACTAACCCCGGTACAAAGTTCTTGTCTATCATCTTCCACTTCATATTTGGGAGGATGAGATCTCCAAGAAAGCTAATATCTGGTGTTGGATTTTCAACATTTTCTAGGCAGCTACCTTATATGTTCAGGGAATTATTCTGTCATTGCTGAGTGGGAAAGGCTGGATGTGAGTGGGAATGGTTGGGTGTGATTGGGAATGACTGAACTAGTAGGACTAGTGCAATATTTTTAATCACGTTCCTTTTAGGTACTGGTCCGCTAGACTCACACATGACTTCTCTGAAAGACGAATGTTATCTACCGCACAATCTACCACAAGAATGGAGTTGTCACATCAACAAGGCTCTGGCAAATACTGGCAGGTGAGTCAGCTGTGAACGTGATACCAAGCTTTTCCCACTACTTAGCATGGGATCAAGGAGCAGTGACCCCGGGCACACACAACCCCACCCCTATTCTCCGCACCGCGTACGTACGTGCTCACCTAACTTGGTTGCAGGGGTCGATTCATAGTTCCTGGCCTCGCCTCTTCACCGGTCGCTACTAAATCCACTCTCCCTGCTCCATGAGCTTCTTCATATCTCTTCTTAAAACTATGTATGGATCCTGCTTCCACAACATCACTCTCCAAACTGTTCCACTTCCTGGCAACTTTATGACTGAAGCAGCACATCCTAGCATCCATGTGACTCATCTGAGTCTTCAAGTTGTGACCCCTTGTTGCTGTGTCCCATCTCCGAAACATTCTCCCCCTATCCACCTTGTCAATTCCTCTCAGTATTTTATATGATGTCCCGTAGCTCGATCGCTAGCGCACTCAGTTCGCACACTGAGGTCCGGAGTTCGAATCTCCTCAGGTACGGCTGGAAAACATTAGGGACGTGTTTCCATAAGACACCTGCCGTCCATGTTTACCCATCAGTATAAAATGGGTACCTGGGTGTTAGTCGACTGGTGTGGGTCGCATCCTGGGACAAAACTGACCTAATTTGCCTGAAGTGCTCAGCATAACAAGTGGCTTTTTATATAGTAGTATGTCATTGATGTCAGCTAGGCCTTATACTATGTACATGTACTTGTCGTAAATAAAAATAATAATAATATTATTATGTTGTTATTATGTCCTCCCCCAACCTTCCTGTCCTCTAGTGTCGTCAGGTTGAGTTCCCTTAACATCTCTTCGTAGGACAAACCCCCCCTCAGCTTCGGGACTTGTCTTGTTGCAAACCTTTGCACCTTCTCTAATTTCTTGACGTGTTTGACCAGGTGTGGGTTCCACACTGGTGCTGCATACTCCAATATAGGCCTGACGTACGGTGTATAGTGCCGACAATGACTCCTTAAATGTCGAAACGCTATTCTCAGGTTTGGCAGGCGCCTATATGCTGCAGCAGTTATTTGGTTGACGTGCGCCTCAGATGTGCTCGGTATGATGCTCACCCCAACATCCTTTTCCTTGACTGAGGTTTGCAGCCTCTGACCTCTTAGGCTGTACTTCATCTGCGGTTTCCTTTGTCCTTCCCCAAGCTTCATAACTCTACACTTGCTGGGGTTAAACTCCAGGAGCCATTTGTCGGACCAGGCTTACAACCTGTCCAGATCCCCTTGTAGGCTTACCTGATCCTCTTCCGCTTATATCTCATTAGTTTCACATCGTCTACAAACAGGGACACCTCTGACTCTATTCCTTCCGTCATGTCATTTACATATACTAGAAACAGCACCGGACCTAGAACTGACCCTTGTAGAACCCCACTCGACACATACACCCACTCTTGACACCTCGTCTCGTACCGACACACGTTTCCTTCCTGTCAGGTATTCCCTGAGCCACTGCAGTACTTTACCTACTATTCCTGCTTGCTCCTCTAGCTTTTCAACCATTCTCTTGTGTGGTACTGTGTGGAAAGCCTTCTTGCAGTCCAAGAAGATGCAGTCTACCCATCCCTCTCTCTCTCCTGTCTTACTTCTGTTACCTTGTCGTAGAACTACAATAGGTTTGTGATGCAGGATTTTCCTTCCCTGAAGCCTGACTGGTTGTTGTATGAGAGTATTCCTTACTATGTGCTCCACCAGTCTTTTCCTGACAATCTCCTCCATAACTTTACGTACATGTCAGCGACACTGGTCTGTAGTTTAGCGCAGCCTGTCTCTTTTCTTAAAAATCCAGAGTATATTTGCTGGCTTCCACACCTCAGGCAGTTACCCTGTTTCAATAGCTTTACTGAAGATTGTTAGTAGCACACAGTGCATCTGCACACTCTCGCAGGACCAAGGAGAGAGATTATCTGGGCCCACTGCCTTTGAGGTATCTAGTTCCCCTAGCAGTTTCTTTACCTCCTCCCTCAATTATGTGCAGTGTGTCCAGCACTTGCTAGTTCACTTTACCACCTCGGTTTGGTGGAAGCCTCTCTGTTTCCAGGAAGTATGTGAAGAGCTGAGCTCTTCACATACTTTCTGGTCATTCCCTGTGAGCTCCCCTCCTTCCTTCCTCAACCTGATTACCTGGTCCTTGACTGTTGTTTTCCTCCTGATGTGGCTGTATAACAAGTCTGGGTCAGATTTGGCTTTTGATGCATGTCATTCTCGTACTGACACTGGCTTCTCTTTATCCACAACTATTTCTGGCTCTTCGGCTCAACTCCCTGTTTTCCTGGATACTTTGCCTTCTATACTTTTTTCCATACTCAAGCACACATGGCTTTGGCTTCTCCACACTTGGTAAACCATGGGCTCTCACTGGTCTTCCCACTGTTTCTGTTGCCCTTGTTACGAACTTCTCCACTGCCTCCCTGCACTTTGTGGTCACGTGTTCCATCATTTTGTTTACTGTCTTTGACTCTAGCTCACTTACCCACTGCACCTCATGCAGGAATTGCTTCATACTTGAGTAGCTCCCTTTTTGGAAGTTTGGCTTCTCCCATCCTTCTCGTGCTGCTTCACTTTCCATTGTTAACCCTATGTATTTGAAACTCGAGACCACATGATCACTAACGCATAAGGGCCCTTTTGTGTGCAATATCCCCTATGACTGAATTGTTCAACGTGAATACGAGGTCCAGCCTTCCTGGTTTATCATCTCTCTGGTTGTGTCCCTAACATGTTGGTTCATGAAGTACTACCTCCAGCATCTTAGCTCTCCACGTCTCTGGTCCTCCAGTCAATGTCCTTATGATAAAAATCCCCCATGATGAGTAGCTTTACCCTGCTCATGTGGACCCTTCTGGCAACGTCAGCTAGTGTGTCCAACACTCCATTGCTCTCATTGTATTCCTGTCTTAGCCTCCTGCTGTTCGGTGGCAGGTTGTACATCACTGCTATGATCACATCTGGGCCCCAAGTATGGAGTGTTCAAACTATGTATTCAACCGATATTACTATTACTAGTCCCCCCATCTCCTCAAAAACCCATTGGTTTTTTATGAGCAGTGCAACTCCTCCTTCCCTTCTGCTTGCCCTGTCTTTCCTCAGGATATGATAACCAGATGGGAAGATTGCGTCTGTTATCACTTCCATGAGCTTTGTCTCTGTGATTGCTATGATGTCAGGGGATGCCTCAGTGATTCTTTTCTGCCACTCCTCACTCTTATTTGTAATTCTATCTGCATTGGTGTACCATACCTTCAGCTTTCTTCCTAGAACTGCATTCTGGAGGGTGGGAAAGGTTGGTGCTAGTTGTGGGTGTGGTAGGCAGGTCTGGATATCTTAATAGTCTGCTGAGCATATCAAAAGAGGAGAGGGGAAGTTGAGAAATCAATATATTGAGTTAGGCAGAGAAATAAAAAAGGGAATAAGAAAAGCAGAGAGAGATTATGAGGTTAAAGTCGCTAGGGAATCGAAGACTAACCCAAAAAGGATTCTTTCAGGTATACAGAAGTAAAATTAGGGACAAGATAGCCCCACTCAAAAGTTACTAGGGTAAGCTCACCAACAGTGATAAGGAAATGTGTAAGATTTTAACACTTCCTCTCAGATTTTACACAGGAAGATACTCGCGATATTCCAGAAATAATAAATTATGTATAACAGCATGACAAACTATGCGCGATTAGGGTCACAAGTGACATGGTCCTTAGACAAACAGATGAATTAAAACCTAACAAATTCCCAGGCCCTGATGAACTGTACACAAAGATTCTAAAGGAATGTAAAGAACAGCTTAGCAAACCTTTGGCTAATCTTTTCAACGTATCACTACAAACTGGCATACTGCCAGGTAAGTGGAAAATGGCAAATGTGATACCTATTTTCAAAGCAGATGACAGATCCTTAGCTTTAAACTATAGACCAATAAGCCTTACCTCCATAGTGGGAAAATTTATGGAATCAAAAATTGCCAAGGCAATTCGTAGCCATCTTGAAAGGCATAAATTAATGAATCTCAGCACGGTTTTACAAAAGGGCATTCCTGCCTTACGAATTTATTAACTTTTTCACAAAGGTATTTGAGGAGGTAGATCATGGTAATGAATACGTTATTGTGTGTATGGACTTCAGTAAGGCTTTTGATAGAGTCCCATATCAGAGACTGAGGAAAATTAAAGCCCACGGAATAGGAGGACAATTTTTTTCCTGGAGAGAGGCGTGATTAACAGATAGGCAGCAGAATGTTTGCATAAATGGGGAGAAATCAGAGTGGAGGAGTGTCATAAGTGGTGTTCCACAGGGGTCAGTGCTGGGTCACTTGTTGCTCACAATCTACATAAACGACATAGTTGAGGGAATAAATAGCGACATAAGCAAGTTTGCGATAACACTAAAATAGGCCATCCAATTCATTCTGATAACATTAGATCCAGGAAGATTTGAATAGACTGATGCAGTGGTCAGAGAAGTGGCAGATGCAATTTAATATTGATAAATGCAAAGGTCTAAACATTGGACAGGAAAATAATCATGCCACGTATAAGCTAAATAATGTAGATCTTAATATTACTGATTGTGAAAAGGATTTGGGAGTTCTGGTTAGCAGTAATCTAAAACTAAGGCAACAGTGCATAAGTGTTCGCAATAAAGCGAACAGAATCTTTGGCTTCTTATCATGAAGCATAAATATTAGGAGTCCTCAGGTTATTCTTCAACTCTATACATCTTTGGTTAGGCCTCATTTAGATTATGCTGCACAGTTTTGGTCAACGTATTACAGAATGGATATCATTGTAATGGAAAACATACAAAGGAGGATGACAAAATTGATCCCATGTATCAGAAATCTTCCCTATGAGGATAGACTTTAGGGCCCTGACTCTGCAATCTCTAGAAATTAGAGGGGATATGCCTGAGGTGATTAAATGGAACACAGGAATAAATAAAGGGAATGTAAATAGTGTTAAAAATATCTAGCCAAGACAGACTCGCAGCAATGGTTTAAAGTTAAAAAAAAACTCAGATTCAGGAAGGATATAGGAAAGCACTGGTTTGGTAATAGAGCTGTGAAAAGTAAAACGTGTAGTTTCAAAAGAAGGTTAGAGAAATACAGGAGTGGGTGTAGGTAGGTCTGAGTTGGACCTGGCTAACTAGTGCTAATAGGTCTGATGCCATGCTCCTTCCTTAAGTGGATGTAACCTGACCTGACTAGGTTGGGTCACTGGCTTAAGCTGGCAGGAGACCTGGACCTGTCTCACATGAGCCAGTAGGCCTGCTGCAGTGTTCCTTCTGCTTTACGTCCTTATGGTGGCAATATAAACACAAATGCAGTATAATGTGATCCTTTATTGACTACATTATACTGCATTTGTGTTTATATTGCCATTGTGTCGGTATTTTATACCATTTATTTCCAACGTCCTTATGGTGTGGTAGTATTAGTGCTGGGGGGTGGGGACTGTGGGTGTGGAGTGTGGCTTGGCTCTTTGTTATTGTGTTTGGTTGGTGTGGGGTGGTAGGGGTTGAGGGAATGCTGTGGGTAGCTCTGGGGGCAGTTGTCTTTCCTGTTCCCTTCGAAGCTGTGCTCCCCTGTCTGCCGGTACTTGCCCTGTTCTCCCTTCCTGCCTCTAGGGCATTCTTACACTTTCTCTCAGTTGTTCCCTTTCCTATTGTGTTTTGTCGTAGTCGAGGTACACTTGCTGGTATTTTTATGAAACCTTTATCAGTGGTTTCTACTGTAGTGTGTGAGAGTGAGATAATCATCTCCTCTTCCACTGTATCATACCACTTTTATGAAGAATTGAGACACTTATGCAACACATGGGAATCTTTGTTGAAGAAACATTTCGCCACACAGTGGCTTCATCAGTCCAATACAAAGTAGAAATGGGTAAGGAGAGTAGAAGTTTGAGGTAATCAGTCCCTCAACCTGGAATCGATGTGTTCAGTCCATCACTCTTGCAGGAAGTGCAGCACAGGGTCAGAGAGGTGGCTTATATACTGCGATGAGATGAGTTGAAGCAAGAGGCGGCGGGATCACAGAGGGACCTGCCACTAGTGTAAGTAGGTCGTCGTCCAAAGGTTGGGCAAGCGTTGAAGTCTTTGTACCAAGATCCCACTGTGTGGCGAAACGTTTCTTCAATAAAGATTCCCATGTGTTGCAAAAGTGTCTCAATTCTTCAAGTTGTCGGTTTTCTAACCCATTCATCACATACCACTTTTATGTCAACATTAACAAGAGGATTTCTATTCCTCCTATATGTGTCTATTCTGGCCATCTTCAAAAAATGTAATACCTCTTAATGAAAATTTTTTATATTTTCTTCTTTGAGAAGTTCTTTATCAACTGTGATCAATTAAGAACAGATAGGAAATATTTATTCCCATATACTTTACTAATACATGTACAGTATGTAGCACCGTTACCACCTGTTTCCTTATATATGTGGAGACAGTACTGTGTTCATTATGAGTGTGTATGCATGTATGTTTATAATTATACGTATTTGTGTCCTCATTTAACTACGTACGTGTGCTTATACGAGTGTATGTTTGTAATAAATTAATATAATGCAGCTTGGCTCTGCCCAACTTATCTGTATTTAACTGAAGAAGCCTACTGTGTAGGCGAAACGTTTCAACAATAAAGATACCCAACTGTTGCGCATGTTGTGTACGAAATGGTATATAATACCGACAAGATGAGAGTAAGACACATGTGCAACATCTGGGTATCTTTATTGTAGACGTTTCGCCACTGGATGGCGAAACGTCTACAATAAAGATACCCAGATGTTGCATGTGTCTTACTCTCATGTTGCGCATGTGTCTCAGTCATCAACTTGTTCGTATTTTATACCTTCAACATTATCTTGAGTCAGCCTACATTTAGTAGTTGTTGATTAGAGCAAGTGAAAAAGTTGACTTAGTTTCAACATCTTCAGACTGGTTATCGCCAAGCTGGTGCAAGTATGCATTCTTAGGCATGTAATGAAGGATTAAAATGAAGCGAAGCTATTGCAACAATGAATCTGTGTTACTTCATATTGATATATTCACAGATATATTAATGTAATGTATTTTTATTCTCCACCCCCAACTATGGGGATGTCTTCCTGAAAAGGCAATTTATCCTGTGTTTAGGATAAGCCGTACTGAGACACGGTAATGCAAAGTGAAAGTAACTCCAGCTCAGCGTTAACAAAACCTTTGAGTCTCCGTAGCTGACGAACCTTCAATGGAATAAATACTTGACGATATCGTTGCCCTACTGAAGTCTCCCAGCTCAGACTGACAGATTGCAATACTATAAAATACACCCTATGTAATGGATTATGACAGGGAAACATAAGACAACTTATATTACTACAATGTAATATAAGTTGAATGAGTAAGATGAATGTGCAATAACTAGGTAACTTAATTTGAATCGTTTTGCCCACATAATAGGCTTCTTCAGTCAAAAACTGAAGACTGAAGCCTACTGTGTAAGTGAAACGTTACAGCTATAAAGTTGTCCAATTGTTGCACATGTGTCTCAATCATCAACTTGTTGGTATTATTTACCAGTTTCATAATTACATGTGTACGAGGATACAGAAGACACTAGCAGTACAGTGAAGATTGATCCAATTTTGATCAATAAAAAGATGACTCATCCAATTTTGATCAATAAAAAAATGTTAATAATATTATTATAGCTATTAAGAACAGTGTGACCACAACCTCTTCCCACACACCACTCTCACCCACCCTCAACCCACCACTCTCACCCACCCTCAACCCACCACTCTCACCCACCCTCAACCCACCACTCTCACCCACCCTCAACCCACCACTCTCACCCACCCTCAACCCACCACTCTCACCCACCCTCAACCCACCACTCTCACCCACCCTCAACCCACCACTCTCACCCACCCTCAACCCACCACTCTCACCCACCCTCAACCCACCACTCTCACCCACCCTCAACCCACCACTCTCACCCACCCTCAACCCACCACTCTCACCCACCCACAACCCACCACTCTCACACACCACTCTCACCCACCCTCAACCCACCACTATCACACACCCTCAACCCACCACTCTCACCCACCCTCAACCCACCACTCTCACCCACCCTCAACCCACCACTCTCACCCACCCTCAACCCACCACTCACCCACCCTCAACCCACCACTCTCACCCACCCTCAACCCACCACTCTCACCCACCCTCAACCCACCACTCTCACCCACCCTCAACCCACCACTCTCACCCACCCTCAACCCACCACTCTCACCCACCCTCAACCCACCACTCTCACCCACCCTCAACCCACCACTCTCACACACCCTCAACCCACCACTCTCACCCACCACTCTCACCCACCCTCAACCCACCACTCTCACCCACCCTCAACCCACCACTCTCACCCACCCACAACCCACCACACTCACCCACCCTCAACCCACCACTCTCACCCACCCTCAACCCACCACTCTCACCCACCCTCAACCCACCACTCTCACCCACCCTCAACCCACCACTCTCACCCACCCTCAACCCACCACTCTCACCCACCCTCAACCCACCACTCTCACCCACCCTCAACCCACCACTCTCACCCACCCTAAACCCACCACTCTCACCCACCCTAAACCCACCACTCTCACCCACCCTCAATCCACCACTCTCACCCACCCTCAACCCACCACTCTCACCCACCCTCAACCCACCACTCACCACTCACCCACCCTCAACCCACCACTCTCACCCACCCTCAACTCACCACTCTCACCCACCCTCAACCCACCACTCTCACCCACCCCCAACCCAACACTCTCACCCACCCTCAACCCACTACTCTCACACACCACTCTCACCCACCCTCAACCCAACACTCTCACCCACCCACAACCCACCACACACACCCACCCTCAACCCACCACTCTCACCCACCCTCAACTCACCACTCTCACCCACCCTAAACTCACCAATCTCACCCACCCTCAACCCACCACTCTCACCCACCCTCCACCCACCACTCTCACCCACCCTCAACCCACCACTCTCACCCACCCTCAACTCACCACTCTCACCCACCCTCAACTCACCACTCTCACCCACCCTCAACCCACCACACTCACCCACCCTCAACCCACCACTCTCACCCACCACTCTCACCCACCCTCAACCCACCACTCTCACCCACCCTCAACCCACCACTCTCACCCACCCTCAACTCACAACTCTCACCCACACTCAACCCACCACTCTCACCCACCCTCAACCCAACACTCTCACCCACCCTCAACCCACCACTCTCACCCACCCTCAACCCACCACTCACACACTCTCAACCCACCACTCTCACCTACCCTCAACCCACCACTCTCACCCACCCTCAACCCACCACTCTCACCCACCCTCAACCCACCACTCTCACCCACCCTCAACCCACCACTCACCCACCCTCAACCCACCACTCTCACCCACCCTCAACCCACCACTCTCACCCACCCTCAACCCACCCTCAACCCACCACTCTCACTCACCCTCAACCCACCACTCACCCACCCTCAACCCACCACTCTCACACACCCTCAACCCCCCACTCTCACCCACCCACAACCCACCACTCACCCACCCTCAACCCAACACTCTCACCCACCCTCAACCCACCACTCTCACCCACCCTCAACCCCCCACTCTCACCCACCCTAAACCCACCACTCACCCACCCTCAACCCACCACTCACCCACCCTCAACCCACCACTCTCACCCACCCTCAAACCACCACTCTCACCCACCCTCAACCCAACACTCTCACCCACCCTCACCCAACCACTCCCACCCACCCTCAACTCACCACTCTCACCCACCCTCAACCCAACGCTCTCACCCACCCTCAATCCACCACTCTCACTCACCCTCAACCCACCACTCTCACCCACCCTCAACCCACCACTCACCCACCCTCAACCCACCACTCTCACCCACCCTCAACCCAACACTCTCACCCACCCTCAAACCACCACTCTCACCCACCCTCGCCCAACCACTCTCACCCACCCTCAACCCACCACTCTCACCCACACTCAACCATCCACTCTCACCCACCCTCAACCCACCACTCACCCACCCTCAACCCACCACTCACCCACCACTCACCCACCCTCAACCCACCACTCTCACCCACACTCAATCAACCACTCTCACCCACCCTCAATCCACCAGTCTCACCCACCCTCAACCCACCACTCTCACCCACACTCAATCAACCACTCTCACCCACCCTCAACCCACCACTCACCCACCCTCAATCCACCACTCTCACCCACCCTAAACCCACCACTCTCACCCACCCTCAACCCACCACTCTCACCCACCCTCAACGCACCACTTTCACCCACCCTCAACCCACCACTCTCACCCACCCTCAACATTCAACCCACCACTCTCACCCACCCTCAACACAACCCACCACAATCACCCACCCTCAACACTCAACCCACCACTATAACCCACCCTCAACAACCCACCACTCTCACCCACCTTCAACACTCAACCCACCACTCTCACCCACCCTCAACCCACCACTATCACCCACCCTCAACCCACCACTATCATCCACCCTCAACACAACCCACCACTATCACCCACCCTCAACACTCAACCCACCACTATCACCCACCCTCAACCCACCACTATCGCCCACCCTCAACACTCAATCCACCACTATCATTCACCCTCAACACTCAACCCACCACTATCACCCACCCTCAACCCACCACAATCACCCACCCACAACACTCAACCCACCACAATCACCCACCCTCAACCCACCACTATCACCCACCCTCAACACTCAACCCACCACTATCACCCACCCTCAACACTCAACCCACCACTATCACCCACCCTCAACCCACCACTATCATCCACCCTCAACACTCAACCCGCCACTATCACCCACCCTCAACACTCAACCCACCACTATCATCTACCCTCAACACGCAACCCACCACTATTACCCACCCTCAACACTCAACCCAGCACTATCATCCACGCTCAACACGCAACCCACCACTATCACCCACCTTCAACACTCAACCCACCACTATCACCCACCCTCAACACTCAACCCACCACTATCATCCACCCTCAACACTCAACCCACCACTCTCACCCACTCTCAACCCACCACTATCACCCACCCTCAACACTCAACCTAGCACTATCATCCACCCTCAACACGCAACCCACCACTATCACCCACCCTCAACACTCAACCCACCACTATCATCCACCCTCAACACTCAACCCATCACTATCATCCACCCTCAACACTTAACCCACCACTATCACCCACCCTCAACACTCAACCCACCACTATCACCCACCCTTAACACTCATCCCACAACTATCACCCACCCTCAACACTCAACCCACCACTATCACCCACCCTTAACACTCAACCCACCACTATCATCCACCCTCAACACTCAACCCACCACTATCACCCACCCTCAACACTCAACCCACCACTATCATCCACCCTCAACACTCAACGCACCACTATCACCCACCCTCAACACTCAACCCACCACTATCACCCATCCTCAACACTCAACCCACCACTATCACCCACCCTCAACACTCAACCCACCACTATCACCCATCCTCAACACTCAACCCACCACTATCACCCACCCTCAACACTCAACCCACCACTATCATCCACCCTCAACCCATCACTATCACCCACCCTCAACACTCAACCTACCACAATCACAAACCCTCAACCCACCACTATTATCCACCCTCAACACTCAACTCACCACTATCACCCACCCTCAACACTCAACCCACCACTATCACCCACCCTCCACACTCAACCCTCCACTATCACACACTCTCAACACTCCACCCACCACTATCACCCACCCTCAACACTCAACCCACCACTATCACCCACCCTCAACACTCAACCCACCACTATCACCCACCCGCAACACTCAACCCTCCACTATCACACACTCTCAACACTCAACCCACCACTATCACCCACCCTCACCACTCAACCCACCACTATCACCCACCCTCAACACTCAACCCACCACTATCACCCACCCACAACACTCAACCCACCACTATCACCCACCCTCAACACTCAACCCGCCACTATCACCCACCCTCAACACTCAACCCACTACCATCATCCACCCTCAACCCCCCACTATCATCCACCCTCAACACTCAACCTACCACTATCACCCACCCGCAACACTCAACCCACCACTATCACCCACCCTCAACACTCAACCCGCCACTATCACCCACCCTCAACACTCAACCCACTACCATCATCCACCCTCAACACGCAACCCACCACTATCAACCACCCTCAACACTCAACCCAGCACTATCCTCCACCCTCAACACGCAACCAACCACTATCACCCACCCTCAACACTCAACCCGCCACTATCACCCACCCTCAACACTCAACCCACTACCATCATCCACCCTCAACACGCAACCCACCACTATCAACCACCCTCAACACTCAACCCAGCACTATCCTCCACCCTCAACACGCAACCAACCACTATCACCCACCCTCAACACTCAACCCACTACCATCATCCACCCTCAACCCCCCACTATCATCCACCCTCAACACTCAACCTACCACTATCACCCACCCGCAACACTCAACCCGCCACTATCACCCACCCTCAACACTCAACCCACTACCATCATCCACCCTCAACCCCCCACTATCATCCACCCTCAACACTCAACCTACCACTATCACCCACCCGCAACACTCAACCCACCACTATCACCCACCCTCAACACTCAACCCGCCACTATCACCCACCCTCAACACTCAACCCACTACCATCATCCACCCTCAACACGCAACCCACCACTATCAACCACCCTCAACACTCAACCCAGCACTATCCTCCACCCTCAACACGCAACCAACCACTATCACCCACCCTCAACACTCAACCCGCCACTATCACCCACCCTCAACACTCAACCCACTACCATCATCCACCCTCAACACGCAACCCACCACTATCAACCACCCTCAACACTCAACCCAGCACTATCCTCCACCCTCAACACGCAACCAACCACTATCACCCACCCTCAACACTCAACCCACTACCATCATCCACCCTCAACCCCCCACTATCATCCACCCTCAACACTCAACCTACCACTACCACCCACGCTCAACACTCAACCCATCACTATCACCCACCCTCAACTCAATCTACCACTATCACAAACCCTCAACCCACCACTATGACCCACCCTCAATGCTCAACCTACCACTACCACCCACCCTCAACACTCAACCCACTACCATCATCCACCCTCAACCCCCCACTATCATCCACCCTCAACACTCAACCTACCACTATCACCCACCCGCAACACTCAACCCACCACTATCACCCACCCTCAACACTCAACCCGCCACTATCACCCACCCTCAACACTCAACCCACTACCATCATCCACCCTCAACACGCAACCCACCACTATCAACCACCCTCAACACTCAACCCAGCACTATCCTCCACCCTCAACACGCAACCAACCACTATCACCCACCCTCAACACTCAACCCACCACTATCACCCACCCTCAACACTCAACCCCCCACTATCATCCACCCTCAACACTTAACCCACCACTCTCACCCACCCTGAACCCACCACTTTCACCCACCCTCAACACTCACCCCACCATCACCCACCCTCAACACTCAACCCACCACTATCACCCACCCTCAACACTCAACCTACCACCATCACCCACCCTCAACACTCAACCCACCACTATCACCCACCCTCAACACTCAACCCACCACTATCACCCACCCTCAACACTCAACCCACCACTATCACCCACCCTCAACACTCAACCCACCACTATCACCCACCCTCAACCCACCACTATCACCCATCCTCAACACTCAACCCACCACTATCACCCACTCTCAACACTCAACCCACCACTATCACCCACCCTCAACACTCAACCCACCACTATCACCCACCCTCAACACTCAACCCACCACTATCACCCACCCTCAACGCTCAACCCACCACTATGACCCACCCTCAATGCTCAACCTACCACTACCACCCACGCTCAACACTCAACCCATCACTATCACCCACCCTCAACTCAATCTACCACTATCACAAACCCTCAACCCACCACTATCATCCACCCTCAACACTCAACCCACCACTATCACCCACCCTCAACACTCAACCCATCACTATCATCCACCCTCAACACTCAACCCACCACTATCACCCACCCTCAACACTCAACCCACCACTATCACCCACCCTCAACCCACCACTATCACCCACCTACTGGATCACTATGACATGGCCTTGGATGCACTGGAAGAAAATCAGAATGCAGATGTAATATACACAGACTTTGCAAAGGCATTTGACAAATGCGATCATGGCGTAATAGCCCATAAAATACGTGCTAAAGGAATAACTGGGAAAGTGGGGAGATGGATCTTCAACTTCCTAACAAATCGAAAACAAAGAGTAGTGGTCAACAGAGTTAAATCGGAGGCTGCCATAGTGAAGAGCTCTGTTCCACAAGGCACAGTACTCGCCCCCATCTTATTCCTTATCCTCATATCAGACATAAACAGAGATATACACCACAGCACCGTATCATCCTTTGCGGATGATACTAGGATCTGCATGAGGCTGTCATCTGCTGAGGACGCGGTTAACCTCCAAGAAGATATAAACAAAGTTTTCCAGTGGGCAACGGTAAACAATATGATGTTCAATGAGGACAAATTCCAACTACTCCGTTATGGAAAACTGGAGGAGATAATAACTAGAACAGAGTATACTACTGACTCCGGCCATACAATAGAGCGGAAAAATAATGTAAGGGACCTGGGAGTAGTAATGTCTGAGGATCTCACTTTCAAGGATCACAACAGTGCCACGATCGCACGTGCAAAGAAAATGATAGGATGGATAATGAGAACTTTCAAAATGAGAGATGCCAAGCCCATGATGATCCTTTTCAAATCACTTGTTCTCTCTAGGCTGGAATACTGCTGTACATTAACATCTCCATTCAAAGCAGGTGAAATCGCAGATCTAGAGAGTGTACAGAGATCCTTTACTGCACGTATAAGTTCTGTCAAGCACCTTAACTACTGGGAACGCTTGGAAGCACTTGACTTGTACTCGTTGGAACGCAGGAGGGAGAGATATATCATAATCTACACTTGGAAAATCTTGGAAGGAATGGTCAAAAATCTGCACACAGAAATCACTCCCTACGAAAGTAAAAGACTGGGCAGGCGATGCAAAATGCCGCCAATAAAAAGTAGGGGCGCCATTGGTACACTAAGAGAAAACACCATAAGTGTCTGGGGCCCAAAACTGTTCAACAGCCTCCCATCAAGCATTACGGGAATTGCCAATAAACCCCTGGCTGCCTTCAAGAGAGAGCTGGACAGATACCTAAAGTCAGTGCCGGATCAGCCGGGCTGTGGCTCGTACGTTGAACTGAGTTCGGCCAGCAGTAACAGCCTAGTTGATCAGGCCCTGATCCATCGGGAGGCCTGGTCATGGACCGGGCCGCGGGGGCGTTGATCCCCGGAATAACCTCCAGGTAACCTCCAGGTGACCCTTAACACAACCCACCACTATCACCCACCCTCAACACTCAACCCACCACTATCACCCACCCTCAACACTCAACCCACCACTATCACCCACCCTCAACACTCAACCCACCACTATCACCCACCCTCAAAACTCAACCCACCACTATCACCCACCCTCAACACTCAACCCACCACTATCACCCACCCTCAACACTCAACCCACCACTATCACCCATCCTCAACACTCAACCCACCACTATCACCCACTCTCAACACTCAACCCACCACTATCACCCACCCTCAACACTCAACCCACCACTATCACCCACCCTCAACACTCAACCCACCACTATCACCCACCCTCAACACTCAACCCGCCACTATCACCCACCCTCAACACTCAACCCACCACTATCATCCACCCTCAACACTCAACCCACCACTATCATCCACCCTCAACACTCAACGCACCACTATCATCCACCCTCAACACTCAACCCACCACTATCACCCACCCTCAACACTCAACCCACCACTATCATCCACCCTCAACACTCAACCCACCACTATCACCCACCCTCAACACTCAACCCACCACTATCACCCACCCTCAACACTCAACCCACCACTATCACCCACCCTCAACACTCAACCCACCACTATCACCCACCCTCAACACTCAATCCACCACTATCACCCACCCTCAACACTCAACCCACCACTATCCCCCACCCTCAACACTTAATCCACCACTATCACCCACCCTCAACACTCAACCCACCACTATCACCCACCCTCAACACTCAACCCACCACTATCACCGACCCTCAACACTCAACCCACCACTATCACCCACCCTGAACACTCAACCCACCACTATCACCCACTCTCAACACTCAACCCACCACTATCACCCACCCTCAACACTCAACCCACCAGTATCACCCACCATCAACACTCAACCCACCACTATCACTCAACACTCAACCCATCACTATCTCAACACTCAACCTACCATAATCACAAACCCTCAACCCACCACTATCATCCACCCTCAACACTCAACTCACCACTATCACCCACCCTCAACACTCAACCCACCACTATCACCCACCCTCAACACTCAACCCACCACTATCATCCACTCTCATCACTCAACCCACCACTATCACCCACCCTCAACACTCAACCCACCACTATCACCCACCCTCAACACTCAACCCACCACTATCACCCACCCTCAACACTCAACTTACCACAATCACAAACCCTCAACCCACCACTATCATCCACTCTCAACACTCAACCCACCACTATCATCCACCCTCAACACTCAACCCACCACTATCACCCACCCTCAACACTCAACCAACCACTATCACCCACCCTCAACACTCAACCCACCACTATCACCCACCCGCAACACTCAACCCACCACTATCACCCACCCTCAACACTCAACCCACCACTATCACCCACCCTCAGCACTCAACCCACCACTATCACCCACCCTCAACACAACCCACCACTATCACCCACCCTCAACACTGAACCCACCACTATCACCAACCCTCAACCCACCACTATCACCCACCCTCAACACTCAACCCGCCACTATCACCCACCCTCAACACTCATCTCACCACTATCACCCACCCTCAACCCACCACTATCACTCACCCTCAACACTCAACCCACCACTATCACCCACCCTCAACACTCAACCCACCATCATCCACCCTCAACACTCAACCCACCACTATCACCCACCCTCAACACTCAACCCACCACTATCACCCACCCTCAACACTCAATCCACCACTATCACCCACCCTCAACACTCAACCCACCACTATCCCCCACCCTCAACACTCAACCCACCACTATCCCCCACCCTCAACACTCAACCCACAACTATCATCCACCCTCAACACTCAACCCACCACTATCACCCACCCTCAACACTCAACCCACCACTATCACCCACCCTCAACACTCAACCCACCACTATCACCCACCCTCAACACTCAATCCACCACTATCACCCACCCTCAACACTCAACCCACCACTATCCCCCACCCTCAACACTTAATCCACCACTATCACCCACCCTCAACACTCAACCCACCACTATCACCCACCCTCAACACTCAACCCACCACTATCACCGACCCTCAACACTCAACCCACCACTATCACCCACCCTCAACACTCAACCCACCACTATCACCCACTCTCAACACTCAACCCACCACTACCACCCACCCTCAACACTCAACCCACCAGTATCACCCACCATCAACACTCAACCCACCACTATCACCCACCCTCAACACTCAACCCATCACTATCACCCACCCTCAACACTCAACCTACCATAATCACAAACCCTCAACCCACCACTATCATCCACCCTCAACACTCAACTCACCACTATCACCCACCCTCAACACTCAACCCACCACTATCACCCACCCTCAACACTCAACCCACCACTATCATCCACTCTCAACACTCAACCCACCACTATCACCCACCCTCAACACTCAACCCACCACTATCACCCACCCTCAACACTCAACCCACCCTCAACACTCAACTTACCACAATCACAAACCCTCAACCCACCACTATCATCCACTCTCAACACTCAACCCACCACTATCATCCACCCTCAACACTCAACCCACCACTATCACCCACCCTCAACACTCAACCAACCACTATCACCCACCCTCAACACTCAACCAACCACTATCACCCACCCTCAACACTCAACCCACCACTATCACCCACCCGCAACACTCAACCCACCACTATCACCCACCCTCAACACTCAACCCACCACTATCACCCACCCTCAGCACTGAACCCACCACTATCACCCACCCTCAACACAACCCACCACTATCACCCACCCTCAACACTGAACCCACCACTATCACCAACCCTCAACCCACCACTATCACCCACCCTCAACACTCAACCCGCCACTATCACCCACCCTCAACACTCAACCCACCACTATCACCCACC
This sequence comes from Cherax quadricarinatus, assembly GCF_038502225.1. Taxonomy (NCBI): domain Eukaryota; kingdom Metazoa; phylum Arthropoda; class Malacostraca; order Decapoda; family Parastacidae; genus Cherax; species Cherax quadricarinatus. The sequence continues at coordinate 14,381,911 of NC_091299.1, read as the reverse complement.
CTCAACACTCAACCCACCACTATCACCCACCCTCAACACTCAACTCACTCTATCACCCACCCTCAACACTCAACCAACCACTATCACCCACCCTCAACACTCAACCCACCACTATCACCCACCCGCAACACTCAACCCACCACTATCACCCACCCTCAACACTCAACCCACCACTATCACCCACCCTCAACACTCAACCCACCACAATCAACCACCCTCAACACAACCCACCACTATCACCCACCCTCAACACTCAACCCACCACTATCACCAACCCTCAACCCACCACTGTCACCCACCCTCAACACTCAACCCGCCACTATCACCCACCCTCAACACTCAACCCACCACTATCACCCACCCTCAACCCACCACTCTCACCCACCCTCAACCCACCACTATCACCCACCCTCAACACTCAACCCACCACTATCACCCACCCTCAACACTCAACCCACCACTATCACCCACCCTCAACACTCAACTCACCACTATCACCCACCCTCCACACTCAACCCACAACTATCACCCCACCCATAGTGAAGAGCTCTGTTCCACAAGGCACAGTACTCGCCCCCGTCTTATTCCTTATCCTCATATCAGACATAGACAGAGATATACATCACAGCACCGTATCATCCTTTGCGGATGATACTAGGATCTGCATGAGGCTGTCATCTGCTGAGGACGCGGTTAACCTCCAAGAAGATATAAACAAAGTTTTCCAGTGGGCAACGGTAAACAATATGATGTTCAATGAGGACAAATTCCAACTACTCCGTTATGGAAAACTGGAGGAGATAATAACTAGAAGAGAGTATACTACAGACTTTGGCCATACAATAGAGCGGAAAAATAATGTAAGGGACCTGGGAGTAGTAATGTCTGAGGATCTCACTTTCAAGGATCACAACAGTGCCACGATCGCACGTGCAAAGAAAATGATAGGATGGATAATGAGAACTTTCAAAACGAGAGATGCCAAGCCCATGATGATCCTTTTCAAATCACATGTTCTCTCTAGGCTGGAATACTGCTGTACATTAACTTCTCCATTCAAAGCAGGTGAAATCGCAGATCTAGAGAGATCTAGAGATCCTTGTTGGGAGACTGCGTAACAAGCACCGCCACGTAATTATCACAAAGGTAACCACAGTGCGGGTGTATCCAGCTTAAATAATAAAATAAACAGTTGAGTGCAGCTTGTACGCACGGATTTATTACATGTCCCAAAGAGAGGAATCTTTCAGTGGATGCCGGATTTTATTTTCGTTCATCCTCAGAAGCTTTCGTTTATAACTTGAGAACGCCTCATCCGATCGGCTTCAAATTGTTAATACTGGTGAATAGTAACTAGGCAAAGGTTCATGCAACTATTGGCAAGTGCAACCGCCCTCTGGTCAATGTTATACAGACCATTCCCAGATTTAGTTTGTATGATAAAAAGTCTCCTCAGAACGAATTGAAACTTTCAAAATTGGTGTATCCTACCTAGAATAAAAGTGGGATTGTTACCGGCGTGTGTAGGAGACAGTTACCAATTTCTCAGAGACCTAAGAGTGGTTATGTAAGATCTCACCTTCAAGAATCACAATAGTAACACTATCACAATCACTATAAAATGATAATTTGAATAACTAGAATCTTCAAAACAAGGAATTATAAATTAACTATAATACTCTTTAAATTCCTTGTTCTCTCTAGGCTTGAGTACAGTTGTACTCCAGCCTAGAGAGAACAAGCTCCGTTCAAGGCAGGAGAACTTGCAGACCTGGAGTATATGCAGAGAATCTTCAATGCAAACAAACTCAAACACCTGAATTACTGGGAATTCTTGAAGTCCCTACATCTGTACTCCTTGGAACGTAAGCGAGAGACGATCTACACCCGGAAAATACTAGGATTGGTCCTAACTCTGCATATACTAATCACTTCCCGTAAAAGAAGCTTGGCAGATGGGGCAAAATACCCCCAATGAAAAGCAGGAGTGCAATGAATTGACTAAGGGAAGGGACCAAGACTTTTCAGTACCCTCCCTTCATACATAAGAAGGATTACCAATAAATCCCTGGCAGTCTTCAAAAAAGTACTGGATAAGTTTCTGAAGTCAGTTCCTAATAATTCTAGCTGTGGTTGATCAAGCCATCGACCGGAGGTGTTGACCTTCGGAACACTCTAAGTATTATTTTTTGTGAAATATCTTGACTATGCCTCAACTGAACGATTTTAGTCGTTAATACCTAATGTATCTAGAGAGAATAATGATACCTTATAACATCAACTTGAGTAGGTGCAAATTTGATAAATTAACACAGTTAAAAGACCTGGATTCCGCGTGATAACTGGAGAATGATTCTTCTGGTCGACTTAAAACTTTTAGCTGATGTGTTCAGGTCAACGGAAGGTTCCCATTCGTACTGGGCTGCCTAAGTTTCCATTTGCCAACTTTATTCAACAATTTGTGATACTAATTTCCATTTAATGACTGAAGAATGCCTCTTCTGATCAGCTTCCAGTCTTTATGAAGACGATGATACCCTGTAAGTTTGAGTAATTCAGATGCTGGAATATCTTCAAGCAGTGAAGATTCTCTGTACATTTTTCTGCAATTTCTCCTGTCTTGAAGGAAGTCATTTATCTATCTACCCACTTTTCCAGCTATTTCTTTAGTCACACATCTTGTCTCTCACTGCACCATGGCTCCACTTTTCCAAAATCCGTATACACCACCCCCCAATGAAAAGTAGGGGCGACATTAGTACACTAAAACACATTAAGTGTCAGGGGCCCAGGACTGTTTAACAGTCTCCCACCAGGCATAAGGGGAATTACCAATAGACCCTTGGCTGCCACCAAGAGGGAGCTGTTAACATACCTATAGCCAGTATCTATCTGCAGGGCTATGGTTCGTGTCGTGGGGGTTCGTAGGAGATATGAAGGTTGGAGATAAACACACTTGTTGGATGATAACACTATATTGCAGTGTGTGTAGGGAGAGAGCCTAAACTGCCCTGTTGCCTGTTGCAGACCTATGCGTGGACTGAGAAGGATCCCAGGCGCGAAGGGCTCACAACAGCGTCACGTGACGTCACACAAACTAGTCACTGGGCCTAACAAGGGATCGTGTATGTAAAACATATGGATGGTGCTATGATACTCAGATAAGCTATACAACACATGTAGGGGATCAGTAACTATGTTGACAGTTCACATATTGGACTACGTGCGGCCAGAAGTAACAGACTGGTTGATCAGGCCCTGATCCACCGGGAGGCCTGCTCAAGGACTGAGGCATGGGAGCGTTGACTCCTGGAACACCCTCCAGGTATACTCCAGGTAGGTAGAATACATCTACATTTTGCTTGTCTTCCAATGCTTCCAAGACCACGTCAAAGTGGTCCAGCAATTACGAAAGGCAACAACGTCCCACTCGAAACACTTGCTGCTTTGTTTGTGATGTTCCAGGTTACTGGAAATTTTGCTTTTAAAGACTTTTCAAACATTTTGACAATGTGTGATGAAGTAAGGTAACGCTAACACCAAGGATGGACCACACTGACTCAAGAATTAACTATAATTTCCAATCATGACTCAAAAACGCCACGAGATAAGCGGCCCCCGCAGCTATTATTACCACGCAGGAAGCCGGGGACGAAGGGAGGCAGGTGGGGGGACATGAGGGAGGGGAGAAACCTGAAGGGGGGGTACAAGAGGCGGAGAATAAGGAAAAGAAGAGTAGGGAAGGAACAGGAGGACGGACTGAAGTGCGAAGGGAAGGCAAAGGATATGTAGGCAGGAATTGTACGGGGAAGACAGGAATGAAGGAGGATGAGAGAATGGTGGGAATAGCGAGGAAAGGTGGGAGGAGAGAGGAAGGGGTACATGTTGCCGCCCATTCATTCTGCAGTGTGACCTTCACCCGCCACAACCCCATTACCACATACACACACACACGAGCGAAGAGCCGGGACTAAGAGCTGTGACTCGACCTCTGCAATCACAAATGCACGCGCGCACACGCGCACAGCCTACCAAACTCAAATAGATACATAAATAACCCGTACATAGAAGAGAGAAGCTCACGACGACGTTTCGGTCCGACTTTAACCATTTACAAAGTTATTTAGTTGCTCAAATAGATAGTTAACCAACCTAGGTAAGACAAATCGTTGAGTGTACAAAACACATATGGAAGACTTCTTGGTGTCAGCAATAGAAGCCGCACCTTTATGCTAGAAGCACTGAAGAAGTGAACACTTCTTCACAAAATGGCAGTAAATGTCTGAAGTAAAACCAGAGAAGACATGTCTGCCAAATTAATTCGAAAATTAAAATTATATATATATATATATATATATATATATATATATATATATATATATATATATATATATATATATATATATATATATATATAGATATATATATATAGGTAGTAGGTTGGTAGACAGCAACCACCCAGGGAAGTACTACCGTCCTGCCAGATGACTGTGAAACAGAAACCTGTAACTGTTAACTGTTTTGCATGATGGTAGGATTGCTGGTGTCTTTTTCTGTCTCATAAACACGCTAGATAACAGGGATATCTTGCTACTCCAACTTACACTTTGGTCACACTTCACAGACATGCACATGCATATATATATACATACATCTAGGTTTTTCTCCTTTTTCTACATAGCTCTTGTTCTTCTTTATTTCTTCTATTGTCCATGGGGAAGTGGAAAAGAATCTTTCCTCCGTAAGCCATGCGTGTCGTATGAGGCGACTAAAATGCCTGGAGCAATGGGCTAGTAACCCCTTCTCCTGTAGACATTTACTAAAAAAGAGAAGAAAAACTTTATAAAACTGGGATGCTTGAAAGTGCGTGGATGTAGTGCAGATGACAAGAAACAGATGATTGCTGATGTTATGAATGAAAAGAAGTTGGATGTCCTGGCCCTAAGCGAAACAAAGCTGAAGGGGGTAGGGGAGTTTCGGTGGGGGCAAATAAATGGGATTAAATCTGGAGTATCTGAGAGAGTTAGAGCAAAGGAAGGGGTAGCAGTAATGTTGAAGGATCAGTTATGTAAGGAGAAAAGAGAATATGAATGTGTAAATGCAAGAATTATGTGGATTAAAGTAAAGGTTGGATGCGAGAAGTGGGTCATAATAAGCGTGTATGCACCTGGAGAAGAGAGGAATGCAGAGGAGAGAGAGAGATTTTGGGAGATGTTAAGTGAATGTATAGGAGCCTTTGAACCAAGTGAGAGTAATTGTGGTAGGGGATCTGAATGCTAAAGTAGGAGAAACTTTTAGAGAGGGTGTGGTAGGTAAGTTTGGGGTGCCAGGTGTAAACGATAATGGGAGCCCTTTGATTGAACTTTGTATAGAAAGGGGTTTAGTTATAGGTAATACATATTTTAAGAAAAAGAGGATAAATAAGTATACAAGATATGATGTAGGGCGAAATGACAGTAGTTTGTTGGATTATGTATTGGTAGATAAAAGACTGTTGAGTAGACTTCAGGATGTACATGTTTATAGAGGGGCCACAGATATATCAGATCATTATAGAGGGGCCACAGATATATCAGATCACTTTCTAGTTGTAGCTACACTGAGAGTAAAAGGTAGATGGGATACAAGGAGAATAGAAGCATCAGGGAAGAGAGAGGTGAAGGTTTATAAACTAAAAGAGGAGGCAGTTAGGGAAAGATATAAACAGCTATTGGAGAATAGATGGGTTAATGAGAGCATAGGCAGTGGGGTCGAAGAGGTATGGGGTAGGTTTAAAAATGTAGTGTTAGAATGTTCAGCAGAAGTTTGTGGTTACAGGAAAGTGGGTGCAGGAGGGAAGAGGAGCGATTGGTGGAATGATGATGTAAAGAGAGTAGTAAGGGAGAAAAAGTTAGCATATGAGAAGTTTTTACAAAGTAGAAGTGATGCAAGGAGGGAAGAGTATATGGAGAAAAAGAGAGAGGTTAAGAGAGTGGTGAAGCAATGTAAAAAGAGAGCAAATGAGAGAGTGGGTGAAATGTTATCAACAAATTTTGTTGAAAATAAGAAAAAGTTTTGGAGTGAGATTAACAAGTTAAGGAAGCCTAGAGAACAAATGGATTTGTCAGTTAAAAATAGGAGAGGAGAGTTATTAAATGGAGAGTTAGAGATATTGGGAAGATGGAGGGAATATTTTGAGGAATTGTTAAATGTTGATGAAGATAGGGAAGCTGTGATTTCGTGTATAGGGCAAGGAGGAATAACATCTTGTAGGAGTGAGGAAGAGCCAGTTGTGAGTGTGGGGGAAGTTCGTGAGGCAGTAGGTAAAATGAAAGGGGATAAGGCAGCCGGGATTGATGGGATAAAGATAGAAATGTTAAAAGCAGGTGGGGATATAGTTTTGGAGTGGTTGGTGCAATTATTTAATGTATGGAAGAGGGTAAGGTACCTAGGGATTGGCAGAGAGCATGCATAGTTCC
>NC_091299.1:14195453-14357953 GCF_038502225.1 Cherax quadricarinatus | reverse complement strand
GTGTGATTAAAGAGAAAAAGGTAGCTTACGAGAGGTTTTTACAAAGCAGAAGTGTTATAAGAAGAGCAGAGTATATGGAGAGTAAAGGAAAGGTGAAGAGAGTGGTGAGAGAGTGCAAAAGGAGAGCAGATGAAAGAGTGGGAGAGGCACTGTCAAGAAATTTTAATGAAAATAAGAAAAAATTTTGGAGTGAGTTAAACAAGTTAAGAAAGCCTAGGGAAAGTATGGATTTGTCCGTTAAAAACAGAGTAGGGAAGTTAATAGATGGGAAGAGGGAGGTATTAGGTAGATGGCGAGAATATTTTGAGGAACTTTTAAATGCTGAGGAAGAAAGGGAGGCGGTAAATTCATGCACTGGCCAGGGAGGTATACCATCTTTTAGGAGTGAAGAAGAGCAGGATGTAAGTGTGGTGGAGGTACATGAGGCATTACGTAGAATTAAAGGGGGTAAAGCAGCTGGAACTGATGGGATCATGACAGAAATGTTAAAAGCAGGGGGGGGGATATAGTGTTGGAGTGGTTGGTACTTTTGTTTAATAAATGTATGAAAGAGGGGAAGGTACCTAGGGACTGGCGGAGAGCATGTATAGTCCCTTTATATAAAGGGAAAGGGGACAAAAGAGATAGTAAAAATTGTAGAGGAATAAGTTTACTGAGTATACCAGGAAAAGTATACGGTAGGGTTATAATTGAAAGAATTAGACGTAAGACAGAATGTAGAATTGCGGATGAGCAAGGAGGCTTCAGAGTGGGTAGGGGATATGTAGATCAAGTGTTTACATTGAAGCATATATGTGAACAGTATTTAGATAAAGGTAGGGAAGTTTTTATTGCATTTATGGATTTAGAAAAGGCATATGATATAGTGGATAGAGGAGCAATGTGGCAGATGTTGCAAGTTTGTGGAACAGGTGGTAAGTTACTAAATGCTATAAAGAGCTTTTATGAGGATAGTGAGGCTCAGGTTAGGGTGTGTAGAAGAGAGGGAGAATACTTCCCGGTAAAAGTAGGTCTTAGACAGGGATGTGTAATGTCACCATGGTTGTTTAATATATTTATAGATGGGGTTGTAAAAGAAGTAAATGCTAGGGTGTTCGGGAGAGGGGTGGGATTAAATTATGGGGAATCAAATTCAAAATGGGAATTGACACAGTTACTTTTTGCTGATGATACTGTGCTTATGGGAGATTCTAAAGAAAAATTGCAAAGGTTAGTGGATGAGTTTGAGAATGTGTGTAAAGGTAGAAAGTTGAAAGTGAACATAGAAAAGAGTAAGGTGATGAGGGTATCAAATGATTTAGATAAAGAAAAATTGGATATCAAATTGGGGAGGAGGAGTATGGAAGAAGTGAATGTTTTCAGATACTTGGGAGTTGAAGTGTCGGCGGATGGATTTATGAAGGATGAGGTTAATCATAGAATTGATGAGGGAAAAAAGGTGAGTGGTGCGTTGAGGTATATGTGGAGTCAAAAAACGTTATCTATGGAGGCAAAGAAGGGAATGTATGAAAGTATAGTAGTACCAACACTCTTATATGGATGTGAAGCTTGGGTGGTAAATGCAGCAGAGAGGAGACGGTTGGAGGCACTGGAGATGTCCTGTCTAAGGGCAATGTGTGGTGTAAATATTATGCAGAAAATTCGGAGTGTGGAAATTAGGAGGTGTGGAGTTAATAAAAGCATTAGTCAGAGGGCAGAAGAGGGGTTGTTGAGGTGGTTTGGTCATTTAGAGAGAATGGATCAAAGTAGAATGACATGGAAAGCATATAAATCTATAGGGGAAGGAAAGAGGGGTAGGGGTCGTCCTCGAAAGGGTTGGAAAGAGGGGGTAAAGGAGGTTTTGTGGGCGAGGGGCTTGGACTTCCAGCAAGCGTGCATGAGCGTGTTAGATAGGAGTGAATGGAGACGAATGATACTTGGGACCTGACGATCTGTTGGAGTGTGAGCAGGGTAATATTTAGTGAAGGGATTCAGGGAAACCGGTTATTTTCATACAGTCGGACTTGAGTCCTGGAAATGGGAAGTACAATGCCTGCACTTTAAAGGAGTGGTTTGGGATATTGGCAGTTTGGAGGCATATGTTGTGTATCTTTATACGTATATGCTTCTAAACTGTTGTATTCTGAGCACCTCTGCAAAAGCAGTGATAATGTGTGAGTGTGGTGAAAGTGTTGAATGATGATGAAAGTATTTGCTTTTTGGGGATTTTCTTTCTTTTTTTGGGTCACCCTGCCTCGGTGGGAGACGACCGACTTGTTGAAAAAAAAAATAAATATATATATAATATTATATATATATATATATATATATATATATATATATATATATATATATATATATATATATATATTATATATAATATTATATATATATATATATATATATATATATATATATATATATATATATATATATATATATATATATATATATATATATATATATATATATATATATATTATATATATATATATATATATATATAATATACATACATATATTAATATATATATTATACATATATATATATATATATATATATATATATATATATATATATATATATATATATATATATATATTATATATATATATATATATATTATATATGTATATATATGTATATATATATATATATATATATATATATGTATATATATATATATATATATATATATATATATATATATAATATATATATTAATATATATATATATATATATATATACATTATATATATATATATATAATATATATATATATATATATATATATATATATATATATATATATATATATATATATATATATATATATATATATATATATATATATATATATATATATAATGTATATTATATATATATATATGTATATTATATATATTATACATATATATATATATATATATATATATATATATATATATATATATATATATATATATATATATATATATATATATATATATATATATATATTATATATATATATTATATATATATTATATATATATTATATATATTATAGAACCATCGGTGTACACTGCAGTGGCATGAGAATGAGAGTGGAAGTGGTCAAGAAAGAGATAGCGGGAAGCCACCGTTGGTAGTTGGGCTTTCGCGCATGGCAGTGGGAAAGAACAGACATGAACAGCTGGAACTTCTCAATGGGGCAGGAAAAAGTGAGATGCTACATGAACATAGAAAGATGGTAACTGAAGAGGAGACGAGCGAATGAAGGCGGACAGAAAAGGGGCGGAGTAAACAAGGACGACGAACAAATAATGTCTACTAATATCAGTGACCATCCTATATATGGAAGGATTGTGGAGGTCATGAGATCGAACATGATAGCGAAGGCAGCTAGCATCACGGCGATTGGACAACGATGGAATATTTGCTTCTGTATAGAGGCTTTCAACAGGGGATGAACGAAAGGCACCAAGGCACAGACAGAGACCTTGGTGATAAATGGGATCTAACTTAGACAGTTGTGGGAAAGGCCGCAGAATAGATTTGGTCACCATTATCCAGCCTGGACAACACTAGGGTGAAATGCAAATTGAGGAGAGTGCGACGATCTGCTCCCCATGAACAACAATGTGTGACAACTTTGAGGAGATTTAGCCGACCATAGCAAGTTGTCTTTAAAGAAGAAATGTGTCGTTTCCACATCAGTCGGCAATCAAAGAGCACGCCCAGAAACTTGACTGTATCACATGCCGGAATACTTGAACTGTGTAAGTACAAGGGAGTATCTGGAATAAGAGGACGCCTAGTGAAGGTAATGAACCGGGTTTTCGTACCAGAAAATTTAAAGCTGTGAGAAGGGAGGCTGCTACTAGTCGACAGTCAGCACTCAAGTAAGCTATAGCAAAGTCATCAACATAAAGTGACAACCAAATATGCGAAGGAAGAACAGAAGGTAGGCCATTTATAGCTAAGAGAAAAAGAGTAATGCTGAGGACACAACCTTGTAGGACTCCCTCGGCTAGTACAAAGTTCGAGGAAAGCGAGGCGCCAATACAGACCCGAAAATGCCAATCGGATAAGAAAGCAGCAATGAAGTTTGGTAGATTACCGTGGAGGCCTAAGGAGTGGGCTTGGGCTAGGATGTTATACCTCCAAGTGGTGTCATATGCCTTCTCTAGAACAAAAAAAAAGACCACTAGGACAGAGTGGTTGTTAGCAAAAGCATTTCGAATATACGTATCTAAGTGGAGCAAGGGGTCTATAGTAAAGTGGCCTTCGCAAAAGCCATATTGGCAAGGGGAAAGGCTTTTGTGTGTCTTTAAGAATCACATCAGACGTCTATTCACCAATTGTTCCATCACCTTGCAGACCACACTGGTCAGGGCAATGGGACGATAGTGAGAGGTGTCAAGTCCCGAGGTTCCCAGTTTGTGAAACGGTAGTACAATAGCCGATTTCCAGTGTTGAGGGAGAACTCCCTCGCTTCTAAATTAGATTGAAAAGACGTAAAAGAACAGGAAGGTCCATAGAATGGAGATATTGAAGCATACTGATGAGGATATCCTCAGGTCCCAGTGCCGACGGCTGACAAATGGAAAACATGCACTCCAGTTCTAGAAGAGTGAAAGGTACATTATATGGCTCCAACCCATCAGAGGTGGGTTGGAGGTTTAGACGCAAGAAATGAGGGACACAGGTGAAGCCCTCGGGAGATACGGACAAGATAGTCCCCGATTGCTGTGGCAACTTTTAAGGGTTCTGCGACATCAACTCAGCAACTCACAAAACAGGAGCTGGGTCCGGAGTGTACTTATCACACAATTTCCTCACCTTTTTCCAAATCGCGCATGTAGGGGAAGACGAGTTAATGGTAGACATGTAGTCTTGCCAACAGTTGTGTTTAGCATCACAGATGACTCAGCAAGCAACTGCCCTTGCACATTTGAAATCCAACAGACTCTCCACGGTACGATTATAGTGATAACAGCCCCACACAGCATGTTTTAAATGCACTGCATGGGCGCATGAATGAGACCACCAAGGTACGCGTGCCTGAGAATGCTTACCTGAGGTTTGGGGGATAGAACACGTCACTGCAGTTAAGACTAAGGTCGAAAAGTGGTGTGCCAATTCATCAATAAAGGACAAAAGGGGGTCCTCAAAACAGGTGGTAAGATGGGAGTATAAGTCCTAATCTGCTCAAGGAAACTGCCAAAGTGGGCTACGAAACGGTGACTACGAAAGTGATCACTATCATGTAAATCTGGAAGAAAAGACCATGCAAAATCAAGTGCAAAAGGCGATGAACAGATAGAAAGTTCCATGCAGGAGAGAGACTGAGTGTGAGAGTCAAAATGGGTGGAAGCACCCATGCTTAAAACATGAAGAGGATGAGAAGCGAGAAGAGTCTCCAACTGATCACCACGAGAGTCACAGTGGGACCCTCCCCACAGGTGATGGTGAGCATTAAAATTGCCCCTAACAACAATACGGGAGGCAGTAGAGATGAAATTAAAACCACGATATAAAAGATACAGAATACACGGGAGGGAGAAAGATAGAGAGAGCAAACTCTAAACCATCAGTGTAAATAAATATGAGCTGCAGTATAATGCAGTGTGGAACGAAAGAAAAACTTGCTGATGTATAAGAAGCATGCTTTCATTAAATGATTCATAGCCCGAAACGGGGTGAATGACAGCAGAATGAATTTTGGGCTCTTGCAACCCAACACGCACTAGGGAAAACTGGGAGAGCAACAATTGGAGTTCTCCTCGATTGCCCCTAAGGCCACGAACATTCCATTGTAAAAAAGACATTATGTACAGAAATAAAAATGACAACAATAAGAAATGATAAAACCTATGGGCTTTTAGGATCAGTAAAGTTAACATGTGGGGGCAACGGTAAGTGTGTAAGCAAGGAAGAATTAGAATACTGTAGAGGAATAGATTGTTGCATGGGTTGTAAAATAAAAGGGGTACAAGGAGACACATTGGTGCCCATCAGGGGTGTCGTCTCTGCTATATAGCTGGAGATAGTGTCTAACGTCTCAGTTGATAAGGAAGCCAACGATGCCATGATGTCAGAGACAGGAGAGGCATTGCAAGTAAAGGTCGGAGTAACTATGGAGGCAACCAAAGAGGTCTGAGGGAGGTAGAGAATATGAGCCTGGAAAGATGTGTTGGCTGGGGGAGAAGAATCCTGCAGTGTAACAGGAGAGGAAGGAGGTTGGAGGGAAACTATGGAAGATGGGGGGAGGACTACACTAGGGGGGTGAATCTCCACCTTTCTGCAAGAGCTGGAAAGGGGGTGAGAACTAGTCTCCGAGGTACAGGTGATGGATGCGAAGAAAGTGTAAATCTGCGAGGTCTAGTAGACTGAGAAGTAAGCGAGCGAGATGAAGAAGTAGAAGTAGAAAGTGGTGTGGAGGTAGGAGTGTCAGAGGATAAAACTGCAAAAGCATTAGAAACTTGGGTGACCTCAGAAGACACGGACACAGTGGGATTGGGAGGCGGGAGGACCGTCGAGGTTGGAGGCCTGTGGGCTACTCAAGCATACGGGACACAAGAAAGTTTTCCTTGAAGGCAGAGCTGAGAGACTGCCATAGTGTAAGGCCCTCATGCTCTTTAAGGTAACGGATCTCTTGTTCATTAAGATAGACCTGGCAACAGTGGGAAAAGGAAGGATGAGGTTCCTTACAATTGAGACAAGTAGGGGAAGACTACAAGACATATTGGAATGATTTGCTGCACCACAGATCATTCCAATACGGGTATTCCGCCACAGATCTGCAGAGTTTAGCGGGGTGCCCAAAACGCCAGCAATTATGACACTGTTGGGGAGTGGGAACTACTTGACAGACCTCTAAACGATGGCCTGCAATATAGACAGAGGAGAGAAGTTCATGGAAGTCAAAGGTTAAACGAGCGATGTTACTAGGAAAGCGCGTCTGCCCACGAGTGGGTAGGATGTATGTATCTACCTTAAGAATGGGGAGGTTTTGAAGGACTGTTTGAAATTATCATCGCCGCAAGACAAAAAATCACTCTGTACAATGGTACACTGTAAAACCACAGTACCACTGCAAGAATTAAGAGAAGCATGCTTACAAACGGTGACTGATATGTTATCAATGGAAGTGATGCATAAGAACATAGGAAAGAAGGAACACTGCCAAAGACCTACTGGCCTCTGCAATGCAGGTCCAATTCTCCCACCGGCTTAAGCCATGCCTTGACCTAGTGAGGTCAGACACGTCACTTAAGGAAGGAGCACGGCATCCGACCTAGTAGCACAAGCTAGTCAGGTCCAACTCTCACCCACCCACACCTAATCATGTATTTATCAAACCTATTTTTAAAACTACACAACGTCTTAGCTTCTATGATGGTACTCAGAAGTTTGTTACACTCATCCACAACTCTATTACCAAACCAGTGCTTTCCTATATCCTTCCTGAATCTGAATTTTTCCAATTTAAAACCACTGCTGTGAGTCTTGTCTATGTTAGATATTTTTAGCACGCTATTTACATCCCCTTTATTAAATCCTGTTTTCCATTTACGCACCTCAATCATATCCCCCCTAATTCTATGCCTTTCTAGAGAGTGCAGATTCAGGACCCTCAAGTCTCTCTCATAGGGAAAATTTCTGATAAATGGGATCAACTTTGTCATCCTTTCTGTGTTTTCCAGTGCATTTATATCCATTCTGTAATACAGTGACCAAAACTGTGCAGCATAATCTAAATGAGGCCTAACCAAAGATATATAGAATTGAAGAACAACCTGAGGACTTCTATTATTTACACTTCTTGCCATGAAGCCAAGGATTCTGTTAGCTTTATTGTGAACACGTATGCACTGTTGTCCTGGTTTCAGATTACTGCTGACCAGAACTCCTAAATCCTCTTGACAATTCGTAATATTAAGATCTACATCATTCAGTTTATATGTGACATGGTTATTTTCCTTTTCAACATTTAGAACTTTGCATTTGTCTAAATTAAACTGCATCTGCCACTTCTCCAACCACTGCATCAGTCTATTGAAATCATCCTGGAGTGCTCTAATGTCCTCATTAGAATGAATTGACGGCCTATTTTGGTGTCATCAGCAAATTTGCTTATGTCGCTATTTATTCTCTCATCTATATTGTTTATGTAGACTGTGAACAACAAGGGGGCCCAACACTGACCCCTGTGGAACACCGCTTGTGACGTGCCCCCATTCTGATTTCTCCCCATTTATGCAAACTTACTCCTGCCTATTTCTCAGCTATGCCTCTACCCAGGAAAAAATTTCTCCTATTCCATGTGCCTTAAATTTTCTCAACAGCCTCTGATGTAGAACTCTATCAAAAGCCTTACTGAAGTCCATATACACAATATCATATTCAGTACCATGATCTACCTTCTCAAATACCTTAGTGAAGAAAGTTAGTATATTTGTAAGACAGGAACGCCCCTTTGTAAGACCATGCTGAGATTCATTAATCAATTTATGCCTTTCAAGATGGCTATGAATTGCTTCGGCAATTACTGATTTCATAAATTTGCCAACTATGGAATAAGGGTTATTGGTCTATAGTTCGAAGCTAAGGACCTGTCACCTGCCTTGTAAACAGGTATTACATTTGGGAGAGAGCATGAGCTTGCTCTGAATTCTGTACTGTTACGACACGTGCACCACTTCGAAGAGCATGGAAAGATATATTTTGGCAAACGTGCCTCAAAAGAGTTTTACCAATTCCATGATCAGACAGATAATCCATTTGAGACGTCGTTTGTAACGAAAAGAATTTGTCCATTGCACACTCGTTAGCTCAGTACGCAAAGGTAGTGAGTGTTGTTTACCTGGAGTTTACCTGGAGAGAGTTCCGGGACTCAACGCCCCTGGGGCCCGGTCTGTGACCAGGCCTTGTGTAGGTCATTTCTGATTGATCTTCGACGAACTGTCATCAGTAGGTTGTCTTGGACATTTAGGAGTAGTACCGTTGGAGGTCTGACCCGAGGTAGGCGGGTGATCCAAAAACCAAACCTTCAAACCATATTCGGGGAAGTCAGACGCATTGTAAAAGGCATGTTAGAAGTAGCGGGTGACACCGCAGCACCTGAAGCAGGTGACGAAGCATCACCGGCAGAGAGTACAAGGGTATGAGAAGAGTCGAGAGAATGGACTGATAACAAAGCTGGGTCAGAACAGGGTGTGGGATCAGAAAGGGGTCTGAGAGGAGGAAGGGTTTCACTGGGTGAAGACTCCATAATAAAGGTGCTTCTTCTGTGATATCTCCTTTCTTGTTATTTTTAGAAAAAAAAAAAAGAAAGAAGGAAAGAAAATAAGAGGGACAGCGGAGGGACAATCACTAGGAGGCACGGAAAGGCCAGAAGTTCACCCCCTCATTCGAGAGGGCCTCCAGCCCACAACAGTGAAGACGCAGCATGGAACCTGTGCCATACCCTGCCCTTCACGCCAGTAAACTAGTGCTCCAGGATAGCAGCATCACATCTACTGAACCACCTCGGTGGACAAAAAAAAAAAAAAGGGTGGTCAAAACCACCACAAAGCATACCTCCTTCGGCTGCCACCTCCAGAGCCGACAGGCAGCTTCCTGAGATACACCCATTATCTGAAGAGCACCCTGCTCACTTCTCGTAAATCCTGGAAGGGAGCAGGGCACCTTCAGACAATTCAGATTCTGGGGAGGACTCCAGAGACTACAAATGGGACGGACCGGAAACAAGGGGAGGGTGGGGAGAGGGGAGAAAAGGGGGGAAAAGGGGGCATGGGGAGGGTGGGGGGTAATTAGGTTCGGTCTGAGGAAGCAGACCAAAAGGTTTAATTCCTCAAACCATGAGCCTCTTCACCACGCCAAGGAGCCTCCCGGGAAAAGGTGGGAAAGACGAGCATTCTGGTTTAATCCAAGACTTGGGATGGCAAATCAAATTTCTCGAATCAAGAGCCCCTTATTAGCATCACGGCACCTCCCTCGAGGGAGGTAAAGTATGAAAACAGAAGAACCAGATGAGGAAGAGTGAAGAACAATGAAAACCAGATTATTATAATAATCAAGGGGAGCCCTAAACCCGCCGGCATGAAAACCAGAAGAAAGGACAATGGGAGGGCATAACTGAAGTGAGACTCAAACCCTCGGAACTGCCCTCACAACACATGCACCCTATGCCCAGTCCCTAGCAATTCCCTTCCAAAACATCCTCCCTACCATCT
Organism: Cherax quadricarinatus; assembly: GCF_038502225.1. Classification (NCBI taxonomy): domain Eukaryota; kingdom Metazoa; phylum Arthropoda; class Malacostraca; order Decapoda; family Parastacidae; genus Cherax; species Cherax quadricarinatus. Next base: position 14,347,749 of record NC_091299.1, on the reverse strand, counting down.
ACAATCCCTTCCCCCCCCAGCTATGCACACACCCTCCACAGTACACCTAGCAGTAGGCCCACTGTTATTAAAAAATATAAGAATACGTAAACTATAAACACCCACATATGGAAAGCTCACCACCAACCAACCAACCAGTGATTCATCACAACTCATCCTTTAATTAACCATCTGGGGCATGCATCAAGCATGTTACAATTTATTCGGCGTTCATCACACACCCATTTATGCATGCCCTCTAGACCAGCCAAAGTGCACTTAGATTGGAGCAGTTAGATTTAGGGGCTCAGCTGCTTTGACAGGCTGTTTATTTCCAGTACCAACCAATAAGGTGAGAGCTTCCAGCAGCAGAGTTCAGGTTAAGCTTTCCCACCTGGCTGGGCGACAGACGCTCACTAACACTGGTAGCAGGCACTCGTGTACATTGGTGCTCTTGAGGTATATAACCACTGGATTGAGTGGCTCTTTGTTCTCTCGCTCATTATTATTCTGCTGATAATAATCATTTTGTACTTAATGTAAATGTCTTGGTGAAAGGAATATGCGGGTACTAAAAGCTACCCTTTTGTGTTTGCCTTAGCCAATATTTACTTGGGTTATTCCTTGTTTCGAGACTTGATTTATTACCAGATACAACAGCCTTTTAATTGTGAACCTGTATTTGTAATGTCATTCAATACAACAACTACAATCCCCATTTACGACTGTAACCACCCCATCACTTATAACCTCTGAGCAAGGAAAAGAAGGCCATATTAGAAGAAGGCATATTCCATAAATATACTTGTAATGTCAAGCAAAACTGGTGAATTTAAAGGACAAATAGTCATCACCCCAGCTAAAAAAAAAAAAAGATGAAATTGACCTACGCAGTAGGCTTCTTCAGTCGAATACAGAGAAGGCAGCAGAAACAGTGGAGATGTAAAGATGATGTAATCAGTCCATCACCCTGGAAGACGTAGTTTTGAGGTGGTCAGTCCCTCAGCCTGGCGAAAAGTTCTGTTCCAAATTCTGGAACAACGTGAAGCTGAAGCAACAGAATGGAGACTTATATACTGCCACAGGTGAGGCGCAGAAAATCCTGAAGACGACAGAAGAGGCGGAACCCACTAATAGAAGAAAATACTTGGGCGGCGGAGAAACAAGCCTACTGGGTAGGGCCCTCTCAAATCCAATCAAACTACACTATGCTAGTAGTGGCCAGGAAATAAAGTTGTAGATATCCTCTGTACCAGAGACTGCCTGAGTGAGCTACAGGGAAAAAGTGGAAGGAACAAAGAGACAGATTACTGAGGACAGAAGAGCCAAAATGCAAAAAAAAAAAAAAAAAAAAAAAAAATAGGCAAAGGCAAGAGCACTAGAGCATGAACATTGAAACAGAACAGCGAGCAGAACTGGACACTAATACGCACGACCGAGAAGCTGAGGCAACAGTTTGTGAATGGTGACACGGTCAACAGTTTGTGAATGATTACTGAGGCAACAGTTTGTGAATGGTGACACGGTCAACAGCTTGTGAATGGTGACACGGTCAACAGCTTGTGAATGATTACTAAGGCAACAGTTTGTGAATGGTGATACGGTCATCAGCTTGTGAATGATTACTAAGGCAACAGTTTGTGAATGGTGATACGGTCATCAGCTTGTGAATGATTACTAAGGCAACAGCTTGTGAATGATTACTAAGGCAACAGCTTGTGAATGGTGACACGGTCAACAAGTGAGTATAATGACAAGTAATGCACAGCAAGACTATTTTAGACAACGTTTTACTCAACTTTAAAGGCTAAATAACAATCAAAACTGGTGTAGAGTGACGCTAAGGAGAGAGAGAGAGAGAGAGAGAGAGAGAGAGAGAGAGAGAGAGAGAGAGAGAGAGAGAGAGAGAGAGAGAGAGAGAGAGAGAGAGAGAGAGAGACAGGGACACAACCAGTGACTCAACACACACAACACTGAAAGAAGAGAAGCAACCACTTGCTAAGTGAATTGGATAAATTAAACACAATAGAACCTGATAAGTGTCGCCATGAATACAGACAGGAGCTGAGGCACTCGTCCCTACCCAACCCCCTACCCCTATTTACCCTCATTCTTACCCCTCTCACAAGATTCACAGTTCCTTCCCCTTTCCCTTATTCCCTCATTCGTACCCCCACCCCTCCTCCTCACAGTATGAATGTGGTTAGCTAGAGAAGGTCTTCTGCTGAAAGTGCCCAATAAGTTTAGTACTTTTCGCTTCTTCCATGAATTCACCCTAACAAACTTTGGAGAGATTCTTTTCCAGGTAAAAAGATGCAAATTAAAGGCAGCAGCGGGAAGACTTAAAATGTAGGGTGAGAAGGGAAGAAGAGAATGGGGGTGAAGTAGTAGTGGAGAGGAGGGAGTAGAGATAAAGGACTGGGAGGGAGGGGTGATGGGAAGATTGGTAGAGAAGGATAGTGAGGGATTGGTAAGGAAGTGAAGAGTGATCAAACACTGTGTGAGGGCACAACCATGGGATGGGGGAAGACAACACAAGCGAACATGAACCTCCTCCAGACTGAAGAATATGAGGAGGGAATGACAAGTGTGAACGAGGTTCTCTACACAGTATTCCATCAGATAAATGTACATGTTGGATTGGCACTCCCCGATATGAAGGTGCTTGCTTACATTAACCAATACTTGAAACTCAGAAAACGAGAGGTTTCTGCAGGGACCAATATTGCTCTTAGTCTGTGTGATTGAACTAACAAAGAAAACAAGAGTCTTAAAATAAAGAAAAGAGATTCATATATGTCAAGACTCGCAGATGCACAACTAACGAGACGACTAGACAGTGTTCTGAGTATTAACACTTGAGGGTTATTAACCCAGGCCAAGCCAAGAGCGTCAGTGTAGACTGCAACACACTCCTGCAGTCCATCCACGTTGTGACCCTGGTGGGTTTAGCGCTTGGTTTTGATTACAGTAATAATCCAAGTTAAGTAAAGGGCAAGAATAAGTTTAATAAAGCTAACCTTATGTAAGCACTAGACACTGGCAGCTCTGTCGTGTATACACATACCATATATATATATTTTTTCCAACAAACCAGCCGTATCCCACCAAGGCAGGGTAGCTCAAAAAGAAAAACGAAAGTTTATCTTTTTAATTTTAGTAATTTATACAGAAGGGGTTACTAGCCCCTTGCTCCTGGCATTTTAGTCGCCTCTTACAACATGCATAGCATACGGAGGAAGAATTCTGTTCCACTTCCCCATAGAGATAAGATGAAATAAACAAGAACAAGAACTAGTAAGAAAATATAAGAAAACCCAGAGAGGTGTGTATATATATGCTTGTACATGTATGTGTAGTGTAACCTAAGTGTAAGTAGAAGTAGCAAGACGTACCTGAAACCTTGCATGTTCATGAGACAGAAAAATAGACACCAGCAATCCTACCATCACGTAAAACAATTACAGGCTTTCGTTTTACACTCAAGTGGCAGGACGGTAGTACCTCCCTGGGTGGCTGCTGTCTACCAGCCTATTACATATATATATATATATATATATATATATATATATATATATATATATATATATATAATGCGAGCGCGTGCAAGTATAACAGTGCAATGAACAATGATCAATGAGAGAGGAAATTTAATTGTTAACAGAGCAGATGAGGCATTAAGATACAAACGAAAGCTTTGAATAAGAAAATTGTAACTGAGCATTTGACCGACTCGACAATAAAGCCGTACAAAGATATAAGAACATAAGAAAGAAGGAACACTGCAACAGGCCTACTGACCCATGCGGAGCAGGTCCATGTCCCCCACCCCCCGGATTAGACCAATGACCCACCCAGTCTGGTCATCCCCATTCAAGGATGGAGCACTGTACCAGACCCAGCAGCACAAGCTAGTCACGTCCAGCTCACACCCACCCACACACACTCATATATTTATCTAGCCTATTTTTAAAACTACACAACGTTTTAGCCTCAATAACTGTACTCGGGAGCTTGTTCCACTCATCCACAACTTTATTACCAAACCAGTACTTTCCTATATCCTTCCTGAATCTGATTTTTTCCAACTTGAAACCATTGCTGCGAGTCCTGTCTTGGCTGGAAATTTTCAGCACACTATTTACATCCCCTTTATTTATTCCTGTTTTCCATTTATACACCTCGATCATTTCCCCCCTAATTCTAAGCCTTTCGAGAGAGTGCAGATTCAGGGCCCTCAGTCTATCCTCATAAGGAAGATTTCTTATACATGGGATCATCTTTGTCATCCTCCTCTTTACGTTCTCCAGAGCATTTATATCCATTCTGTAATACGGTGACCAGAACTGAGCAGCATTAACTAAATGAGGCCTAACCAAGGATATATAGAGTTGAAGAACAACCTGAGGACTTCTATTATTTATACTTCTAGATATGAAGCCAAGAATTTTGTTAGCTTTATTGCGAACACTAATGCACTGTTGTCTTGGTTTTAGATTACTGCTAACCAGAACTCCTAAATCCTTTTCGCAATCAGTAGTATTAAGATCTACATTATTTAGTTTATATGTGGCATGGTTATTTAACTTAGTCCAACATTTAGAACTTTGCATTTGTCAATATTAAACTGCATCTGCCACTTCTCCGACCATTGCGTCAGTCTATTCGAATCATCCTGGAGTGCTCTAATGTCCTCATTAAAAACGGTGTAAAAACATGAGTTTCGCTTTTCTTTTCTCATATCACACCATTCCAAAATGAAACTGACAAACTGGCTCCAGCGCACTCCAGTAACATCATGAGCCTCCTCCGAAGAATACAACGTAGAGTTGAAAGTTTGAAAACGATCAGAAAATGCTTTCTCAAAATATCGCACAATCCCCCCCTCCCTCCCCCCCAAAAAATGAAATGATGCATATAAAATTTGCCAGAGGACGCCTGCACATGCCAACACTCGCATGACTCTCTTACTAATTACAATAAAAAAAAGCTGAAAATTTTGAAACAGGTCAAATGAAAAAAAAGTTAACCATCAAAAGGCACCAATAATAATAATAATAATAATAATAATAATAATAATAATAATAATAATAATAATAATAACAGGCGGAATAGGTGGTAAGTTACTAAATTCTGTAAAGTTTTTTTTATGAGGATAGTGAGGCTCAGGTTAGGGTGTGTAGAAGAGAGGGAGACTATTTCCCGGTAAAAGTAGGTCTTAGACAGGGATGTGTAATGTCACCATGGTTGTTCAGTATATAGATATAGATAGGGGTTGTAAAAGAAGTAAATGCTAGGGTGTTGGGGAGAGGGGTGGGATTATTTATGGGGAATCAAATACAAAATGGGAATTGACACAGTTACTTTTTGCTGATGATACTGTGCTTATGGGAGATTCTAAAGAAAAATTGCAAAGGTTAGTGGATGAGTTTGGGAGTGTGCGTAAAGGTAGAAAGTTGAAAGCGAACATAGAAAAGAGTAAGGTGATGAGGGTATCAAATAATTTAGATAAAGAAAAATTGGATATCAAATTGGGGAGGAGGAGTATGGAAGAAGTGAATGTTTTCAGATATTTGGGAGTTGACGTGTCGGTGGATGGATTTAAGAAGGATGAGGTTAATCATAGAATTGATGAGGGAAAAAAGGAGAGCGGTGCATTGAGGTATATGTGGAGACAAAGAACGTTATCTATGGAGGCAAAGAAGGGAATGTATGAAAGTATAGTAGTACCAACACTCTTATATGGGTGTGAAGCTTGGGTTGTGAATGCACCAGCGAGGAGGCGGTTGGAGGCAGTGGAGATGTCCTGTCTAAGGGCAATGTGTGGTGTAAGTTTTATGCAGAAAATTCGGAGTGTGGAAATTAGAAGAAGGTGTGGAGTTAATAAAAGTATTAGTCAGAGGGCTGAAGAGGGGTTGTTGAGGTGGTTTGATCATTTAGAGAGAATGGATCAAAGTAGAATGACATGGAGAGCATTTAAATCTGTAGAAGGAAGGCGGGGTAGAAGTCGTCCTCAAAAAGGTTGGAAGGAAGGGGTAAGGGAGGTTTTGTGGGCGAGGGGCTTGGACTTCCAGCAGGTGTGCATGAGCGTGTTCGATAGGAGTGAATGGAGACGAATGGTATTTGGGATCTGACGATCTGTTGGAGTGTGAGCAGGGTAATATTTAGTGAAGGGATTCAGGGAAACCGGTTATTTTTATATAGCCGGACTCGAGTCCTGGAAATGGGAAGTACAATGCCTGCACTTTAAAGGAGGGGTTTGGGATATTAGCAGTTTGGAGGGATATGTTGTGTATCTTTATATGTATATGCTTCTAAACTGTTGTATTCTGAGCACCTCTGCAAAAACAGTGATTATGTGTGAGTGGGGTGAAAGTGTTGAATGATGATTAAAGTATTTTCTTTTTTGGAATTTTCTTTCTTTTTGGGTCACCCTGCCTCGGTGGGAGACGGCCGACGTGTTAAAATAATAATAATAATTATTATTATTAACGAAGGGTGCATTAAGCTAGTATAAACTATGCACTTACTACTCCTCACTGAAGGAACACAAAAGCAGAATATTCTCTATTAATGAAAAAAAAGAAAAAGTCAATACAAAACTGGAGGAGGCCAATACAAAGAAAACTGGAGGAGGCCAATACAAAGAAAACTGGAGGAGGCCAATACAAAGAAAACTGGAGGAGGCCAATACAAAGAAAACTGGAGGAGGCCAATACAAAGAAAACTGGAGGAGGCCAATACAAAGAAAACTGGAGGAGGTCAATACAAAGAAAAATGGAGGCCAATACAAAGAAAACTGGAGGAGGTCAATACAAAGAAACTGGAGGAGGCCAATACAAAGACAACTGGAGGAGGCCAATACAAAGAAAACTGGAGGAGGCCAATACAAAGAAAACTGGAGGAGGTCAATACAAAGAAAACTCGAGGTCAATACAAAGAAAACTGAAGGAGGCCAATACAAAGAAAACTGGAGGTCAATATATACAAAAAATGGAGGAGGCCAATACACAGAAAACTGGAGGAGGCCAATACAAAGAAAACTGGAGGAGGCCAATGCAAAGAAAACTGCAGGAGGCCAATACAAAGAAAACTGGAGGAGGTCCATACAAAGAAAACTGGAGGAGGTCAATACACAGAAAACTGGAGGAGGTCAATACACAGAAAACTGGAGGAGGCCAATACACAGAAAACTGGAGGTAAATACAAAGAAAACTGAAGGAGGTCAATACACAGAAAACTGGAGGAGATCCAGACAAAGAAAACTGGAGGAGGTCCATACAAGGAAAACTGGAGGAGGCCAATACAAAGAATACTAGAGGAGGTCAATACACAGAAAACTGGAGGAGGTCCATACAAAGAAAACTGGAGGAGGTCCATACAAAGAAAACTGGAGGAGGTCCATACAAAGAAAACTGGAGGAGGTCCATACAAGGAAAACTGGAGGAGGTCCATACAAAGAATACTAGAGGAGGTCAATACACAGAAAACTGCAGGAGGTCAATACACAAAAATCTGGAGGAGGCCAATGCAAAGAAAACTGGAGGTCAATACAAAGAAAACTGGAGGAGGCCAATACAAAGAAAACTGGAGGAGGTCCATACAGGAAAACTGGAGGAGGTCCATACAAAGAAAACTGGAGGAGGCCAATACAAAGAAAACTGCAGGAGGTCAATACAAAGAAAACTGCAGGAGGTCAATACACAGAAAACTGGAGGAGGTCAATACACAGAAAAATGGAGGAGGCCCATACAAAGAAAACTGGAGGTCAATACAAAGAAAACTGGAGGAGGCCCATACAAAGAAAACTGAAGGAGGTCAATACACAGAAAACTGGAGGAGGTCCATACAAAGAAAACTGCAGGAGGCCAATACAAAGAAAACTGGAGGAGGTCCATACAAAGAAAACTGCAGGAGGCCAATACAAAGAAAACTGAAGGAGGCCAATACAAAGAAAACTGGAGGAGGTCCATACAAAGAAAACTGCAGGAGGCCAATACAAAGAAAACTGGAGGAGGTCCATACAAAGAAAACTGCAGGAGGCCAATACAAAGAAAACTGAAGGAGGAAAATACAAAGAAAACTGGAGGAGGCCAATACAAAGAAAACTGGAGGAGGTCCATACAAAGAAAACTGCAGGAGGCCAATACAAAGAAAACTGGAGGAGGTCCATACAAAGAAAACTGCAGGAGGCCAATACAAAGAAAACTGGAGGAGGCCAATACAAAGAAAACTGGAGGAGGTCAATACAAAGAAAACTGCAGGAGGCCAATACAAAGAAAACTGGAGGAGGTCCATACAAAGAAAACTGCAGGAGGCCAATACAAAGAAAACTGGAGGAGGCCAATACAAAGAAAACTGGAGGAGGTCAATACAAAGAAAACTGCAGGAGGCCAATACAAAGAAAACTGGAGGAGGTCAATACACAGAAAACTGGAGGTCAATACATAGAAAACTGGAGGAGGCCAATACAAAGAAAACTGGAGGAGGTCAATACACAGAAAACTGGAGGTCAATACATAGAAAACTGGAGGTCAATACAAAGAAAACTGGAGGTCAATACACAGAAAACTGGAGGAGGCCAATACAAAGAAAACTGGAGGAGGCCAATCCAAAGAAAACTGGAGGAGGTCCATACAAAGAAAACTGAAGGAGGTCAATACACAGAAAACTGGAGGAGGCCAATACACAGAAAACTGGAGGAGGTCCATACAAAGAAAACTGGAGGTCAATACAAAGAAAACTGGAGGAGGCCTATACAAAGAAAACTGAAGGAGGTCAATACACAGAAAACTGGAGGAGGCCAATACACAGAAAACTGGAGGAGGTCCATACAAAGAAAACTGGAGGTCAATACAAAGAAAACTGGAGGAGGCCCATACAAAGAAAACTGAAGGAGGTCAATACACAGAAAACTGGAGGAGGCCAATACAAAGAAAACTGGAGGTCAATACAAAGAAAACTGGAGGAGGTCCATACAAAGAAAACTGCAGGAGGCCAATACACAGAAAACTGCAGGAGGCCAATACAAAGAAAACTGGAGGAGGTCCATACAAAGAAAACTGGAGGTCAATACACAGAAAACTGGAGGAGGCCAATACAAAGAAAACTGGAGGAGGTCAATACAAAGAAAACCGGAGTAAGCTAATACACAAACTTGGAATACATCATTGCAATTAAAACTGGAACATTTTAATGTACAAAGAACTGAAATACAGATAATGATTTAGGCTCACGGGGAAGCGTTAAACCCTCAGGGTTCTACAGTGCCTGGTGGGAGGGAAAGAATGGGAGATAATGAAGCTCGCTCTCAGGGAAGGATGACCATTTCCTTGAATCACGACGAGACCTTCACCGAGAAGGCACCCCTCCCCCATCCCACCCCTCCCTGGTCGTCCATTGAAGGGAAGGATAAACTTGAAGGATAATGAACTTAAGTGGACATATGAACCTGAAGGATACCTCCAATTCTTTGGATCAAGAGCCCTTCACCAGCATCGAGGCACGACCTCGAAAGGAGAAAGATAATGAAACTGCAACACAAAAAAAAAGCGTCAACGAATGTTATGAAAGAAGTTAGAGAGAGTCAGGTTAAGACTGGGGTAAAGAAAAAAAAAACAACGGTGAGGCAGCAACAGGTGGAGAGAAAGTGAAGGAGACGAGGAAAATTCACAATATATAAAGATGATGTGACGAGGAAAACTGCAAGCACCTTGATGAGTTCTTGGGAAGCTGCGGCACTAACCCCTCTCCCCCTAACCATTTCCCTCTCTTTCTCTTACTCCCATCCATCTTTCGTCACTGTGTGTGGGCTCTCCTATATGTGGTTGCAGGGTTCAAGTCACAGCTCCTGGACCCCACCTCTTCGCTAGTTGCTATTAGGTCACTCTCCCCCAGCTCCAAGAGCATTTGTGTGTGTGTGTGTCTTAGCTCCTAGCCCCGCCACTTCACTGATCGCTACTGGGTCCTCTCCCTCTCTGCTTCCTGAGCTTTGTCATACCTCTTCTTAAAACTATGTATGGTTCCTGCCTCCACTACTTCACTTGCTGGGCTATTCCACTTCCTGACTACTCTATGACTGAAGAAATACTTCCTAACATCCCTTTGACTCATCTGGGTCTTCAACTTCCAATTGTGACCCCTTGTTTCTGTGCCCCCTCTCTGGAACATCCTGTCTCTGTCCACCTTGTCTATTCCACGCAGCATTTTGTATGTCGTTATCATGTCTCCCCTAACACTCCTGTACTCCATTGTCGTCAGGCCGATTTCCCTTAACCTTTGTTCATAGGACATTCCCCTTAGCTCTGGAACTCACCTTGTCGCAAACCTTTACACTTTCTCTAATTTCTTGACGTGTTTGATCAAGTGTGGGTTCCAAACGGGTGCTGCATACTCCAGTATGGGCCTGACGCACACGGTGTATAGTCTTGAGCGATTCCTTACTTACGTATCGGAATGCTGTTTTCAGGTTTGCCAGGCGCCCATATGCTGCAGCAGTCATCTGGTTAATGTGTGCTTCCGGAGATCTGCTGGGTGTTATACTTATCCCAAGATCTTTCTCCTTGAGCGAGGTTTGCAGTCTTTGGCCACCTAGCCTATACTCTGTCTGCGGTCTTGTGTGCCCTTCCCCGATTTTCATGACTTTGTATTTGGCGGGGTTAAATTCGAGAAGCCAGCTGCTGGACCTGGTGTCCAGTCTGTCCAGATCTCCTTGAAGTCCTGCCTGATCCTCATCTGATTTAATTCTCCTCATTAACTTCACATCATCTGCGAACAGGGACACTTCTGAGTCTAACCCTTCCATCATGTCATTCACACATACCAAAAATAGCACTGGTCCTAGGACCGACCCCTGTGGGACCCCACTCGTCACAGGTGCCCACTGTGATACCTCATCACGTACCTTGACTCGTTGTTGCCTCCCTGTCAGGTATTCTCTGATTCATTGCAGTGCCCTTCTTGTTATATGTGCCTGATCCTCTAGTTTCTGCACTAATCTCTTGTGAGGAACTGTGTCAAAGGCCCTCTTGCATTCCAAGAAGATGCAATTAACTCACCCCTCTCTCTCGTGTCTTACTTCTGTTAGTTTAGCATAAAACTCCAGTAGGTTTGTGACACAGGATTTGCCTTCCATAAATCCATGCTGGTTGTCACTTATAATCTTGTTCCGTTCCAGGTGCTCCTCCACTCTCCTCCTGATAATCTTCTCAATGACTTTGCATACTATACACGTCAGTGACACTGGTCTATAGTCTAGTGCCTCTTTTCTGTCTGTTTTTTTTTAATGAGAACTACATTTACCGTCTTCCATACTTCAGGTAGTTGCCCAGTTTCAAGGGATGTGTTGAAGATTGTGGTTAGTGGCACACACAGCATATCCACTCCCTCTCTAAGGACCCATGGGGAGATGTCTGGTCCCATTGCCTTTGAAGTATCAATGTCCCTTAGCAGCTTCTTCACCTCCTCCTCAGTTGTATGTATGTCATCCAACACTTGTTGGTATATTCCCTGCTGGAGTCCCCCTCTGTTCTGTCCTCCCAGAGGCCTTCCAGTCTCCACTGTAAATACTTCCTTAAATCTCATGTTGAGCTCCTCACATACCTCATGATCATTTCTTGTGAGTTCCCCATCTTTTTCCCTCAGCCTGATCACATGGTCTTTGACTGCTGTCTTCCTCCTAATGTGGCTATACAGCAGTTTCGGGTCAGATTTGACTTTCGATGCTATGTCGTTTTCGTACTGTCGCTGGCCCTCCCTCCTTACCTGTGCATACTCGTTTCTGGCTCTTCGACTAATCTCCTTATTTTCCTGGGTCCTTTGCCTCCTGTACCTTTTCCATTCTGTGGTGCACTTAGTTTTTGCCTCCCTACACCTTCGGGTAAACTAAGGACTCACTTTGGTCTTCCCATTATTTCTATTGCCCTTGGGAACAAATCTTTCCTCTGCCTCCTTGCATTTGTTGTTACATATTCCATCATCTCGTTTACTGACTTTCCTACCAGTTCTCTGTCCCACGGAACCTCCTGCAGGAAGTTCCTCATACCTGTGTAGTCCCCCCTTTTATAGTTTGGCTTTTCCCATTCAATTCCTGTAACCCTCTCCACTTATAACTCTACTATATATTCAAAACTCAACCACATGGTCACTAGCTCCAAGGGGCCTCTCGTAAGTGATATCCTCAATGTCTGAACTGCTCAGGGTGACCACAAGGTCCAGCCTTGCTGGTTCATCCTCCCCTCTCTCTCTCTCTCTGGTAGTGTCCCTGACATGTTGATGCATGAGGTTTTCCAGTACCACATCCATCATCTTGGCTCTCCATGTTTCGGGACCCCCATGTGGCTCCAGGTTTTCCCAATCTGATAAGGTCTGATAGGGCCTTCGCATACGGCATATCTCCTTTGTCTGTGCCTGACATAGAAGTTCCTGATGTCGCATCTGTGTGTGTGTGTTCTATACTCAAGGATTCAATATCTGATATGGTGCGAGTTCCTACTATTAAAACCTATAGGATAAAGGATCTAGCACTATCTTCATTATGGTTAATTTAGACGTGTGTATTCTGGTGTCCAGCAACAAAGGAAACAGAGTCAAGCTACAACCACTGTCCCTAATAAGCTTTATTTACTCGAACATTTATTAGCTTCGAGAACATGTTACAGAGCCAATAATCACTGATGAAATGATGTCCTTCAGAATAGCATTGCCAAGGGAAAAATCTGCTGGTAGTTACCAGTCTCGTGGTATAACTAATCAGTTGAAGGAACCTCGAGAACAATCAAACAGGGTCGAGACTCGAGATTAATTGCCTTGTGTGGGCTTATACCTTTCACAATGTGAGGAACGATTCGTTGATTAACAAACCGAGGGAGCCCCATCTCAGATATATATATATGTATGTATATATATGTATATATATGTATGTATATATATATATATAATATATATATATATATATATGTATATATATATGTATGTATATATATGTATATATATGTATGTATATATATATATATAATATATATATATATATATGTATATATATATGTATATATATATATATATGTATATATATGTAATTATAAGTACACTGCGAAACGGCTATAACCACGGTGGTAAAGACACAAAGATTTCCAGACTTGTGTACAAAGATAACCACTGAGAATGATGGAGTGCTTTGTCCACTGGAGGGTTCGCACTACAAGTGCTATATCTTTGCTGTGTTGATACACTACACATTGCCCTTAGATAGGACATTTCGTACATTCCCTGATTTGCCTCCATGGATAATGTTTTTTGTCTCCACAGATACCTCAACACACCACTCACCATTTTTCCTTCATCAATTCTAATGGTTAACCTCATCCTTCATAAACCCATCCGCTGACACGTCAACTCCCAAATAACTGAAAACATTCACTTCTTCCAATTTTCACTATCTAATTTTTCTTTATCTAAATAATTTGATACCCTCATCACCTTACTCTTATCTATGCTTATTTTTAATTTTCTACCTTTACACACCCTCCCAAACTCGTCCACTAACCTTTGCAACTTTTCTTTAGAATCTCCCATAAGCACAGTATCATCAGCAAAAAGTAACTGTGTCAACTCCCATCTTGTATTTGATTCCCCATAATTTAATCCCACCTGTCTCCCCAACACCCTAGAATTTACTTCTTTTACAACCCCTATCTATATCTATATAATGAATAACCATGGTGACATTACACATCCCTGTCTAAGACCTACTTTTACCGGGAAATAATCTCTCTTTCCTACACACACTAAGCCTCACTATCCTCATAAAAACTCTTTACAGCCTTTAGTAACTTACTATCTATTCCATATACTTGCAACATCTGTCAGATTGCTCCCCAATCCACTATCACATGCCTTTTATAAATCCATAAATGCAATGAAAACTTCCCTACCATAATCTAAATGCTGTTCACATATAAGCTTCAATGTAAACACTTGATCTACACATCCCTTACGCACTCTAAAATCTCCTTGCTCATCTGCACTCCTACTCTCTGTCTTACCTCTAATTCTTTCAATAATAGCCTTACTGTACACTTTTCCTGGTATACTCAGTAAACTTATTCCCCTATAATTTTTACAATCTCTTTTGTCCCCCTTCCCTTTATATAAAGGAACTATACATGCTCTCTGCCAATCCCTAGGTACCTTCCCCTCTTTCATACTTTTAAAAAAAAATACCAACCACTCCAACACAATATCCCCCCCCCCCCCGGCTTTTAACATTTGTCATGATCCCGTCAGTTCCAGTTACTTTACCCCTTTCATTATATGTAATGCCTCACACACCTCCCCCACACTCACATCCTGCTCTTCTTCACTCCTAAAAGATGTCATACCTCCCTGGCCAGTGTATGAAATTACTGCCTCCCTTTCTTTATCGACATTTAAAAGTTCCTCAAAATATTCCCACCATCTACCCAATACCTCCAGCTCCCCATCTACTAACTCCCCTACTCTGTTTTTAACTGACAAATCCATTTATTCCCTAGGCTTTCTTAACTTATCTCACTCAATTTTTTTTTCTTATTTTCATTAAAATTTCTTGACAGTCCCTTTCCTACTCTATCATATGCTCTCCTTTTGCACTCTCTCACCATTCTCTTCGCCTTTCTTTAACTCTCCATATACTCTACTCTTCTTATAACACTTCTGCTTTGTAAAAATCTTTCATAAGCCACCTTTTTCTCTTTTATCGTACCCTTTACTTCATCATTCCACCAATCACTCCTCTTTCCTCCTGCACCCACCCTCCTATAACCACAAATTTCTGCCCCACATTCTAATACTACATTTTTAAAATTATTCCAACCCTCTTCAACCCCCCTCACACACACACACACACACAATTATATATATATATATATATATATATATATATATATATATATATATATATATATATATATATATATATATATATATATATATATATATATATATACACACACACACACACACACACATGCAAAACAACCACTGTGAAAGAATAGTGAAATTTCAAGCGCTTTCGTGACTACTCACATTATCAAAGAACAATGAAAGTAAAGCATCAAAAGGAAGGTATATAAAGGGTCTAGCCCACACCTCACTATCAGATCCCACAACAAAGAACACCTGACGCACGACTCGTAAGAAAGAGAACACTCCAGCAGGCCCGCCGGCCTGCTGCAGTGTTCGCGTGTCAGGTGTTCTTTTGTTGTGGGATCTGATAGTGAGGTGTGGGCTAGACCCTTTATATACCTTCCTTTTGATGCTTCACTTTCATTGTTCCTTGATAATGTGAGTAGTCACGAAAGCACTTGGAATTTCACTATTCTTTCACAGTGGTTGTTTTGCATATTCTGAAATCACCTGTTTACTGTGTGATCTTATTGCATATATATATATATATATATATATATATATATATATATATATATATATATATATATATATATATATATATATATATATATATATATATATATTCTCTTTTATCTTGGTTCAGAATTATAATCAAGCAATATTTTACCTAACTTCATTTTCCATACGTTTAATGAGGTATACTAACAAGTTGCTTACTCAGAGGAGAAGACAAAAAGTTCCTTTTCCCAGAGTAGATAAAACTACTTCAGTAATTTCTCCACTTGACGAGTGTGAAATAAGCGTTCACTGAAGTTGACGTTATTAACACTGCCCAGAGTAAATGATGAGTCTGGTTCACCACAGGTTTGATACTAGCATCAAGAGCTAGGATAGGAGGCCTCTCTCAATGCTAACCTCTCTTACAGAGGGATGAAGAATTGAGACACTTATGCAACTCATGGGAATCTTTATTGAAGAAACGTTTCGTCACACAGTGGTTTCATCAGTCCAATACAAAGTAGAAATGGGTAAGGAGAGGAGAAGTTCGAGGTAATCAGTCCCTCAACCTGGAAACGATGTGTTCAGTCCATCACTCTTGTAGGAAGTGCAGCATAGGGCCAGAGAGGTGGCTTATATACTGCGGTGAGATGAGTTGAAGCAGGAGGAGGCGGGATCACAGTGGGACCTGCCACTAGTGTAAGTAGGTCGTCGTATAAAGGTTGGGCAAGCGTTGAAGTCTTTGTACCAAGATCCCATGATGTTGCAGTGTCTGACAGATGTGATGAATGGTTTTGAAAACCGACACTGCAACATCATGGGATCTTGGTACAAAGACTTCAACGCTTCTACATCCACACCTCTCGATTTTAACTACCACTCTCTAGTTTTGTATACGTTCTTCCAGCTGCATAACATCAATCTGCCTCTTGTTACATTATCCAGGTAATCAAGACCAATTTTACTCAATATTCACGAATTTTATAACGTCTTATTCTTTCTAACTGCCATGTATCGCTAAAAAGTGGTCTCCGTTTTTTTTGCTTTTCATTATGGCTATCTCCTACAAAATTCAGATTGCTTGTAGCTCAAGTGGTAGCGCCATAGGGTCGCATATGAAGAACCTAGGTTCGACCCCAGTACGAGTGGCAACACTGAACATGTTTTCTTATTCCTGTTACCAACAGTAAGTAGGTACCTTGGGTGTCAGCCGAATGGTGTGGGTCGCATCCTGGGATGACAAGTTCTTTTTTTTTTTGGGGGGGGGGGAAGGGTTATCCTGGGTTACTAACCCTCCTGGTTAAAAATTAGAATAAAATTTTGTAGGTAGTATAGTTCAATGAAAATAATTATGGACTTATACAGAAATAAGTCATTTTTCGCAGTTCTTGGATTATTCTAAGTTCACCCTACATGTACGTCTATTCTAAGTTCAACCTGCATGTACACGTACGTTTATTTTAAGCTCAACCTACATGTACGTATATTTTAAGCTCACCCTATATGTATATGTACGTTTATTCTAAGCTCAACCAACATGTATGTATATTTTAAACTCAACTTACATGTATATGTGTGCGCACATAACACCAGTGTGTGCCTTCAAAAATATGTTATGTATATTACGCTTGGCACTCGTGGACTTTCCAAAGTATACTAATAAAGGTCACCTAATATTTCAACAACTGTGTATCGTGTACAGAAAAAATATTTCGTTATGTCCTCCTCACTCTTAAAACATTTTTATTATTATAAACAATAATAATAATATCCTGGGGAGAGCTAAACCCGTAGGGATTATCCAGCACGACTGTTATAAATAAAAACTGACATGTTTCGTTAAGTCCCACCTGGTCCTTCCAACAAGAGAGAGAAGCGTGCGTTTTCTGTGATGCTTGTGAGAGCCGTCGATACTGCGTACTCAATCCACCCTCGACCAAGACATCCCCAGCCCCTCCACCCCCGAGCATTCCAACACATGGCCAAGTCTTCGTCCCTTGTTAACAATTTTTCAGAGTCAGCGATCTACAAGTGCGGTAGGAAGATCAGTAGGGATGTGGGCAGGTTAGGGTGGGGGATAAAACCCGGCAGCTAGCCATGTGAGTAAGGATCAATACCCAGTAGCTGCGTTAACAACAATACCTTGTAGGTGAGAACAAGCCATTGATGCAGCCCCCACACGTCACGGACAGGGATATGGTGTACATGTGTACATATGCACACACATGCACAAAGGCCAGGAGCTGTGACTCGACACCTGCAACCACCACATATGTGGTTTCAGGTGTGTACTTACCAATATGAGTACACAGAACAGCACCATTCTTTAGCTATCACCATACCTAAAGAATCTAATTTTTGTACATATGTTGGTTCAATCATTAAGGACGAACAGCTCCACATTGTCAATTTTAAAAGGTCCATTATTTCTAGAAATGAGAATAAACTATGAGGAGACGGAAGGCGCTGAACCCGACGACCTTGACAGAGAACGACTATGTATATATTGTACCCCAACGGTTAGTGGTGGGACCAGAACTATCATGGTATCCCAGGGGTCAGTGATGGGACCAGAACTACCATGGTACCCCAATAATCAGTACTAGGACCAGTGGTGGGACCAGAACTATCATGGTACTCCAGCAGTCAGTGGTGGGACCAGACCTATCATGGTATTCCAGGAGTCAGTGGTGGGACCAGAACTATCATGGTACTCCAGTAGTCAGTACTGGGACCAGAACTATCATGGGGGTAAAGAAAATAAATTTGGCGAGCTCAGATTCTGTCTATGAGTTTATGACAGGAGAGGATGAGTAAGAAAGACTAGGAGAGGAAAAGATGAAGAAAGGATTGAAGGAAAGGAGAAACGAGACGGATGAGGAGAAGGAAAAGATAATAAGGAAAAGTTGGAGAGGAGGAGGAGGACTGGAAAGAACTATTCTAGAGGAGGAGAAGGAGAAGAAGACATGAGGGAAGGAAGAAAAGTGGGAAGGAAAGCAAGAGGGAGGAATCATCAGAAACAATATAAAAAGACGGCCAGCACAAGACCGTCATCACCACCACCAAAACAATCACCACCACCATCACATCACCACCACCACATCATCACCACCACCACCATCACCACCATTACCACCGCGACTACCACCGTCACCACCACCAAAACCATCATCACCAAAGCCATCATCACCAAAGCCATCATCACCACCATCACCACCACCACTACCATCATCACCACCACCTTCACTACCCACAGCAGCAGCACCACTACCAGTAACACCACCACCAACACCACTACTACCTCCACTAGCAACACCACGACCAGCACTGATAACAGCACTTGCACCACCACCACCGATACCAGCACCACCGCCAGAAGCCAGCAGCGCTACCACCATCACCAGCAGCAGCAACAACAGCACTAACAGCAGAAACATCAAAAATAGCAGCAGCAAGAGCAGTAACAGTAACAGCAACAACAGAAGTGAAACCCGAGCACACGCCCAGGCTTCCCCCTTCTCTGGCTGCTTATCCTTAGCTAAATCCTCTCTCCCCTCCCCCTTTCCTCAGCTTCCCGATTTTCAATCACGACAGATTCAATGTGCAGGCGGGCGTGCACCTCCATCAATATTTCATATTGGGAATTTCAGAGTAGTGTGAAAAATAAACCAAACAATAATTCTCCTGGAGAAAATAGTACTAGTGTTCAACCTTTTAACATACAAGGAAACATGTGTGTTATAAAAACAAACTACAGTACCTATAATATATCTATGTACGTAAAGTCACTGTGTAAGACTGCATTTGCAGCCCTTTCCAAAACCTAGTTTCAAACCTACACACTCCGATAACAAATACTGAAGTCAGAAGTGTCGGAGGAAGTGTAAAACAAACCCAATGAAAAATAGGATCAGTAATGTGGTCCACAGCTATCCAGCTTGCTATCAGCCGAGTTCAGAAATATTGAATAAAACAGAAATTTTCAAGAGGAAACTGGATTACTACCTCTACTAAATGCTAGAAAAATTAAAATGTGATTGATATGTGGACCAGTGGGCTGCTAATATGAACAGTCAATCAACAGAAAAGCTTGGCCTTAGACCAGGCTGAGAGAGTAAGAAAACTTTCGAAACTGGTCACAATAATATCACAGGCATACACCAATCATATTGCCAGAAGTATATATGAACCATATAATTTTAGCAGCATGTGAAAAACTAAGCTAAGAACAACTTTCAGGAACTTTAACAAAGATTCAATTGTAACATACACAACCTAACCTAACCTAACCATGCCAGAATGGAACCCACATTTCATCAAGCATATAATGAAATTAGAGATGCTACAAATGTTTGAACTGAGGTTGGCAGCAGAACTGAGGTGATTGGACAAAAGTGAGAAACATTAGTAACTTATTCTAACAAATCTATAAGACTAGGACTGGGGTTTTAACCCTTTCAGGGTCGACAGGTCCTTCCAGAGACTTGTTCTCAAGGTCGGCCACATTTCAAAAAAAAAAAAATTTCTTATGAAAAGATAGAGAATCTTTTCCCGATCATAATGACACCAAAAGTATGAAATTTGATGGAAAACTTATGGAATTATGCTCTCACGGAGTTAGCGGTCTCGACGATGTTTACGTATCGGCGATTTTGCCCACTTTGAGCCCTATTTTCGGCCAATTCCAGTGTACTTGTCGACAAAAATCATAACTATTTCGCTAGAACTCCATTTTTTCTATCGAATGAGTACAAGGAACCACCCATTTACCGATTTCAACTATCCAATACAGTGGTCAGAATTTAGCAATTTTGCCAATTTCACACAAATTTCAAAAGATGCCAATTTCCGAATTGGGTCCAGAATAAACAAGAAAGACATTCCTGGCACTAAAATAACATTTCCTCTGTTCATTAGTCACGTCCCCACGCCCCTCTTACATTCTTTTGCTTTCCACTTTGAATTTTTATTCTCACAAAAAAAATACAAGATTTACTGTTATGCAGACTACTGCATTAGTGTAGAAATGGTATAAATAATATCAGCGCACTTGTGAAAAAATATTAGACTCACCAGTTGACGTGTATTGGACACGTAGCATGATTTGTTTACTTTTGAACTTTGGTAAAAATCGAACATTTCTGCTACTTTGAGCTCAATTTCAAGGTACTTTTCTTTGTAAAACCAGTCAAAATCATCTCAATTTCTGTAATATGTCTTCCATTCTATAAAATGAGACCAGGAAAACTAGAATACAACAATAAGTACCATACAAAAATACAGTGCAAAGTCGCTGTTTTAATCCAAAAACACGGTCAAAGTTTTTTTTTCTTATTATGCACCGTGTGCTGCAGGATTTTTTTATACCACGCACACTGACCACATAGACCCATTCTTTCATATGTAGGCCTACCAGCTTTCTCTCACTCGATTTGAGGGCGCTAGAATTTAGGCGTACTAGTACGTAAAAAACCTTGGTGCGTAAGCCATACTAGTACAGCCGAAACCCTGAAAGGGTTAAAACATGGCAATAACATATACAAGAATAAAGTTGATAGTGACAGCCTGTCTGAATGCAAGGAGGACCTAAGAGACATAAATTGCTGTTAAAGATGTATGTAAACCACATTAACAAGTACTTTCAGTCTAAGAGTGGTAAATGAAGTACACTAGAAGACATGGTGATAGGAAGTAATCACCATACTGTATACAGTTTCCAGAGTCAAGAGCAGAGCCAGGAAATGTGAATCTGCCTCTTAAAATAATGTGAATACATATTCTCAAAGGCTGAAGGAAATGAACTTCTCCTTGCATCTACAAGATGTTGGTAGTAGTGACTATGATGATGTAGTCTCACCAAATTTTTTTAATTGATGCCTTATTCATCATCTATTTCTCTGACAAATTGGGTGAATATTTTTTTCTCAATTAATCAATCAAGAGAGTATAGGTAAGACCCCATTGGGATGAGCGAGGAAGATGGGACAGGCAAAGAATAGCGCCGGAGAGGAGTGTCCATAGTCGTAGAAATAGAGCCAGGGCTTAACCCGGCAGCTGAGCACTTGTAGAATAGACTGGAGAATCAGGAGTGGCTAGATTATTATTATTATAATCAAAAAGAAGCGCTAAGCCACAAGGACTATACAGCAGGAGTGGCTAGAGATGTAGAAGATATGAGGAGCAAGCTGTGCAGGTTGCATCTTGAACTGGCGTGATGGATAGGGAGGCAAAACTTTGAGGAGAGGTGGCAGTTACATCGTGATTGGTGGGTGATATTTCTTCATAGCTGTGTCCATATTAGTTTCATTTTCCAGTTGTGGAGCTGTTTTTAAGTCTTTTGCATGCAGATTTTGATAAGAGAGTAATCTTGACCAGGTGAGTGAAGTCAGCATCTAGGTCTTCAAGTAGGGCAGTTACAGTGTGATGGTCACAACCAGGAGCAACAGTGTACCTGATAGTTCCATGGTGTATGTTATGAGCTGCTGCAGCTGCATGTAATAACTGGCTGAGTAGATTATTTGTGTATAAAGTGACAGGTTCAGTTGTTCTAATTTGTCTGTCTTCTTCCATTTCTTCAGGCGCTGATGAAGGTTGAGGTGAAGTTTCAGGTGGTTGTGTCTTGGCTCTCTTGCCTTTTGGTGGATGTAGTGGAGGTGAAGGAACTGATTCATCAGTAGTAGAAGTGGTGGGGGAAGTCGATGGTAGCTCCTCATTGGTGGGAATAACTGGTGTCCTCTCATTGGTGGGTTCTGGAGTTATACAATTGTCTTCTTCAAGAATCAAGTCCTGCAAGTTGTCAGGTGCTGTGAAGCTGGTGATTTCTGGTGTGAACTTCAGAATATCCTCTGAAGGAGGACATTCTGGGAAGATGAAAGTTGGCATGTTGTTCACTAAAAAGGAGTTCATAATGGTCTTGTTGAAGGATCTAGGGTCAGCTATGTTTTGCATGTGAGCAAACAACATGAAATGGTAAATTTGTGTGGAAACACTGTCTGGTAGTGGAGAGAAGGTGGTGGTGGTGGTTGATGGCTTGCAGGATCTTAGTAGTGTCCGTCTGGAGCTTTGTCATAGCAGCGTAAGTTGGGGAATTTATAGTCGTTTTCTTTAGGTCTTCTTTAATTTTCTTAGATAAGATCTCCTTTTGGACGGGACATTTTGCTGCTAGTGAGTGATGGTCATTCTTGCAGTTGATGCAAGTAGGAGCAGTAGTGGAGGTACAGGTTCAATAGTCGTGGCCATCATTCCCACAAGTGAAACAGATCTTCTTATCCTTAACGTGGCAGTTGGTGGTGGAGTGGTTGTAAGAGTAGCAAATCCAACAAGGTGATATTTGTTTGAAGCATTCTGACTTAATCTGTCTTGGGTTGATGTAATAATAAGAGATAGCCAGGTCGTCTGACAGGGCTCTGGCAGCGATAGTGTCAAAAAATGTGACTTTAAGCACTGATGAGGTGTTGGATATCTTTGTGAAACTTTCCACCGTGGCCCAGACATTCTGCTCCTCAATGAAAGACTCGAGTTCTTCGGTGGACAGGACCGTGATGATCCTGTCAAGACATTTCAAGAACACTGATCTTTTACCCCTCAAGTAGGGAGAGGTTGAGATAACAAAGCCACATGAGTCAAGGGTCTTCACCGCACTTGGGGCAAGGACTTTTTCAGCCTCCTCATCATCAATGAAGGTAACGAGGAAGGCTTCTTTCACTGCCGCAATGCCCGAGAACTTGACCTGCAGACAGCTTTTTAGGGTAGCCACAAGTTCAAGCTTTGGGGTATCATTGATGACAGAGCTTTTGGGTTTTATCTTCACACGATGAGACAACGTGGAAGAGTAGTCACCTGGAGACAGATAAAAGTTCCCCTCCCCAACAGGGATCGTAGGGAGACTGGAAAGATGAGAGTCAGAGCTGCTGCAACTGCACAGGGCGAGGTATAGAGAGCGGATTATTTTTTTTTTCTTAAATGGTAGGCCTTCAATATGGAAATAAAAAATTGATCTAGTAGTTGAATTAACAATTGTATGTTTATGAAATGACACTCAGTCCTCGTGTTTTGAAGGTTTAGATAAAGTAATGTGATAGCTGAGGCTATTGTTCTATACAGCAATACCATATAAGCAGAATTTTTTTTCAGCATTAAGTTTGCCCCTGCCAATTCAAAATGATTAGCTAACATAAGCTTAAGCTTAAAATCTCCCACTGCATTTGTGATTCACAAAAAGTGTAAGCCTTTGGCAGCCTTAAAACATGGCACAGCATTTTATTCAATGAATATGAAGGTCCTTAACGGCTTCTACTTCCATGACAACCATCTCATCTACGTACATTTACTTACTACAGTGCGAAAGCTACCTTCTTCAACTATTTTCCCAAAAATGTCAAGATAATTATATGCTGCTGTGGCATCACCACTCAACTTAATTAGTTAATTTACTATGCATATTGTAATGGCTTATACACCTGGCAAATTACTTTTGACCAGCAATGAACACTCCCAGTTTTATACTCACCCTGTGTTTGTTTTATGTCTTCTAACTACTTGTCTTCTGAATCAGATTACCAATATATTCGTGGGGATACTGCATTTGAAGAAACATTTTAGTCTACCAAGAGTTTTGCCATCACAGTAAATGATTGCTCTGCACTTGCAGCTTTTCTTTATGATGAGAGTAAGACACATGTGCAACATCTGGGTATCTTTATTGTAGACGTTTCGCCATCCAGTGGCTTTATCAATACAAATTCTAGGACATAACTTGAAGACAGTAGAACTATGTACAGAAGATGAGGTAATCAGTCCCTCAACCTAGGAGTAGGTGCGAACAGCACCATAGTCGTGGAGATTCTGAAGCAGAAGAAAGAATCCTGGCGCTTATATAGTAACGTCAGGTGTAGCAGACGAGGGCATATTCACTGGTAGGCGGGATTCCCCAGTGAATATGCCCTCGTCTGCTACACCTGACGTTACTATATAAGCGCCAGGATTCTTTCTTCTGCTTCAGAATCTCCACGACTATGGTGCTGTTCCCACCTACTCCTAGGTTGAGGGACTGATTACCTCATCTTCTGTACATAGTTCTACTGTCTTCAAGTTATGTCCTAGAATTTGTATTGATAAAGCCACTGGATGGCGAAACGTCTACAATAAAGATACCCAGATGTTGCACATGTGTCTTACTCTCATCTTGTCGGTATTATATACCATTTCGTACACAGCTTTTCTTTATTACTGCCAGCAATGTGCCTCACATACATTATGACAATGACCTTCATTAAACTAGGTTAAACAAGGACACATTGGTGTGTTTATTCAGTAGGATGCAGAGCACTCAACCATTCCCTAGGATGTGACCCACAACAGTCAACTAACACCCAGGTACCTATTTACTGCTTGGTGACAGAGGCAAAGAGTGTAAGGAGACTCACCCAAATGTCTCGCACTTTGTATCCAATATTGCACTTGTGTGGAAAGATACTTGTGTACAGTTCAGGACATTTATTAAAGGAAATGTTTGCCACAAGTGACTTCTTCAGTCCATTAGGACTGAAGAAACCACTAATGGGCTGGCTTCTTCACTCCTAATTTACTGAAGAAGCCACTCATGGCAAAAACGTTTCCTTTAATAAATGTCCTGAGCTGTACCTTCTAAGTGTCTTTTTCCACACTTTGTCAGTATCACCATGCCATTTCTCAATAATGCATTTGTTCTGATCCTCAATCCAAACAAAGTCTCTTCATGTTCTCCAGCATAACTACAAGACAATCTAAACACAGCCATAGGCATCAACAATTAAGCATTAGCCTCTTGCAAACTGACTATACACGCTGTAGGAACAACTAGACCAAGAGCTTTGGCAATGTCACTCATTTATTCTCTGACCTCATAACACCATATCTTATACATTTTAGCATTTAAGGAAATGATCTTTCTCATAAGCCTTTTCACCATGCATTCCTTATCAATCACTGGCCCTTGAGAACTCATCTTACAGTGGATCATAATGTTGCAATGTCAATGAATTAAAGGTATACTTTATTGCCACTACTTACCATACAGTGGTGGAGTAGGCTCTTCCCCAGGCATAGACACTCGTCCAAGAACCATATACCCCTGAAAAAAAAAAAAGAATAATTAGCTTGCAGCCTTTGTATAGAAATGATGTCATTAACAGCAATATATAATAAAATAATACTCTAAATTTTCAGCTTTTATTGCAACTAAATGATGAATATCAGCTGGAAGTTCAATAACACAATGATTCAATATTATCTAGTAGCAAAAATATCTCAATAAAGATAATAAAACATTACTTCCCATCCACATAAAGCAAGAGGCCACCAACCTTTCTGTTCACACGGTCCACATTAAGTTTAAAATTTGTAAATGGGCCATATTTCAAAAGCATAAGTGAAATGCCAAGGTAAGCATTTAACCTTTTCAGGGTCCAAGGCCAAAATCGGAAGGGGTGCCCCAGTGTCCAAGAAATTTTGAAAAAAAAAAAAAAAAAAAAATTTCTTACAGAATTAAAGAGTATATTTTTGTGAAGGTAATAAAACAAAAAAAAATTCTGATCAGTACTTACCGAGACACAGTGCCGAGAAATTGACCCAAAATGACCGGGTGACAGCAACATCGACAATTTCCACACACGCGCATTACTTAATTTTACATTTTTTTATAGTTTTTTTCTTTTCTTTTCTAATTTTTTTCTTTTCCTAATAACATTTGGGGCCTGAGAGACCAATACTGTATATAATGTATATATATAAACTCACTGCATTGAACACAATAACCGCACTAAAGTTATTATCATATTATTGTTTACCACAATTTGTGCATGTTTATTACAATAAACATGCACAAATCTTGTATAATACTAATGTTCTATCATATATTTACATATTTACAATCACTGGACATGTTTTTAGAACTGCTGGAGCTTGTGGAACTCCTTGAAACAAGGCACCATGCACAGAGGTACCTTACATTCCTTGCACATAAACCAAGTGTCTTTGCGTCTTTGTTGCCGTCATTTTGTTTGTACACAGACACTGCATCTCTTCTGAGCAAATTTCTTCTTAGTTGCAGGAAGCTGTATTATGAAGTGATCACCTTCCCTCCTCAAACGCTTGAGTATATCCTGAGGAGTTCGAGGACAGTTTTGTATAGCAAGTGTTGTTACCTGGAATTTCATTATGAGCTGTCTGACAACAGACAACAAAATTCACTATACGGTGGTCTGTTGCCAGTCTTCACTTGGTACATATTATATGCATTGAGCATTGAAATGTCCATGAGATGGAAGAAAAGTTTCATGTACCACTTGTAACTCTTACAAACACAATCAACAAAGCCAATCTGCATGTCACATTTGTCAACCAAGCGCATGTTTAGTGTATAATCAATCACTGTCACTGGTTTTCGAATATGTTCATTAGTCATTCTATCAACTTTGCCACTGTCTTGCATTTCGTTACGGTGAATGGTTGTCAACAATGTGATATCTCGTTTGCCATGCCACTGTAATGCCATGATGTCACCGGCAGTAAACACCTGCACCTCATCACCACGAGCACCTGCGTTGAACCTGGGCATATATTTACGATTAGAATGCACTGTGCCACACACATCTGACCTGTTCACTCGCAAGAAATCACTGAGTAAAGGGCTTGTGTACCAGTTATTTTTTTTATTTTATTATTATTTTTTATTATCACACTGGCCGATTCCCACCAAGGCATTTGGCCCGAAAAAGAAAAACTTTCACCATCATTCACTCCATCACTGTCTTGCCAGAAGGGTGCTTTACACTACAGTTTTTAAACTGCAACATTAACACCCCTCCTTCAGAGTGCAGGCACTGTACCTCCCATCTCCAGGACTCAAGTCTGGCCTGCCGGTTTCCCTGAACCCCTGCCGGTTTCCCTGAACCAGTTTTTTTTTTTTTTTTTTTTTTCAACAAGTCGGCCGTCTCCCACAGAGGCAGGGTGACCCAAAAAAAAAGAAAGAAAATCCCCAAAAAGAAAATACTTTCATCATCATTCAACACTTTCACCACACTCACACATTATCACTGCTTTTGCAGAGGTGCTCAGAATATAACAGTTTAGAAGCATATACGTATAGAGATACACAACATATCCCTCCAAACTGCCAATATCCCAAACCCCTCCTTTAAAGTGCAGGCATTGTACTTCCCATTTCCAGGACTCAAGTCCGACTATATGAAAATAACCGGTTTCCCTGAATCCCTTCACTAAATATTACCCTGCTCACACTCCAACAGATCGTCAGGTCCCAAGTATCATTCGTCTCCATTCACTCCTATCTAACACGCTCATGCACGCTTGCTGGAAGTCCAAGCCCCTCACCCACAAAACCTCCTTTACCCCCTCTTTCCAACCCTTTCGAGGACGACCCCTACCCCTCTTTCCTTCCCCTATAGATTTATATGCTTTCCATGTCATTCTACTTTGATCCATTCTCTCTAAATGACCAAACCACCTCAACAACCCCTCTTCTGCCCTCTGACTAATGCTTTTATTAACTCCACACCTTCTCCTAATTTCCACACTCCGAATTTTCTGCATAATATTTACACCACACATTGCCCTTAGACAGGACATCTCCACTGCCTCCAACCGTCTCCTCGCTGCTGCATTTACCACCCAAGCTTCACATCCATATAAGAGTGTTGGTACTACTATACTTTCATACATTCCCTTCTTTGCCTCCATAGATAACGTTTTTTGACTCCACATATACCTCAACGCACCACTCACCTTTTTTCCCTCATCAATTCTATGATTAACCTCATCCTTCATAAATCCATCCGCCGACACGTCAACTCCCAAGTATCTGAAAACATTCACTTCTTCCATACTCCTCCTCCCCAATTTGATATCTGAACCAGTTATCGGTATATAATGTATGCGCCTTACCAAGAGAAGGTGCCATCATGCTTCTCACTACGTCACCCGAGATACCCAATAACATCCTGGTATCTTTCAATATTTTACTTCCCATGTATACAACAATATCCAATACCAGGCCACTGTCACAGTCACAGAGTACAAACAGTTTTATACCAAAGCGTTTCCTCTTGCTCGGTATATACTGTTTGAATGACAGTCTACCTTTGAACAAAATCAAAGATTCATCAAGTACAAGATTCTTGAATGGATGAAAGTACTTGTTGAACTTTTCTTTCAGATACATAAAAATATTTCTAATCTTGTATAACCTGTCACTTCTGTCAGGCCTGGTTTTGTCAGAGAAGTGCAATATATGTAACAGTAAGATAAACCTGTTCACTAGGATGATTTCACTGAAGTCCGGGGTAGAAATTAGCCGATCTGTGGACCAGTATGCTTTTGTATTATGCTTATAGACATGAGGCATAAGCATTATTGTTGCAAAAAGCAAATACATTTCTGCAACAGTCGTCTTTTTCCACCGGTGTAGTCTTGACTGTGGTAATATCATTGTATTTGCCATGGTGTACTCAAAATACTTGTTACTTTCCCTGACAATAGTTTCCATCAAGGGATGGTCAAAGAATAATTCAAAAAATTCCAGTTCACTGGCAGTGGTTCCAAGGGGACAAGTAGGTAGAATTCCACTTTGAGAGTCATCAAAATGGTGGGGCTTGGGAACAAAATTGGGATTTTGCTGCCAATCCCAGATACAGTTTATTGGTGGATACTGGACATCATAGGCTGATTGTGATGGTAGTTGTGGTTGTGGTGGGCTGGTGGCTGGCGCTCCGCTTTGTCCTTGAACTGAGGAATCAGCAGCATGGGTCCCAGCCTGGGCTGGTGAGTCACGCATGGCTGTGGCATTACCATCACCACTACCACCAACTACTGATGCCTGTGGTCTATCCATGCCAAGTGCAGCCACATCATCCTCACTTTCACTGTCTATTCCTGGTGTAGGGTCACGGGATGAACTCCGGGATTTACTCCGTCCCCTGGGCACTGCATAGGGAACACTACCCGAGCGCATGCGGTGGCGTATATACCGACGCTTCACTGGTGAATATGTTTCCTCACTATCACTACTCGAATGATCGTCGAGAGCAATAAAATCACAATCCACGTCACTATCATCAACATTACTGAAGTCAGAGGCCTGGCCATGATAAAATAATAGTTTTCTCTTGCGATGAGGTACAACTGACCGTGATTGAGGAGTGCCCACACCAAAGGTAGAAGGATGAGGAGCATCAGGGTTTTCTGCACTATTATCAATATCCTGGTCATTCCTTTTGGTCACTAACTAATCAAAGCCAAAGAATTCGTCTTCATTTCCACTTCCATCAGAGTCAGAACTATCAGATAGGAAGAGGAGAGTCCCAATTTTCCTTGGAGTGAGAGCTGCCTTGTGACAAGGCATGGTGAGCAAAGGTAACTGAGCCGGCATTCCCACAATGCTATGCAGGCGCCTAGAATTTTTGTTTACGGTGCACACACACCACACAGACCTGTTCTCTCACATGTAGGCCTACCAGCATTTTTGCACTAAATTTGATGCCGCTAGAATTTTGGCGTAGATCTACGGTTTGGACTCTGAACATAAAGCCGTAGATCTACGGCACCCTGAAAGGGTTAACAACCTTGAATTTAACCGAAGTGAAAACTAGCCACAATATTAACATACAGTAATCAGTAAATGAAATTCTTCCTCCGTAAGCCATGCTTGTCATTAGAGGCGACTAAAATGCCAGGAGCAAGGGGCTAGTAACCCCTTCTCCTATATATATTACTAAATTTGAAAGGAGAAACTTCAGTTTTTTTTCTTTTGGGCAACCCCACCTCAGTGGGATACAGCTGGTATGTTGAAAGAAGAAGAATCAGTAAATGAATAAATTTATACAGGTATATAAAACTTATTTATTGATAATTATAATCAACATTGTCAACTCTGACTCGTAGGTAACTTTCCTCAGTGAAGTGTGTTGCATCTTCAAGGTCACACAAAACCAGTTAAGGAGCTGCGTGTGGGCCTTGGACCATGGGTTACTGACCTCTGATTTAGAGCATTTTATTATTTCTCCCTTTTGCACTTTTATATGCAAAAGTATTATAGGAAAAGAAAGCCAAATATGACTGGAGTAACGCCTTTCTTTTACAATATGCACTTTTAATCACTAACTTCATGGAAAACTTGTCACAAATAAAATATCAATCCTTCATTTCTCCACCATGATAAAACTGCATTTTGAATGCTGAAAGACACATGAAAGTATATATCACTACTATTCCCTACTTTCAGTGGGCATGCGTGAGCATGTTTGATAGGAGTGAATGGAGACAAATGGTTTTTAATACTTGACGTGCTGTTGGAGTGTGAGCAAAGTAACATTTATGAAGGGATTCAGGGAAACCGGCAGGCTGGACTTGAGTCCTGGAGATGGGAAGTACAGTGCCTGCACTCTGAAGGAGGGGTGTTAATGTTGCAGTTTAAAAACTGTAGTGTAAAGCACCCTTCTGGCAAGACAGTGATGGAGTGAATGATGGTGAAAGTTTTTCTTTTTCGGGCCACCCTGCCTTGGTGGGAATCGGCCAGTGTGTTATAAAAAAAAAAATTATTCCCTACTTAAGTACTCTTCCTGGCTCTGGTACAATCTTATTGTACCAGAGCCCAATACTACCTCATTTATCTCTGATCTATTATTTGAGTGGTGTGCAGTTGCCAAGTGGGACATGCATACCTGACCAGGCCCAGCTATCAGCTAAAACATCATAGCCAAGGGAAGTGGTGGAAACCCACTGGTCCCCAACACAGAAACACATTTTTCAACATTCAAAATTCAGTTCTGCTGTGGAATCTTGAGAGTCTATTTGGAATTGTACCACCCATAACCAGAAAGAGATACCTGTTGACAAGAGCTAGAATCCATGTGGGAATGACCCCTGAAATAATAACCCAAAATGTATGAGAGGTGGTTTCACAAGGCAATTAATGACTGCCAGAAATGGTGCAGAAGAGGATCATGGTGCTTGGTTATAAGTCAGCACAAGGACACAGTAACCCAAAAGAATGGTGTCTTACAAGGTAGAAAATCTTGCTGTTATATGCAAAAATACAGACAACAAAACAGACAAGCACACTAGCATGATCACATGCAGAGGGCCAAGTCAAAAGCATAAGTGGGTGACTCATCAATTACAAAGCCTCGAAATTAAGCTGATCCTAGAAAGGCATTCCCATTCAGCCACACTGCAAGGAACCCTATGCTTATACTGAAAGAAGCACCTTCCTATAGCACTAAGACAAACAGGGAATGAGTTTACAGTACTGTGAAAGTTAATAGACTCAGCCACATCAAGGGGAGACCTTGAATGAGAATCAGCCGTCAGTGAAAGGTTCTTGTAACACCAGTGGTAAGGGTACGAGACATTCCTGTAAAAAGCAAATAATTGATGCATCACCACCACTTGAGAAAGGTATTAGGGCCTGAATAGAAGAATTAGGTCATAAAGCAAAAACACTCCATAATAAACCCATGTCCCAACTGGAGGCCACTGACTGCAGACAAGGGAGTAGCTGTTTTCACATGAACAGGGAGACAAAAAAAAAAAAAGTGAAACCAAACTGCAAACCCAACCAAGGCAGGGAGTGCCCAAGAAAGAGCAAAGATTTGCTATGACTGAAGAAAAATCCTGCCATCAGGAATGTTATTAACCCAGTCTGGTCATGCCTCTTAACAGGTTTTGGGTCCACTGATAGAGGAGGTAATCATTTAAAGCCATCACCATAACAAAGGGTGTAGCTCAACTCAGCAGTCCTGCCACAGAGGAACTATCCCATACTAAACACTAATGGTGATCCCTGCCTGGAAGCAAGCCATCCCAACTCAACAATGGGCAGACTGAGTAATTATCACACCAAAACAAATGGTCATTTCCCAGAGAGAATCTTGAAGAATGGGGACTGCCATGCTAAACACAGTAATGTACAGTACTGGCTGAAGAAGTATCCATAAGGTAGATATGAGTGCCACAGACACAGATTAACAACTGTGACTTGTGAGGCCATGCAGACCAGATAAGAATTCTGCATCCAAGAATCTGAATTCCTTGGGTGTCTTCCTGGAATGTATCCTGTAGTCTACTCTCTAATCATATTTAATAAGATCTGTAGGGCAAGTTCCATTGATGATGGTGTCTTACCCCACTAATCAACCTCGCTTTGAGATTATGGCGAATCATTCACCATGGCAATATTTTAAAAGCATTTGAGAGGATATGAAGCAAATCTCAGCTCTCCTGATTACTTGCCTTCATCTCTTACCCTTCTCTTAGTAAACTTAATTTCAAGCTTCCTCTCTTCACAACTAATTCATAAATCAGAAACGAAACTAGGCAACTTTAGGGTCATCTTTGACTATTATCAAGTCACGCGCATTAGAGAAAGAAAAGGGGAGAAAGCCAAAAGTTGCCAGGTAAAGAGTGACAGGAGACAGCTAAGGTATCTACAAGCAAGTGTGTTCTGAAGATTTCAGAAATAGACAACATAATAATAGGAAAGGCAGGCTTCTACAAAAACAGCTCGTTAAGAATGTTTTGCATAAGGGCCGAGTCAAGAAGACAGCATCTAATAAGGCTAAAAGAGGGATAGGTAATTTAGTAAAAAAAATATTTATCTGTCCCTTTTCTAACCTTCACAAATGCCATTTAGTTGAATCTGCCCATATACATAACATGAATCTCAGTGCCTGCCTTTCCAGTACACTATCAAATGCTTTAAACTTCAGAATACTTGTGAACTGAACTGACCTCTCTTCACTTGAACTGACCTCTGACTTTTTCCCCTTTTCATTTACTTTCTTTCAACACACTGGCCGTATCTCAACAAGGCGGGGTGGCCCAAAAGGAAAAACGAAAGTTTCTCCTTTCACATTTAATAATATATACAGGAGAAGGGGTTACTAGCCCTTTGCTCCTGGCATTTTAGTCGCCTCTTACAACATGCATGGCTTACGGAGGAAGAATTCTGTTCCACTTCCTCATGGAGGTAAGAGGAAATAAACAAGAACAAGAACTAGTAAGAAAATAGAAGAAACCCCAGAGGGGTGTGTATATATATGTTGGAGGCAGTGGAGGTGTTCTGTCTAAGGGCAATGTGTGGTGTAAATATTATGCAGAAAATTTGGAGTGTGGAAATTAGGAGAAGGTGTGGAGTTAATAAAAGTATTAGTCAGAGGGCTGAAGAGGGGTTGTTGAGGTGGTTTGGTCATTTAGAGAGAATGGATCAAAGTAGAATGACATGGAGAGCATTTAAATCTGTAGGAGAAGGAAGGCAGGGTAGGAGTCGTCCTCGAAAATGTTGGATGGAAGGGGTAAGGGAGGTTTTGTGGGCGAGGGGCTTGGACTTCCAGCAGGCATGCATGAGCGTGTTCGATAGGAGTGAATGGAGACGAATGGTATTTGGGACCTGACGATCTGTTGGAGTGTGAGCAGGGTAATATTTAGTGAAGGGATTCAGGGAAACCGGTTATTTTTATATAGCCGGACTTGAGTCCTGGAAATGGGAAGTACAATGCCTGCACTCTAAAGGAGGGGTTTTGGGATATTAGCAGTTTGGAGGGATATATTGTGTGTCTTTATACGTATATGCATCTAAACTGTTGTGTTCTGAGCACCTCTGCAAAAACAGTGATTATGTGAGTGAGGTGAAAGTGTTGAATGATGATGAAAGTATTTTCTTTTTGGGTCACCCTGCCTCAGTGGGAGACAGCCGACTTGTTGAAAAAAAAAAAAAAAAACATGTATGTGTAGTGTGACCTAAGTGTAAGTAGAAGTAGCAAGATGTACCTGAAACCTTGCATGTTTATGAGACAGAAAAATGGACACCAGCAATCCTACCATCATGTAAAACAATTACAGGCTTTCGTTTTACACTCACCTGGCAGGACGGTAGTACCTCCCTGGGCGGCTGCTGTCTACCAACCTACTACCTATCATTTGATAATGGATTGGAATACACCAGAAAATCATTTGGTTTCACCTTCAATTTGTGGATTAGTTGTGAGATTGTGAGAATTATTCTTGAAACCTCATCAATCACCAGTGTTATAGATGGCTTAGCTGCCATCATCTTCATTGTAACTTTTGAATAGCATTCCACAAGGTTCTACTATGCCCCCTACTATTATAATTTATTAATGATCTTTAAAGTACAGTACATTCAATGCTGTCCACTTTTATTATGACTCAACTTAGCAATCATCTTTACACTTTAGAGCTCCTCCTCCACAGCTTTCACTGAACCTCACACTTTGTGGTCCAAGTTCCTTATGTATGATCTTAAGTCTACCACATTGTGGGTCACTTGTAACTTGTTCAAATTCATTTAGACTAAAACAAATGTTTGGCACACTCAAACCACAAGCTTCCATTAATTTCTGTGAATTACAATGACCCTTGCATCTGCTCAAAAAAAAAAAAATGAATTTCTTGTTCATTACTTCAACTTTACAAGCCTTATTTACCCTGTCCTGGAGTACTTTATTCATATCTAGGAAAGCTTTTCATCATCCAACGCTCTTCATGAAATACACAGGAAAGCTCATCTCATCAGTGCATATGTCATCACATTAACTCAAAGTACATGTATGAGCCTCTTCCTGTAAGGTTACATTCTTCCTATTCAACCACTACTTCCATGAATTTTGTTCCTAAGAATTTACAAGCTGTATGTACCACCTTCTTCATATGTGGTTACTTAATACATGCACAACAGTCACCTCTTACTCATTTTGAATCTCTGTTGCTAGTCCTAGAACAGAATGCTATGCTATACTCTCTTATTTTTAAAACCCACAATCATTCTGTAAAACAAAGTGTAGCACTATCCTGTGTCTTCCATGACAACTGAACTCCAGTATGTCAAGAGTAGTATATCCAATTATCTTCTAAAAAGTAGCTGATGTTCTTTCAGTTTTTCCTGCAAGCTTAGAAGGAAAAATTGAAAAGAACATGCTGTGATCTGCAATAAAC
Organism: Cherax quadricarinatus; assembly: GCF_038502225.1. Lineage (NCBI taxonomy): Eukaryota > Metazoa > Arthropoda > Malacostraca > Decapoda > Parastacidae > Cherax > Cherax quadricarinatus. The sequence goes on along the minus strand of NC_091299.1, from coordinate 14,312,379 downwards.
GTAATGAATTGAAGGGATTAAAGCAAATTCTAAAACCAGATGCGATTTCCTAATACACTATCTCCTCACTCATTGGGGAATTTGATTACCCTACATACAGTAAACTCTAGGTAGTAGGTTGGTAGACAGCAACCACCCAGGAAGGTACTGAAGTCCTGCAAAGTGAGTGTAAAACGGAAACCTGTAATTGTTTTACGTGATGGAAGGATTGCTGGTGTAATTTTTTCTGTCTCATAAACATGCAAGGTTTCAGGTACATCTTGCTACTTCTACTTACACTTAGGTCACACTACACATGCATGTACAAGCATATACAGTGGACCCCCGGTTAACGATATTTTTTCACTCCAGAAGTATGTTCAGGTGCCAGTACTGACCGAATTTGTTCCCATAAGGAATATTTTGAAGTAGATTAGTCCATTTCAGACCCCCAAACATACACGTACAAACGCACTTACATAAATACACTTACATAATTGGTCGCATTCGGAGGTGATCGTTATGCGGGGGTCCACTGTATACACCCCTCTGGGTTTTCTTCTATTTCCTTACTAGTTCTTGTTCATGTTTCTTCTCATCTCCATGGGGAAGTAGAACAGAATTCTTCCTCCCTAAGCCATATGTGTTGTAAGAGGCCACTAAAATGCTGGGAGCAAGGGGCTAGTAACAAAAACATAGTAAACCTTCGTAAATTGCAGGATCATAGCTTTTTAATATTCTGCAATTTAATTATATTTTTAAACCATACCACGGGTGGGGATAGAACCCGCGATCAGTCTCAAAACTCCAGACCGTGTCATTACGATTTCATGACCCATGTTTAATTATATTTTTCATTTCAGGGTAAAATTAGTACAGGTCGGCCATCACTAATCCAGCAATCAGTAATTAAGTTCCATCAGTAATCCGGCAATAATTTTGGCTAGCATAATTTCAAATTTCCAGGGTCGCCACATCCATCTGCTGCTACTGTTTGGTGGTGCTACTTGCTACATAAGTCATTCCAATTTATTGTTTCCATTTACTGCTAAAACCTCCTCACTTTTAGCTCTAGCCATGGTTCCAACGAATAAAAGAAATGCTTCTTATTGTGTAAAGCACATATGTACACCATAGGTTGTCCATAAAAGGTAAGGTGGCTTTGAAGCCACTGTTGGTCGCCATGAGCTCAGCACACTCAGATAAGCTGTGACTAGTAAATTTGGGTGCCTACATATGAAAGAATAGGTCTGTGTGGTAAGTGTGCACTATATAAGAAAATTCTGCAGCATGCATAGTGAGAAAAAAGCTGAGACCATGTTTTTGGTGCAAAACTGAGTTTGCGGTGAATTTTTGTATGGTTTTTATTGTTGTATTCTCTTTTTCTCGTCTCATTTGACAGAATGGAAGATATATTACAGAAATAGATATGATTTTGATTGGTTTCACAACAGAAAGTACCTTGAAATTGAGCTCAGACTAGCGGAAATGTTCGATTTTCGCCGATGTTCAAGAGTAAACAAGTGACGTCACCATCCAATACGTGTCCAACTGGCCGGTCTAATACACACCCACGAATGGCTTGACATTATTTATACAATTATTACAATAATGCAGCAGTCTATATAACAGTAAATCTTTTATTTTTGGTGTGAGTAAAAATTCAAAATGGAAACCAAGCGTAATATAAGAGGGGCCTGGAGATGTGACTAATGAACAGAGAAAATGTTATTTTAGTGCCAGGAATGTCTGCACTGTTTTTTTCTGAACCCTGTTTTGAAACTGGCATCTCTTGAAATTTGTATGAAATTGGCCAAATTACCAATTTCTGACCACTTTACTGGATAGTTGAAATATGAAATATGTAAATATTTCAACTGACAGAACAGAAGGAACACTAGCGAAATAGTTATGAGTTTGGTAGACTGGAACAATGGAATGGGCCAAAAATAGGGCATAAAGTGGGTGAAATCACCAATGCATAAACATCCCCATTGGGCTAAGTGTATTCTAACCTAACCACTCTGTAATCCAGCAAAATCACTAATCTGGTACCCTACAGGTCCCAATGGTGCCAGATTAGTGATGGTCAACCTATACCATTATGGGACACTTCATTATGGAGTGTCCCATAATGGAGGGTACCTCCATTCCTCGGGCAAGACAAATGTTTTGGTGTGAGTGAGGCCTAACATCACTGCTCAGTAAACAAACTAGTTGTCAGTCTCTGAACACACATCATAAGACAGCCTCTCTGTGATTATCCTCTCTATTTTCATTCAAATCATCACCTCGCTCTGTCTCTGGATATTAATCATGGCACTCAAAAGAAATAAAAGTGATGCCAAACAGACAATTAGGCAGGAAACTCTTACAATTTCTAAGAAAACGGGCTAACATTGTGGTTAGAGTAAAGGTGAGAAGTGGTGGTTGTTACAGCTGATAGATTACTCACACAATTAGTATAATACATAATTACACATTCTTGTGCTTTAAACAGTCATTTACTTATGCTAGCAGCATTTATATAATTGTTGCATATGTTAATGATTGATAATGGTGTGAAAATGTTATTGAAAGAGAAAATTGTAGTGTTTAAAATGTAGTGAAGATGAAGGCCGCATGTGGAGACCACAGTTAAGATTAAAGATTAATTATTTCAATGTGATACAATGTTTGCACAAAGATGGGTGATATTTAGGTGTGCATGGAAAAAGCCCCTTAGTATGCAGAGTATTTCAGGCTATTCTGGCCAATACCTGGAGGTTACCTGGAGGTTATTCCGGGGATCAACGCCCCCACGGCCCGGTCCATGACCAGGCCTCCCGATGGATCAGGGCCTGATCAACTAGGCTGTTACTGCTGGCCGCACGCAGTCCGACGTACGAGCCACAGCCCGGCTGATCCGGCACTGACTTTAGGTATCTGTCCAGCTCTCTCTTGAAGGCAGCCAGGGGTTTATTGGCAATTCCCCTAATGCTTGATGGGAGGCTGTTGAACAGTTTTGGGTCCCGGACACTTATGGTGTTTTCTCTTAGTGTACCAATGGCGCCCCTACTTTTTATTGGCGGCATTTTGCATCGCCTGCCCAGTCTTTTACTTTCGTAGGGAGTGATTTCTGTGTGCAGATTTGGGACCATTCCTTCCAAGATTTTCCAAGTGTAGATTATGATATATCTCTCCCTCCTGCGTTCCAACGAGTACAAGTCAAGTGCTTCCAAGCGTTCCCAGTAGTTAAGGTGCTTGACAGAACTTATACGTGCAGTAAAGGATCTCTGTACACTCTCTAGATCTGCGATTTCACCTGCTTTGTATGGAGATGTTAATGTACAGCAGTATTCCAGCCTAGAGAGAACAAGTGATTTGAAAAGGATCATCATGGGCTTGGCATCTCTCATTTTGAAAGTTCTCATTATCCATCCTATCATTTTCTTTGCACGTGCGATCGTGGCACTGTTGTGATCCTTGAAAGTGAGATCCTCAGACATTACTACTCCCAGGTCCCTTACATTATTTTTCCGCTCTATTGTATGGCCGGAGTCAGTAGTATACTCTGTTCTAGTTATTATCTCCTCCAGTTTTCCATAACGGAGTAGTTGGAATTTGTCCTCATTGAACATCATATTGTTTACCGTTGCCCACTGGAAAACTTTGTTTATATCTTCTTGGAGGTTAACCGCGTCCTCAGCAGATGATAGCCTCATGCAGATCCTAGTATCATCCGCAAAGGATGATACGGTGCTGTGGTGTATATCTCTGTTTATGTCTGATATGAGGATAAGGAATAAGATGGGGGCGAGTACTGTGCCTTGTGGAACAGAGCTCTTCACTATGGCAGCCTCCGATTTAACTCTGTTGACCACTACTCTTTGTGTTCGATTTGTTAGGAAGTTGAAGATCCATCTCCCCACTTTCCCAGTTATTCCTTTAGCACGTATTTTATGGGCTATTACGCCATGATCGCATTTGTCAAATGCTTTTGCAAAGTCTGTGTATATTACATCTGCATTCTGATTTTCTTCCAGTGCATCCAAGGCCATGTCATAGTGATCCAGTAGTTGTGAGAGGCAGGAGCGACCTGCCCTGAACCCATGTTGCCCTGGATTGTGCAGATTTTGGGAATCCAGGTGATTTGCAATCCTGCTTCTTAGCACTCTTTCAAAGATTTTTATGATGTGGGATGTCAGAGCTATTGGTCTATAGTTCTTAGCTAATGCTTTGCTGCCACCTTTATGGAGTGGGGCTATATCCGTTGTTTTAAGTGACTGTGGAATTTCACCCATGTCCAAGCTCCTCCTCCATAGTGTACTTAGGGCACGCGAGAGGGGTTTCTTGCAGTTCTTAATGAAAACAGAGTTCCACGAGTCTGGGCCCGGGGCTGAGTGCATAGGCATGTTGTCAATGGCTTTTTCGAAATCTATCGGAGTTAGGGTAATGTCGGAAATCTGGCATACATTTATGGAGTTTTGAGGCTCATTCATGAAGAAATCATTTGGGTCGTCGATCCTCAGACCGATTAGTGGTTCACTAAACACAGAGTCGTACTGGGATTTCAATATTTCAATATTTCACATCGACTATATCTATACACTTCTGTAGTGACAAGGAGCAACGAATTGAAGGTAAGGTAAAACTCATTTTTTGTCACTTTTCATCCTGTTTCAAACAAGAATATGTGAAAAAAAAAAAAAAAATTTCAACAAGTCGGCCGTCTCCCACCGAGGCAGGGTGAATATATAATCCTGAACATAAAATACTGAATATATAATATTGAGTGCTGCTAGTTTTGAGGGTCATTTATGCTCATGCTTCCCACTTTCTCTGGTAAAAATATGCTATCTTCAGTTAATAACCTCTATTAAATTGAAAATGGCACTAGTTGGTGAAACCTGTTCAAAATAAAGATATCCAGGTGTTGCACATGTGGTATTCTATACCAATGTTATCAAAGAAATAAACTCTTACAATGAGTCAACAACCAGCCTTCCTCAGGCCTTAGAAATGGAGGTCTGTTGAACACAACCCTATTTTTCCCATGTTTTCACTCCATTAATTGCGGAAATTACAGGTAACTATTTTCAGGAACAAAACCAATGTGAATTATGAATGTTCAGTGTAAAAATATCTGTCTCCCTTATACAGACAGGTTTGCCTACCATATAAAAACAGGAGGTCTGTTATCCCTAAATAGGTCTGTCTATCCTGTATAAGATAATTTTCATGTAGATTTGTTCCAGCACATTAACATCTTAATAATTTGCAAATATGAAAACCAAAATAAAATTGGAAGTTCCTTTTAATAACACTGATAAATATTATTCCAACACTGCCTAAGTAGTGGCCATTCAACAAACCTGATTATCATTGTAGGGTTGTTTTCCATCTGGAGTGGGTGGGGGTCGTCGGCGCTGGGGTGTTGCTTTTTGCTGTATCCCACTTAGCGCCAAAAAGTAACCTGAAACATGTCGATATAGTATTTATAAGGATCATCTTCTAGTATATTTTTCATTTCCCTCCAAGGAGGTGTGACCCAGAGAAGAAAACACAATCACCATCACTCATCCTTTCTAAGAGTTAGACTTCAGATTATCATTAAAGTAATTACATATTCAGTTTTTGCAAGTACATACAGTATCATTAAGAAGAAACATGTAAATTCACATGATATATAACAAGATATAGGTAAAAACTACATGGGAAAGTGGAGAAGACTCCTTCTTCCATAAGCCGTGTGTGTCATAAGCAGCAGCTAAAATGCTGGAATTATTGAATGTAAAACGGAGAAAAACTTTCTGAAAGTGTTTCTTCTTTTATTAGGTCACCCTGGTTTGTTAGAGACTTCTGCACCAACCTTCATCAGATGTGGATGTCTTGCTCTCGCCTGAGTACCAGTGACAAATTTCCCCTGCTCTCTCTGGGACGCTTGTCCTCATCCACTTTGCCCGCTGGGCACATTACGGGAGGGGCACCTCTCATCGACTTACTTTTAGCCAGTTCCATTTTCCCACCCTGCGGATAATCTTTAACAGTTTTGGTGGGAAGCCAGTTACTGAACACAGGTGTGGTGCAGGTGTTCCATTCTGCTGGGGCCTGGCAAGGGAGTCCACCTGATTCAACTGGGAGCTTCTAATTCCTGTTATTATTTACCTAGGAACTCTTGTTCCTTTTTCTATCAATGCCCAGCTTTGGGCAACAAATCTTCCCCATACATTGGGAAGTCGGGCTTGATATGGCTTAAGCCGTCAGACTTCCCCAAAGCCACAACAGATTCCACAACAGGTGTAGGGTTGTCAAGTTTACACTAACTTATATTAAGTTAGTAATAGAACTAGGCATTAAAACACAATAAAAAGTAAAATACATACACAGTACATTCATTACTTACCTTGAAATATTTGTAGTCTTAATGTAGGGTAAGACGTGAGTAGTATTTATTTGTAGTCCCAGGCAGATTACATCTGCCAGGGCTATACCTACCAGCTACATACACTGCGGCCCAAAGCCATATTATTACCATCGACATACCATGTTCACTGACTCTAATCGTTTCTAACAACTACATATAGATACCATCATAAACAAAGGGAGAAGTAATGAATAATTCATGCCGAGAATTGTAAACAAAAGTGTTATGTAAAGTGTATTAAGGGTGGTGACTGGGCCAGACGCAGATTCATACAGTTTTCTTTAACGCTAGACCAGAGAAAACAATGTTGTCCCTCCACCGATTCACCCCTTGATAGCACATAAACATTGCATGCTTATATGCTGTGTAATGTGTTTCTTATATAATTTTGAAGAAAATATAAATAGATTAATGAAAATGTCTACATTAATATAAAATAAGACATTTAATGTGCCCAAAAGTGATTACTTTTAAACATACATCGCATATAAACATTGCATATTTATATGCTATGTAACGTGTTTCTTACATAATTTTGAAGAAAATATCATAGATGGATTAATGAAAATTTCTATATTAACGTAAAATAAGACATTTAGTGTGCCAAAAAGTGAGTCACACATGTATGAGCAGCTCAGGTGGACGCATCTGATACATACGATTTCCGAGTGGAGGTACAAAATCCGGACCAAAATTTCACCCAAAAAAGTGGTCTAAATCCAAAATGTACGATATTCGGTGCAAATGAAATCCGGAGTTCCACTGTATTTCTTCAATTGTTTATTTCAAATTGTATTTGTATACTGTATACCTATTCATTATGTATACAAATTAAAATGAAATCTACTAGAACCACTAATGCTTAAAGCTGCTACTGAATTATTATGAGGACAGAGTGACACTACTTGACTATATGGAAACATTTTAAAATGTATACATTAAACACCAACAAATAAAATAGGCTTTTGTATCAGAGAATAATAAAGGAAAAGCAATTCACTTTAGTTGTAGAGCTAAATGAAAAATAAAACAAATTATATATTAGAGATTTTATATGCTGTCAATGTGAGCAGAATAACATCTATGAAGGACTTCAAAGAAACCTGTTCACCAGATTTGCAGTCTGGAGATGGGAAATACAGTGCCTCCACTCCGAAGGATAGCTGAGGATGTTGCAGTGTCAAGGGTAATTTGAACTGTAATACCTGCACACATCTGACAAAACAGAAACTGAATGAGTACTGTTGCATGTGTTTCCTTCCTTGAATCACCCCGCCCTAGTGGAGATGACCGACATGGAAAAATGCTGACTACAGGCATACCTCATTAATACAGTGCTTGCTTCAGAGTGTTTTGCTAACAGAGTGCTTGTCAATTATATTCATGTTTACAATTTTTGGTGCTTGCTTTGCTCTTAAGATGGTTTTCAGCAATTTGAAAAAAAATAGCCATTACTTTTTACTTTTGCATTGTTTTTTAGGCATAATGCTACTGCGCACTTAACCCTTAAACGGTCCAAACGTATATATGCGTTTTTTCAACTTCCGAAAATATGTAAAAAAATGTAGATCTTCTTTTTTGTTTTACATTTGAAAACGTATAAAAAAAACTTTAATCTACATTATTTTTTTTTTGTTATATTTGAAAATATGTAAAAAAAAAGTAGATCTACTTTTGTAGCACTACAAATTTGAACGTTGATCTGTTTGGACCGTTTAAGGGTTAATAAATCATAGCATAAACATATTTTTAGGCTTTTATATGCACTGGCAAGTGAGAAAAAGGCTGTGATTCACTTTACAGTGGCAGTCTGGAACCTAACCTGCCGTATTAGAGAGGTATGCTTATACAGTGGACCCCCGCATAGCGACCTTAATCCGTGCAAGAGGGCTGGCTGTTATGCGAAATGTTCGGTATGCGAATGAATTTTCCCCATAAGAAATAATGGAAATCAAATTAATCCGTGCAAGACACCCAAAAGTATGAAAAAAAAATTTTTACCACATGAAATATACATTTTCCTACACACAAAGAGAAGGATACATGCACAATAGTAGAGTAGTACATGCACAATATATATTGTGCATGTACTACTCTACTAAATGAAGAATAAATGACACTTACCTTTATTGAAGATGCAGCAATGACTGATGAGACACTGTGTCCTGGGAGTGCCTTTTCCTCCTGAGTACTGTAGGTCCTGTTTGGTATTTTCTTCCAGAACAGGCCTTATCACACTGTGTATGTCACTACGATTCTTAAATCTCTCAAACCAACCTTTGCTGGCTCTAAATTCACCAATATGAGCACTAGTTCCAGGCATTTTCCCTGTTCACCTGGGTGTTAGTTGACTGGTGTGGGTTGCATCGTGGGAGACAAGATTAAGGACCCCAATGGAAATAAGTTAGACAGTCTTCGATGACACTGACTTTTTTGGGCTATCCTGGGTGGCAAATCCTCTGGGGTTGTTTCTTGGTATGTATTCTCAATAAGCCACACCAACAACGGTGCTACAGCAGCAGCAGCAGCTGACGGTGGTACAGCAGCAACAGACGATGCTACAGCAGCAGCAGACGATGCTACAGCAGCAACTGACGATGTTACAGCAGCAGCAGACGATGCTACAGCAGCAGCAGCAGCTGACGGTGGTACAGCAGCAACAGACGATGCTACAGCAGCAACAGACGATGCTACAGCAGCAGCAGACGATGCTACAGCAGCAGCAGACGATGCTACAGCAGCAGCAGACGATGCTACAGCAGCAGCAGACGATGCTACAGCAGCAGCAGACTGTACTACAGCAGCAGGAGCAGCTGACGGTGGTACAGCAGCAGCAGCTGACAGTGCAGCAGCAGCTGACAGTGCAGCAGCAGCTGACGGTGGTACAGCAGCAGCAGCTGTACCACCAATAGTAGCGATGGTTGATTGGGGTTTATTATACAACCTGGCCAGCTCGGAGACACGCACTCCACTTTCATACTTATCAATGATCTTTTTCTTCATCTCCATAGTAATTCTCACCCTTATTGCTGTAGGGTTGGCACTAGAAGCTTTCTTGGGGCCCATGGTCACTTATTTTCCAGAAAAAAATCACCAAAAACACTGTAATAATACGAAATGTTCCGATTGTATGCTTGGATGTTACCGCGGAGGCTGGCTGGTAAACAATGCCACCGGCGGAACATGTGAGCGTGGCTCAGGCCGCACATTGGACGCGTCTCGGACAAAGGGCGCTGAGCGGGTTTTTGGGCGGTATGCAAGGCAAAATTTTAGCGATCAAAGCGTCCGGTATGCGGATTGTCCGTTATGCAAGGCGTCCGGTATGCGGGGGTCCACTGTACAGTGGACCCCTGAGTTTCGTGATTAATCCATTCCAGAGAGCCTGCTGAATGTCGAAATTGCCGAATGGCGAAACCATTTTCCCCATAAGAAATAATGGAAATAAAATTAATCCGTTCCCAACACCCAAAAATATTAAAATAAAATATTTTTTTCAAATTAAATAAAGATTTACATACTGAAAACAATGAGAAATCAAGTACATACATATAAAAAATAATAACAACATTATACTTACCTTTACTGAAGACTTCTAGGTGGATGGAAGACGGGAGGAGGGGATAGGAGGAAGGTGTACACTATTGTTTGAAAGGAGAATCTCCTTCCATTAGGACTTCAGGTATGAAGTCCTTATCTGGGGTTACTTCCCTTCTTTATTTTTTAAAGACACTGGGAACACCTTGAGAGTCACTGGACCCCTGTCACACAAAATATCTGTCCAGAGAGCTCTGTTTCTGGCATTTCTTTAAGATTTGTCTGAAGTGGGACACAACACTGTCATTGTACATGTTGCCAATATGGCCTGCAACAGCTTTGTTAGGGTGAAGTTCATCCATAAATGTCTGCACTTCAGTCCACTTTGCACAAATGTCCTTAATCTTTGAAGAAGGCACCTTCCTCCGCCTCTCTTCCTCCTCCTCTGCAGCAGTTTCCTGAGCTGTGATCTCTTGCTGTTGCAGATGAAGCTCTTGCAGCTCTGCAGTGGTTAGCTCTTCCCTGTGGTCCTCCACCAACTCTTCCACATCCTCACCACTCACCTTCAACCCCAGGGACATCCCCAATGCCACAATAAATTCCACAACTGGCATAGGCTCCTTAGGGTCAGCCCCAAACTCTTCAAAATCCCTCTCTTGTACACATTCTGGCCACAATTTTCTCCAAGCAGAGTGCAAAGTCCTGGAAGTCACTCCCTCCCAAGCCTTACCTATAAGGTTTATGCAATGGAGGATATTAAAGTGATCTTTCCAGAACTCTCTTAGGGTCAATTCAGTGTCTGAGGTCACTTCAAAGCACTTTTGAAACACTGCTTTGGTGTACAGTTTTTTGAAGTTTGAAATGACCTGCTGGTCCATGGGCTGGAGGAGAGGAGTTGTATCAGGGGGCAAGAACTTCACCGTGATGAAACTGAACTCCTCCACTATTTGCTCTTCCAAGTCTGGAGGATGAGCAGGAGCATTGTCTATAACCAGGAGGCACTTGAGTGGCAGTTTATTTTCCAGGAGGTATTTCATCACACTGGGGCCAAACACTTCATTAAACCAGTCTAGGAAAATTCCCCTTGTGACCCATGCCTTATTGTTAGCCTTCCACATCACACACAAATTACTCTTAGCAACATTGTTTTTCTTGAACACACTGGGATTTTCAGTGATACACCAGTAGAGGCTTCACTTTGCAATCCCCACTAGCATTACTACAAAACATGAGAGTGAGCCTATCCTTCATAGGCTTGTGTCCTGGGAGTGCCATTTCCTCCTGTGTGATATAGGTCCTCTTTGGCATTTTCTTCACAATTAAACACTTGTTGGGGTTTGAATTCTCCAGTGTCTACGCACTCCTTAAACTCCTGTACAAAGCTGCTTTTTTGTCAGAACTGGCAGCCTCACCATGCCTTATCACATTGTGAATGCCACTACACTTCTTAAATCTCTTAAACCAACCTTTGCTGGCCTTAAAATCATAAGCATCACCACTTGTTGCAGGCATTTTCTTTACGAGATTGTCATGCAACTGCCTTGCCTTTTCACACATTATCGACTGCATAATACTATCTCCTGCTACCTGTTTTTCGGTAATCCACACCAACAATAACCTTTCCACTTCTTCGAGGATTTGCGATCTCTTTTTTGTCAGCATATCTACCCCTTTTGCAACAACAGCACACTTTATATTCTTTCCCTTCGCCACGATCAAAGTGATGGTTGAATAGGGTTTGCCATATATCCTGGCAAGTTCTGTAACACGCAATCCGTTCTCATATTTTTCAATGATTTTTCAATGATTTCGATCGTGTTCCTCACTTTCTTTACCAAAGGGCTTGCACTAGGTTTCCTTGGGCCCATGGTGACTTATTTAGCAGTTGCAATCACAAAAAACAATGGATTATAACGAAATGTTTTGCATGAACCCGTGGGGTGATGGCCAAGTGTTGATAAACAATGGCACACTGAGTGTGAATGGTGCGGGAGACTGGCTTTGTGTGCGCGGTGACGGGCGGACGGGTACCAGACGGTCACCGAATCACGAGTCTAGCGAAATAGTTATGATTTTTGTCGACCGGAATTGGCCGAAAATAGGGCTCAAAGTGGGCAAAATCGCCGATGCGTAAACATCGTCGAGACCGCTAACTTCGCAACATCATAATTCCGTAAGTTTTCTATCAAATTTCATACTTTTGGTGTCATTATGATCGGGGAAAGATTCTCTATCTTTTCACAAGAAAAAAATCTTTTTTTTTTTTTTTTTTTGAAATTTGGGCAATCCTGAGAACAAGTCTGGGAGAGGGTCTGGGGACCCTGAAAGGGTTAATGTACACCAAAAATGAAAGAAATCGGACCATAAATAAGGGAAGTCACTTCTCAGCCATTAGCTGCCCCTTAGCGGTATTTTCGTATTTTTTTATGGTTGTGTCAGCGCATGGGTCTATGAAAGATGAGGTGAATCATAGAATTGATGAGGGGAAAAGGGTGAGTGGTGCATTTAGGAGTCTGTGGAGACAAAGAACTTTGTCCTTGGAGGCAAAGAGGGGAATGTATGAGAGTATAGTTTTACCAACTCTCTTATATGGGTGTGAAGCATGGGTGATGAATGTTGCAGCGAGGAGAAGGCTGGAGGCAGTGGAGATGTCATGTTTGAGGGCAATGTGTGGTGTGAATATAATGCAGAGAATTCGTAGTTTGGAAGTTAGGAGGAGGTGCGGGATTACCAAAACTGTTGTCCAGAGGGCTGAGGAAGGGTTGTTGAGGTGGTTCGGAAATGTAGAGAGAATGGAGCGAAACAGAGTGACTTCAAGAGTGTATCAGTCTGTAGTGGAAGGAAGGCGGGGTAGGGGTCGGCCTAGGAAAGGTTGGAGGGAGGGGGTAAAGGAGGTTTTGTGTGCGAGGGGCTTGGGCTTCCAGCAGGCATGCGTGAGCGTGTTTGATAGGAGTGAATGGAGACAAATGGTTTTTAATACTTGACGTGCTGTTGGAGTGTGAGCAAAGTAACATTTATGAAGGGGTTCAGGGAAACCGGCATCCCGGACTTGAGTCCTGGAGATGGGAAGTACAGTGCCTGCACTCTGAAGGAGGGGTGTTAATGTTGCAGTTTAAAAACTGTAGTGTAAAGCACCCTTCTGGCAAGACAGTGATGGAGTGAATGATGGTGAAAGTTTTTCTTTTTCGGGCCACCCTGCCTTCGTGGGAATCGGCCAGTGTGATAATAAAAAAACAAAACAATAACACACGTAAAATAATAATGTACTACATAATAAGGCCATCAATAGATGGCAGTGAATACCACAACAATGCGGGAGCAGTTATGGGCACCTCCACCTGTCACATGACGTTTTTTATTCATTCTAGAGTATATATCAGGTTTCTATGTTATTTATATTGTTTATGTCATATTAGATGAATTGTGGTTGATAAATAAGCCATATAGATGATATTAGCGAAATACTGAAGTATCTTGTCATGCCTCCTGAGAGTCGGAATGGATTAATTGCATTTCAATTAATTTAAATGAGGAAAATTGACTCTGCAAACGAGCAAATCCAGATGTGAGTAAGGCCATGGAACGGAATAAACTCTTAAGTAGATGTTCCACTGTAGTTCTATTTGATGGCCATTAAAAGGGTTAATATGCAGTAAACTCACAACGTAAGAGGCTAGGGGTGGGGGACTGTTCAAGTGTCCAATAAATAAGAATGTTTAACCCTTAAATGGTCCAAACGTATATATATGTTTTTTCAACATCTGAAAGTATGTAAAAAAATTTAGATCTTTTTTTTTTGTTTTACATGTGAAAACGTGTAAAAAAACTTTTATCTACATTTTTTTGTTATATTTGAAAATATGTAAAAAAAAGTAGATCTACTTTTGTAGCACTACGAATTTGAACGTCGATCTGTTTGGACCGTTTAAGGGTTAAAAATAACAAAAAAAAAAAAATGCACCTAAATGCTCTACTGTGCACCAAATACATATAATACTGTACCCTCAATTTAGTTATACTATTAAAACAAGCACTGAAAATAAATGAGTTAAAAGTACAGAAAAGAAGATATAATTTCAAATTTGGAAAAAAAATTAATGCAGTACTGTACAGACATGACAAAACATTTCACAATGCTAGACATGCACTGTATATGTAATTACCGTGTAACTGGAAACTTAAATTTAGTGAAAGTTTCTATGACTCATACAAAATTTAACTTTTACAATGTTTTATACAGTACAGGAAATTTATGTAAAATTTAACCTGTGTTAGCCCAATTAAGTCAAGACCATGACAATTTAAATTCAAAATATAGTGGTACCTCAGGATATGAACTTAATTCGTTCCAGAAGGCTGTTCAAGTGCCGATACCGAACGAACTTGTTCCTATAAGGCAGTGGTTCCCAAACTGGGGGTAAATTACCCCCTGGGGGTAATTTAACCATTTTTGGGGGGTAATGGAGGGGTGACAGAAAAAAGTTATGAATTCTGAAAATCAAGAAAACAATGCGGTACCCGGTATGAGGATTATTGTTAACTTTGTCTTAGTATATAAAGTTGTAAAGTAAACCTATTATAAGTTTATTTATTTAGTAATTTTTATTTTTTTAATAAAGTAATAAAGTAATAAAGTTAAACCAAATAACAATAAACATCAAAAACTAATATACAGTATTAGAAAAGAAGAAATACAGTGGACCCCCGCTTAACGATCACCTCCAAATGAGACCAATTATGTAAGTGTATTTATGTAAGTGCGTTTGTACGTGTATGTTTGGGGGTCTGAAATTGACTAATCTACTTCACAATATTCCTTATGGGAAAAAATTCGGTCAGTACTGGCACCTGAACATACTACTGGAATGAAAAAAGTTCGTTAACCGGGGGTCCACTGTATATAGCTAAGTGTGTGGAAACCCAAAAGTATTTTGACAAGTATGCTTCAGGACAAAAGTCACTCAGTAGCCCAGATCGACCTGTCCAGTACGCGTCACTCACTTCCTGAGGCTGCCTCTATTTCACACTGTCAGTTTATCTGTGAGCATCAGCCGAGGTAGACATAAGCTGGTATGTATGTGTACTGCCCTGTGCAGTATATAGTTAGTATTTACCCACTGTTACTGTGAATTTGTAGCTATTATTAATTTTATATATAATGTATGTGTGGTTCTTACGTTTTCAATGGTTTTGCTAGGATTAGCAGAGTATGCGAGGCTGTATACGTTCACTGTAGTCTCGCGCTACACGGTGCTCTTGTGCTGACAAGCATCATACTTGCAGCCTGACAATTTTGAATGTATGCGTGTGTGCTTGCATCAGTGAACTTGTGTTAGCTGCCATGCGAGAAATTATGTACCTTGCATTTTGCAGTGTATGCATGGATATTCTTCTTTTTCTGCAGATTGAACAAGAAAATGTCCAAAAAGTGCACCTACACTGACGCCTTTCTTCGCCATGGCTTTGTGAATTTAACTTCTGGTGGAGAGGATCGGCCACAATGTGTGGCATGTCACAAAGTGTTGACAAATGAAAGCCTCAAGCCATCAAAACTCTCAGCTCACCTCCAGAAGTGCCATCCAAATCTTCAAAATAAGGGTCAGGCTTATTTTCAGCGCCAGGCTGTAGCACTGAAGAATATCCAGTTCGGCTCATCTGGAATTCAAGCCCAAAAGCTTCAAGCTGCGGTCGAAGCATCCTACTGTGTTGCATATAAAATTGCCGAACAACAGAAATGCCACACCATTGCAGAGAATCTGATTATGCCTTGTGCATACGAGATGGTAAGCAAGGTATGTGGGGAGGATCAAGTGAAGAAACTGAGTGTCATATCTCTATCAAACAACACCATCCGCCGACGAGTCGATGACATGGCATCAGATATCCTGTTCCAAGTTACAACAAAGATCAAGGAAAGCTCATATGGCAAATTCTCCTTGCAATTTGATGAATCGTGTGACGTAGCTAGTTGTGCTGTTCTCCTTGGGTTCGTCCGTTACGTCCACCAGGACAAGATCAAAGAAGAGTTCCTATTATGCGAGGATCTGCTGACAACCACAAAGGGAGAAGATGTCTTCAATATCATCAACAGTTTCTTTACCAAGAATGGATTGGATTGGAACAGCGTTCAACAGGTAGGAAACGATGTTTATATAAAGTCTAAATTAGTATAAATACAATGAATTACACGGCATATAGTCATATACAGTTTTATTTATTGTACAAGTAACTGTAGTGTAGCTAATATTTTGTACATGATTCACACAAAAAATATCGTGCCTGTCGTACTGAAATACTCAAGTACCAAAATAATTAATTAAAACCATATAATTATAACGCAAAAGATAAGTAACAATGACTAACTGACGCAGTCTATAATAATTTTTCTTTTTATTCCAGGTCTCCGTCGATGGAGCACCGTCGATGATGGGTGGTCATCGTGGATTACGGGGCCTCATATAAGCTATCAATCCAGAAATTTCTGTAGATCACTGCATCATTCATTGGTACTCTCTTGGATCGAAAAGCCTGCCTGGTAATCTGAAGTTAGTGTTTGAAGATGTGTTGAAAATCGTCAACTTCATCAAGTCCAGAGATGTGAATTCGCGCATATTCAAGGAGCTGTGCAAGGAAATGGGAGAGCAGTATCAAGTTCTGCTCTACCACACCGATGTTCGCTGGTTGTCACGAGGCAAGGTTGTACGTCGAGTCATTGAGCTCCGAAAAGCTGTTCAGGAATTCCTGGAACAAAAAGGATCTCCTTTTGCTACCAAGTTCACCGATAAGGAGTGGCTTGCTCGACTTTGTTACTTGGCTGACATATTTGCGGAGCTGAACAGTGGTAATCTGCAACTCCAGGGCCGAAACACGACTGTCATTGATGCCCATCACACTGTGACTGCATTTCTGGGGAAACTGAGACTCTGGATTCGGCGCTTGGAGAAAAGAGTCATTGCCCAGTTTCCCACCCTAGACCAGTTTGTTGAGGAGAATAGTCATGATACTGGATCACTTCTACAGACCATCAACAAAGAAATGAGCGACCATTTGAAGGGGCTTGAAACAAGCATGCATCACTACTTTCCAGAGAGTGACCAAGAAACAGCCACTCTTCAGTGGATCATTCATCCCTTCTCTGTACCTGATGATGCCATTCATGATGATGATTTCCCTGCAAAGGAGGAGTGGATCACAATGCGAGCCAATGAAGCCTTGAAAATCGAATTCCAAAACCAAAATGCAGATTCCTTTTGGATTTCACGACTACCTGACTCGCCAACTCTGTCCAAGAGAGCCTTGAAGTTGTTGGTATCATTCTCAACAACGTATCTGTGCGAGAAGGGCTTCTCAACTATGTTGGGTATGAAAACAAAAAAGAGGACTCGCTTGAATGTTGCAAACGATGCCAGGCTGGCACTTTCAACCACGAAGCCAAGAATTCCTAAACTAGTTTCAAGTATGCAACTCCATCCATCCCACTGATGTTCTTGACATCTTTGGTAATAGTCATTAGAGATGCACAATGTTCAAATACAATAAATAAAAGAAAATATCTCAAGTGTTTTAATTTAGCTATATATATCAATAATAACAACATTTTGTGAAAGGGGTAACATGCTTTATGTGGCATGTTAAATTGGGTAACAAGCTGAAAAAGTTTGGGAACCACTGCTATAAGGAATAATGTAAATTAGATTTCTAATCCATTTCAGACCCCCAAAAATACACTTACAAAAGCACTTACATAAACACACTTACATAATTGTTCTAGTTTTGAGCTGTTCGTATCCCAAGGCACCATTGTACAGTGGACCCCCGCTTAACGATCACCTCCAAATGCGACCAATTATGTAAGTGTATTTATGTAAGTGCGTTTGTACGTGTATGTTTGGGGGTCTGAAATGGACTAATCTACTTCACAATATTCCTTATGGGAAAAAATTCGGTCAGTACTGGCACCTGAACATACTACTGGAATGAAAAAAGTTCGTTAACCGGGGGTCCACTGTACTAGACAAAAATGCCCAATTCTCAATTACAATAAGATACTGCAACTACAAATACTGTACTGTAAATAACATGACATATTTCTTAAAAAAGTTTCTGATCAACTTGTTTGTAACAGCTATGGGCAACAATTAGCAAGAAATTCTGGAGTTGTTAGCTGAGAAGCAAAGTGCAGACACTCAAAGAGCCTGCCTGGCACTGCTGGGTAAATGTTAAAACACTAAACTCACCTGGAAAGTAGCCTTCCTGTCCAGTACGCATATTGATGCCAAAAAGCCATCCATCTGGGTTGTCTGGGATTATATTCTGGTTGTGTAGAAACTCTGCTGTTACATGTATGACATCATTAACCTCCATGCTGGGATCATTGTTTCCCGATCCTCTGTAGCTCTGGCGAGCCATATAAACATATACACTCTCCGATGAAGCTTGCATGATTGCTTTGAGGCTGGTTGATCTAATATTGTTCTATGTAAAAATGATCAAGCATGAGCTATTAAGAATTTTATATGATACTCATAACTGTCACACGAAACATTCAGTAATGCTTTGGCGTTATTTTCTGCTAGACAATTCTGATAGTGTTTCAGTATGGAAGTACAATACAGAACTGGATCTAGTTTCTTATATCCTAAAAATTCTTTAACTGTGCCTGAGCACTGTACCGTACTGTATGTATTATTTAAGTTTGGTAAGTAGATTGCAACACATCACTCTATAGGCCACCCTTACTGTACACATTTCTATAAATTTATGCAAAGCTTCAGTAACTTTTTAGCTTTAGAGTGCATATATATTTTTCACACTGATGTGCACGCACATGACAGTATACAATGCACACACACCAAACCTTTTATGTCTTGCATACATTGTGTTGTAGCTGACTCACTTCGCTTTCAAATTTTTTCAAATACACTACTATACAAGAAGAGCACAATATTTGAAAATATTAATAAAGCAGTTAGCAACTGCAGTAATACAATAAATTTAGTATATGCTTTTCAATGAATCATGTATCAATCACACACTCAAGAATGCGCACTTTTTATACATTGCAAATCGAGTACAGGTTTTTGAGGGTGTGATTTCATCTTCATCTTCATCTTGAGCAAGTAGTTATCTGTAAGAAATAAAACAGTTCATAAAGTTGTCTCAGAATACGGATATAACCCCATACAAAAGAAAAAAAATCTCAAATACAGTAACTAGATGGGTTTCAGTTGCTACGTGAGGCGAAAGATGTTCCTTGTATCCTATAAATTCAGTCCCCTGTACCTCAATGTTTTCAAAAGACCTAATAGCTATACTGTACTTCAAAACCTTCAATAGGCAGAAACTGCAGTTTGACTCCCTTAAGAGACCTAGAAACAACAATTTATTCCAAGAGGTTCAGGAATTAGAAATCAACACCCCTCAAGAGACCCATGAGCTTTAGCTCAACACTTCTGAAGCTTAACATAAATAACTTCACCCCAAGTGTCCCAGGAAATTTAGATCAACACCCACTAGAGGAACAGGAGCTGAAACTCAGCCCTGTGATCACTGAAAATACAAGACCAATCAGATGAAACTTGGTTGTTATGTCTATAGTTTAATGTTTATTTGTAATATTAAATTGAGAGAGTTGGACACATTGCAGGGCATTTAGTGGCTTATCTCTGTAAAACTCAGGGCACTTTTTTTTTTCTTTTCAACAAGTTGGTGGTCTCCCACCAAGGCAGGGTGATTCAAAAAGAAAGAAAATCCCCAAAAAGAAAATACTTTCATCATCATTCAACACTTTCACTTCACTCATACATAATCACTGTTTTTGCAGAGGTGCCCAGAACACAACAGTTTAGAAGCATATATGTATAAAGATATACAACATATCCCTCCAAACTGCCAATATCCCAAACCCTTCCTTTAAAGTGCAGGCATTGTACGTACTTCCCATTTCCAGTGCTCAAGTCCGGCTATATAAAAATAACTGGTTTCCCTGAATCCCTTCACTAAATATTACCCTGCTCACACTCCAACAGCTCGTTAGGTCCCAAATACCATTCGTCTCCATTCGCTCCTATCTTACATGCTCATGCATGCTTTCTGGAAGTCCAAGCCCCTTGCCCACAAAACCTCCTTTACCCCCTCCCCCCAACCTTTTCGAGGACAACCCCTACCCCACCTTCCTTCCCCTACAGATTTATATGCTCTACATGTCATTCTATTTTGATCCATTCTCTCTAAATGACCAAACCACCTCAACAACCCCATTCAGCCCTCTGACTAATACTTTTATTAACTCCACACCTTGTCCCAATTTCCACACTCTGAATTCTCTGCATAATATTTACACCACACATTGCCCTTAGACAGGACATCTCCACCGCCTCCAATCGCCTCCTCGCTGCAGCACTTGTTATCCTACAGTATTTAAGAAAAAATGCATTTAAAAAAAATTATTTACTGTAGAAGCTTCAATGCTTAATTTTTTTTTTTTTAAATTTTGTGTAGTAATCAGGTTTAAAATTAGTAATTATCTTCAAAACAGCTAAAGGAAAATGCATAAAAAATAATATGGAGTAGAATTAAGGTAGCACTGAATTACACTAAGTTTAATTTTTCAGTGTGGCATCGTAATTTCTTACTTCTCCAGAAGGGCAGGCATTATATACTTTTTGTTTTTAATAAAACTTACAAAGCTTAAAAAAATCCAAACTTATCGTTATGTAAGATATAATGGCAATAAAAATTTGAGGCCAATATAAAGAGGCAATCTCAAGTTATCAAATGGAAACCAATACCCATTATGTCAAGTTGTGCAATAAAATTGGTAACTTATTGAGAGTCTGAACTCAGTAAGAAAAAGGTATTCTCAATTTATCACACGATTTTTCTGACTATTTACTCCTTACCACTAAAATTAATGTTTTGACTAAAATTCCATTATTTAAGATTTTTATTGTACTTTTCATATGATTATTTCAAAAATAATTTGACAAAATAGATAAAAGGGCACCTTCTGTACACTGCCCAATACATAAGAACAAGAGAATGAAGGAATAAGTGGTGAAGCAGGCCTACTGGCCCATGCTAGGCAGGTCCAATTCACACCCACCTCACCCACTCGCATATCTGCCGGTATATATTACCAAGGTTTATACCACCTGTCCAACATATATTTAAAGCTATCCAAAGTTCTTGCCTCTATGATACTACCTAGGAGTATGTTCCCTTCATCAACACCTCTACTGCCAAACTAGTATTACCCAGTATCCTTTCTAAATCTCTCCAACTTCAATTCATTACTGTGAGTCCAGTAATAATAATAATACAGTGGACCCCTGGATATTGTAGTCATCAGATTTTGCAATACTCAGTAATTGTGACATTTTTCCGTCAAAATATTGGCTCAGTGATCGTCATTTACCTCGGTAATAATCGATTGTTCATCCCGAATGCATACAAGCGGCCCAAGTGGCCCCACACACCAATCCACACCATTCACAGTCAGTCTGCCATTGTTTATCAGTGAGTGACCGTCACCCCACGCGTTCATATGATACATTTTGTAATATTCCATTCTTTTTAGTGCTTGCAACTGCTAAATAAGCCACCATGGGCCCAAAGAAAGTTCCTAGTGCCAGCCAGCCCTTTGGTAAAGGGCTAAGAAAGAGGGGAGAATGTGCCTTCTTCAGTGATTCTGCAATATGTACAATAAAGTGTAGCATTAACAGTATAGCAAATAAGTTAAGCAATTAATTGATAGAAAAAGGACAACATGAAACTGACTCCTCCAATATTGTTGGAGGTATATAGGGCAACACTGACAACACCGCTGCCTCTGCTGCTGCCATCACCACCACTATGTAAAGCTTATCTTTCAGTGGCCCTTGTACACCCAACAACAAACAACACACCACCACTTGTCATATACGTAATGACATATTTTATTCATTCTAGAGTATATATCATGTTTCTATATTATTAACATCATTTATTATGTCATATTAGATGAACTATGCTAGATAAATAAGCTGTAGAGTTCATATTAGTGTCATATTAAAGGACTATCTAGTCCCGGCTCCAAACACACTCCCCTGCTGCCGCCACAATTCCTAACATACGCCAGAAACAGATCTCTCTGGAACACTTTTTTGAGCGACAGGGGTCCAGTGACTCTCAAGCTGGTCCTAGTGGCATTAAAAAACAAAGGGAAGTAACCCCGGAAAAGGACTTGGTACCTGAAGTCTTCATGGAAGGGGATTCACCTTCCAAATAGTAATTTCCCCATCCTCTCCTCTCCTCCTGTCTTCAACACACTAATAAGAGTCTTCAGTAAAGACAAGTGTCACGTTATTGTTTTATTCTTCATGTCTCTTTGTTTTCTGTGTAGGTAAATGCCTATTTCATGTAAAAAACTTTTTTTTTTTTAATGCTTTTTGGGTGTCTGGAATGGATTAATTGGATTTACATTATTTCTTATGGGGAAAATGAATTCGGAAATTGTCAAATTTGGTTTTAGTCACAATCTCTGGAACGGATTAATTACGATAACCGGGGGTCCACTGTATCTTTATTTACTACAAGTACAGGCCTAGCCAACATCAATGACATACTACTCTATAGAAAGCCGCTTGTTATGCTGAGCATTCTGGGCAAATTAGGTCAGTTTTTTCCCAGGATGCAACCCACACCAATCGACTAACACCCAGGTACCCATTTTTTATACTAATGGGTGAACATGGACAGCAGGTGTCTTATGGAAACATGTCCCTAATGTTTTCCAGCCGTACCAGAAGAGATTCGAACTCCAGACCTCAGTGTGTGAGCTGAGTGCGCTAGCGATCGAACTAGTAACAGGAGTCCAAAAGTTATTTTACAACTCTATAAATTGCTAATAAGGCCTCTCTTAGATTATGCTGCTCTATTTTAATCACTATAGTACATAACGGATATAAGTGGATTGGAGAATATACAGAAAAGACAAAATTAATCCACTGTATAAGGAATCTTTCATATGAGGATAGACTGAGAACCTTGAACATTCACTCTCTTGAGACACAGAATGAGGGGGAGATATCACTGAAGTATATAAGTGGAAGATGGGTATAAACAAAGGTGATATAAATAAAGTACTGAGGACATTGAATCAAATAAGAACTAAAAACAACAGATGTAAATTAAATAAATTTAGATTTAGAAAGGATGTAGGAAAGTAATGGTTTTCAAACAGAGTTGTCATTGCATGAAACTATCTGCCAAGTAGGGTAACAGAAGCTAAAACCTTGGGTAACTTTAAAAACAGATTAGATAAACATATGAATGAGAAGGGCTTGGTTTGAATAATAATTGAGGTACTGAAGCAAATTCTTGGGTAGCTTTGGGAAAAAGTTTGACAAACAGGTGGGTGGGAATGGTTGGTTTTGAGAAAGACCTGCCTTGTATAGGCCAGCAGGCATGCTGCAGTATTCCTCAATTCCTATGTTCTTAAATCCCCTTTGGTTATTCCCTTCTTCCATTTGTACAATTCACTCATATTTTCCCTCATTTTATGCCTTTCCAAAGAATCTAAGTTAAGATTAAGATAAGATTTGTTCAGATCTTTAACCTAGAGGGTTAGCCACCTAGGATAACCCAAGAAAGCCAGTGCATCATCAAGGACTGTCTGTCTTATTACCACTTGGGTGCTTTAATCTCGTCTCCCAGGATGTGATCCACACCAATCGACTAACACCCAGGTACCTACTTACTGCTAGGTGAACACGGACAGCAGGTGTAAGGAAACATGCCCAGCATTTCCACCCATTCTGGGAATTGAACTATGGGCACTCAGTGTGAGGCAAGCCTATTTTTTCATAGGAATTGAGGTTTTAGTATGCTTTTAACCCAAATTTTGATCCTATGGGCCTTTTTTTTTTAAATTTAACAAACAAAATTTTTCAAAATAATAATGACGACAATGACTATGACAACGACGGCAAGAACAATACTGATGATGATGATCATCATCATTATCATCATCATCATCATGAAATTGTAATAACATGATTGCAAACAAATCATGGAAAGGGAAGGGCTTGAACCCATGGCGAGTCCTAAAACTCACAGGCAAGTAAATTAATTCAAGTATACACAAATACAGTTACACATAGATTATCATACAAAGCAGCATATGTCAAGAACGTATTATTACTATTAAAGAACACACTGAATTCCAAAATGAATAAAATAATTAAGTGTATCTGGCCAACACTGCTGAAAGCATCTGGTATAATTGTTAAACTATTAAATGGAGTTCTGGTTGTTAAGATAAGATTTTGTTCAGACTTTTAACCTAGTGGCTTAGCCACCCAGGATAACCCAATAAAATCCCTGCATCATCACAGATTGTCAGTCTTATTTCCACTGGGGTCCTCTAATCTTCTCCCCCAGAGTGCAACTCACAACAGTTATTACCCCAAGTACTTACTGCTAGGTGAACAGGAGGCAAAAGATGTAAGGCTACATGCCCAATGTTTCTCCCATGCTGGGGAGTGATTCCCAGTCTCCTGGTGTGTGACCTGAGGATGCTGCCAACACCGAAACACCAACGTCAAAGACCTGGGAGTGATCATGTCGGAGGATCTCACCTTCAAGGACCATAACATTGTATCAATCGCATCTGCTAGAAAAATGACAGGATGGATAATGAGAACCTTCAAAACTAGGGAGGCCAAGCCCATGATGACACTCTTCAGGTCACTTGTTCTATCTAGGCTGGAATATTGCTGCACACTAACAGCACCTTTCAAGGCAGGTGAAATTGCTGACCTAGAAAATGTACAGAGAACCTTCACAGCACGCATAACGGAGATAAAACACCTCAATTACTGGGAGCGCTTGAGGTTCCTAAACCTGTATTCCCTGGAACGCAGGCGGGAGAGATACATGATTATATACACCTGGAAAATCCTAGAGAGACTAGTACCAAACTTGCACACGAAAATCACTCACTACGAAAGCAAAAGACTTGGCAGACGATGCACCATCCCCCCAATGAAAAGCAGGGGTGTCACTAGCACGTTAAGAGACCATACAATAAGTGTCAGGGGCCCGAGACTGTTCAACTGCCTCCCAGCATACATAAGGCGGATTACCAACAGACCCCTGGCAGTCTTCAAGCTGGCACTGGACAAGCACCTAAAGTCGGTTCCTGACCAGCCGGGCTGTGGCTCGTACGTTGGTTTGCGTGCAGCCAGCAGCAACAGCCTGGTTGATCAGGCTCTGATCCACCAGGAGGCCTGGTCACAGACCGGGCCGCGGGGGCGTTGACCCCCGGAACTCTCCCCAGGTAATCCCCAGGTAAGGCAGGTTTTGGCCAATTGTATGCGTAAAAGCTAAAAACTATGAAAAACCCTGGAAAGACAGAGCAGTATTCTAGCATCATTTAATAGACTACTATATAAAGAAAAAATCAGTTACTTATCTATTATATAGACATTTCTGCAACTGTCATCTATTTTCTCTTCTTAATGACATTATTGCCATATCAATAAACCAGTTAAGAATATTTTCACAATACAAAAAACTACTCTCCTGCCTTTCTGCAGCTGCAGCTTGACTCTAAATCTGTTTTATATTATAACTGGCCTTGAGATGATTAGGTAATCCAGTCCATTGAAAATAAATTACTCTGATTTCTTTGTCTTATCCTAATTAATTTACACTAAATATAACTGTACTTATGTGTACATGTACCTAAATAAACTTACTTATTAATGGCTGCATAACAGATTGTTGAGGCTGGCTACCTATTATAGGCACAACACTTCATACCTCTCTCGAATTTTTATTTGCCTAAATTATTTTTTTAAAAGGCTTAGATACCGTAT
The DNA here is from genome assembly GCF_038502225.1 of Cherax quadricarinatus. Classification (NCBI taxonomy): domain Eukaryota; kingdom Metazoa; phylum Arthropoda; class Malacostraca; order Decapoda; family Parastacidae; genus Cherax; species Cherax quadricarinatus. The sequence continues at coordinate 14,286,600 of NC_091299.1, read as the reverse complement.
AAAGAATATTTGGGATATATATATAATTAGTGGATATAAGTTTGGTCAGTAAATGTATTCTGAGTTGACAGTGACATGATGAGTAATAGATGGATGTCAGTAGCTGAAGTCTCAAGTGGTCTAGTGATGAGCTTTATAACCACAAGCTTCATATAAACACCCTCTACTGGCATGAGTCCACCCGCTACACATGACCAAAATCCATGTCAGTACTGGCGAAGTAATAATCAATCAAGTAATTTGTTTACCTGTCTGGAATGGCAGTGAGGAGAGGTCAGTTGATGGAGGCACTGGTATGGCCCTGTCAGCCTCCCTAGGGGCTAGCCACTCCTGCTGGGGCCCTAGACACACCCTGCACCGCTTCCTCCACTACATTCACAACCTACATTCATTTAAGTCACTGGATAATGATATATCCTGAGACGAGGCCCTCACCCCATCAACCAAAATAATGAAGCAGACACAAGTGTCAGCAGCGCCACACTCGCCTCTACCACCAACTACTTCAAACCATCGCGGGAGATGACACCCACTTCTACCCTCTAGTCTCTCATATTGTACACCTTACACCAGTTATTTGTGATCTGAATGCCTTCATCTCACTAACAGACAATTCGTGATGCCAGGAGATGCTCGTACGAAAGCATAAAGCGACAGTTATGTGTATATGTTACGTGGAGGAGGAGTCATAGAAAGCGTGATGACTGAACAGTAGGAAGGAGAATGGTGTTATCTGGCACCAGCGGAAATGTTAGTGGCACTCTCACTATCATCACATCCTACCTTACTACACTCTCACTCACTTATTATCACTACCATAATGACATTCAAGGAGAAGCGCTAAACCCGCTTGGGCCATACAGTTCCCGAAAATTGGTAATAAACCAGGCATGGAGGACTGAAAGTATATCGATATGTACAATATGGATAAAAGGACACACATAAGGTATAAATAACAAAAAAAGGCACAATACCGTGACTGGAACGATACACAAATAACCCGAAAAGGAGAGGAGGGGTATATATAGGCATGAGGTGGCAGTAGTAGTAGTGGTGGAGGTAGAAGCAAGTAGTAGTGGGGTATCTTAGGAAAACAGAGACAAGATTTTCACAGTATCATTCCTAACACTCAGATATGTTGATAATATTTTAGTTATATATCCCAGAAGACCTAACATACAACGACTTCCTTCACAAAATCAACAACGTCGAAACTATTATCAAATTAACTCTTGAAGTGGACAACGAAGGCCAAGTACCATTTCTTGATGTCCTTCCTAACAAACACATCTTTGCCCTCAGAGTCTACAGAAAGCTCACAAATTAAGATAATCTTACTCATCTCTACTTACAAATCAACACTAGCACCTAGAGAAGTGTCGTCATCGGGTTTTTCCTAAGAGTTATCCGTGTCTCTGGCATCGAATTCCTAGAAGAATTCCATGACATTACCCATTCCTTCACACGCTTACATTTTTCTCCCTGTTTTATACATGTTTACAAGCATAAAGCAAACACTATACTTCACCATTGACGAAGTTAAATCAAGTTTATAAAATTGCTCACAACTACCAACCTTTATAGAATAATATCTCATTTACATTATAACAATAAGGTAAAAAGGACCCCAATGGAAATAAGTCACTCTGTCTGACCTTTTTGGGTTATCCTAGGTTGTCTACACATATGCTGTTATGTATAATAATCTATGTAACTGTATTTGTGTATATCGTGTCATTACGATTTCGTGAGCTCTGAATGAACTTACTTACAGTGTCCAGAATATCTTGCTGCCAATTTTGTCAAGGCTGGGAACCAAAGCAATCATAGTACTAGGGGGAGAGATCACAACTTTGTAGTACCCACAGTCAGTGGCCAGGCTTCAAACACCTTTTATTGGACAGCAATAAAGAAGCAGAACAAACTGCCTGCACATGTCATATCATGAACCTGTTCAAGAAGACAGCCAAAAGGTACCTAATGAATGCAACGACAGAAAGGCAGGAGTGATTTCTGGTATAACTAACATAAATGTGCCTATTACTGTGATCTGTCTTCTCTTTAATGTAAATGTAGATAACTCAGTTTACCTTAGTTCTAGTATATCTCCTTTTACAGTATAAAACAATAAAGTATTACAAGTACCCCAATGGAAATAAGTATGACTTTATTGGGTTATCTTAGGTAATCTACACATGTGCTGCTATGTATAAAAACTTATGTAACTGTATTTATGTGTACCTGTACCTATTTAACTGCATTTATGTGTACCTGTACCTAAATAAACTTACTTACCTGGCTGGAAAAGTGACCGTAATAGGTAGCAGGTCCTTGATTGAAGCATCTGAGTGTTCTATTAGCCACATCTTCATTAGAAACTTCACCAGGAAGAAAGATTCCCACAACACAGTCAGTGAAGGATGCAATAGGATCGCAGGATAGACTGGGAGGAATCTTTCCATAAGTATTCACAACACAAATATACTTATGACCAAGAGAACATCAGCAATGCTTGTATCATACAAAAATCTAAAGAGGGCCACATTAGAAATAAGTTTGTCAGCCTTTTTTTCGGGTTATCCTATGTAATTTTCATATTTGTCACTATGTATAATAATTGTGTTTATGTGTACCTGTACCTAATAAAATTGCTTACCTAATCTTATGCACTTGAGAACACAAAAATTATCTACATAAAATCAAACAAGGATGGATGTCACTGTATGAAAGTATTCTTAATTACTACTTTCAACACCATAAAACATAAGGCTGGCTACTGTTACATATTGTAATTTCATAATCTCAATGTAATCTTGCAAGTAAATAAATTTTGTTTGTTTACCACACGTACCGCCATGTGCTACCTCTCGGCTGCCATGAGATAAAATAATTATGTCGAGTTTAATCACTTTTAACCCGAGAAAGGGTCAGCAGCCCTTTACCAGCATCAAGACCATAACCTTGAAGTGTGTTTAACAAATATATACCAGGTGCCAAAGACTGGAAGTGGGTGGTCATATATATATAATTCAAACATAAATTACTGTGAGCACTGAAATTCGTCACAATTGTATTTCCTGAAGAACAGGTAAACAAAGATAGTTGATATTTGGAAGATACTGCATGACTGGAAGCAACTTTGCATATCGATTCTCACTTATGCATTCATATTACACAAGTTACTTGGTATTAAATGTGAATGTTTGAGCTCTGGTGGCCTGGTGGTTAACGCTCTCGCTTCACACGGTGAGGGTCTGGGTTCGATTCCCAGCCAGAGTAGAAACATTGGACGTGTTTCTTTCCACCTGTTGTCTATGTTCCCCATCAGTAAAATGGGTACCTGGGTGTTAGTCGACTGGTGTGGGTCGCATCCTGGGACACTGACCTAAGGAGGCCTGGTCACAGACCGGGCCGCGGGGGCGTTGACCCCCGGAACTCTCTCCAGGTAAACTCCAGTTGTTTGACATTATATGTGGACGTTCAGCCAGGCAGATAGGAAGATTGAAGGTATCAGGACGATAAAGGTTATTAAAATTAACACTTCATGTTCTCTGACATATACCTGGAGGGTATTCTCGATTTATTAGAAAATTTAAAATAAATTGTTATTGATAGATCAAATACTGTTCATTTACTATATCTATACTCATATGTAACTGACTAGAAATTAAAGTATAATAATAATAATAATAATAATAATAATAATAATAATAATAATAATAGGCTTTATATTGACATACAGTAATTGTTTTAAACAATTTATGTAATCATACGTGTGTGTGTATGTTCACCTAATGTACTCACCTAGTTGTGGTTGCAGGGGTCGTTTCATGGCTCCTGGCCACTCCTCTTCTCTGGTCGCTACTAGGTCTACTTTCTCTTTGCTCCATGAGCTTTATCGACCCTCTTCTTACAGCGATGTATGGATCCTGCGTCCACTGCATCACTTTCCAGATTGTTCCACTTCCTGACAACTCTGTGACTAAAGAAATACTTCCTAACATCCTTGTGAAATATCTGAGTTTTCAACTTGCAGCTGTGACCCCTTGTTGCTGTGTCTCATCTCTGAAACATTCTGTCCCTATCCATCTTGTCAGTTCCCCTCAGTATTTTATATGTCGTTATCATATGTTCCCTAACCCTCCTGTCCTCTAGTGTCGTCAGGTTAATTTTCATTAACCTTTCCTGTTAAGGCATACCGCTTAGTTCCGGAACTTCTCTAATTTATTGATGTGTTTGACCACAAGTTGGTACCATACTGGTGCTGCATACTCCAGTATGGTCCTGACGTACACAGTGTCTTGAATGACTCCTTACTTAGATGTCGAAAAGCTATTCTTAGGTTTGCCATACGCCCATATGCTGCAGCAGTCATCTGGTTGATGTGCTCGATATGAAAAAATGTAAAGCAAATAGAAAGAGGTTTTCACAAGTTATCACATGGACACCAATATCCCAATTTCTTCAATAAAATTAGCAAATTAGGATATACAAAGCCCCAAACTTATTCAAACCTTCCACTTAGAATATTATTATCATGGGAGCGCTAAACCCGTAGGGATTATACAGCGCTTGTGGGGAGGATGGAAGGTATTCAGGCTTAATTCAGGGAATTGGAGCACAGATCCAATCCCATAGATCAAGAGCCCCTCACTAGCATCAAGGAAGCTCCCTTGAGGGGTCTTCCACTTAGATATACTAACCATACCACGAGTGGAGATAGAACCTGTGATCAGAGTCATAAAACTCCAGACCGACACGTTAGCCATTGGGCCAGCTGACTACAATAAGATTCATCCAACTAGGTATATTTATACACCATAGGAAGGTTAGCATAGGCCACACTGTGACCACAAATGCAAGTTTTTTACAGAAGAATCTCCCGCCAGCGTGGTCGTTACGAACTCTAGCTCAAGTCCCCTCAAAGCCGTCATCATGACTCACGAAATTGTTATGACACGATTACAAACAAATCATACCACGGGTGGGGATAGAACCCGCGATCAGAGAGTCTTAAAACTCTAGACCGACGCGCTAGCCACTGGGTTCACTATGTATATGAAAAATAAAAGTGTTTAAAAAAATGCCAGTTTTTCAATTTTTCTCGGTTATCGTTTCAAAGTCCAGTTATATTTAAAATTCTCTACAATACTAGAAGAAAAAAATTATTATATATATTTTTAAGAAAGTACAATTTAATCAAAATATTTTAGGAAAATTGATAAATTGACACATACAAAGCCCAAATTCTGTACAGAAATACTTTCAGTTAAGATTTACTAGCACTTCTGGGTTTGAACCCGACCAAAAGAAGCATTCTCAAGTTATTACATATAAAATTACTTAATAAAACTGGCAATTTAAATTTCACAGAGCTGAAAGTGAAAGAGAAGCTTTCTTTTAATAAAGCCCACCAATACTGTAAGTTTGAAGCCTATCAGAAAAGGCATTCTTCAGTAATTGCTCTGTATCCAACGACTGCAAGTTTACACCAAAACATTGTAAACGGTCATAGTACGTCATTTATTATTATTATTAAAGATTCGCTGGTATTCTCCCGTCCCGGGCCTTTTCCAAGTGGTGGCCCAGCCTTGGCTCCCTCTTTAGGGAGTGTCTGAGACCTAAGTCTCCCATGGGAGGAGGCACAAGTACCGCCTCATCTTTGGGACCAACTGTCCCTAGGCCTAGCCACAAGCTAGGCCTCTCTGGTCTGCCATCCCCGCCCCAAAGGGGCTAATGGGAATGACAGTCTTATGAGCTAAAGGCTCGGGCTCAAGCACCTACCCTGCCCTAGAAGGGTTAGGCATGGTGTCGATGATAGTACGTCATTCTTCTTAAGGCAAGTATCAACGTTAATATTTTGAAGTTGATAAGACTAGGCATTCTTATGGAATTAATATCACTGTTTATTTAATAATATTGTGACCTATGGAGCCCATTTATTTATTTATTTATTTATCTATTTATTTATTTATTTGAACATGATACATAAAGGTACAAGGAAATACAGTGGTTAAGTGTAACATGCCAAAGCCCCTTGTATGCAGAGCATTATGGGCAGGCTTAAAATTAACTTAAGATTAACTAAGCAATGATATATTCAGTGGTAAACATTGTTGTAAACAGTTAACAATTAAGCACAAATGAGTATTTCAAAGACAGGTCATATGGTCATTTACTGTGTTGCTGTGCATTCAGTAGAATGGAGTATTCTGTTAGGTAATGTAATTAAAAATAACGAAGTTTGATTGGGTCACAGGTTAAACATTTATGAGATACAATTATTCAATATTTATTTAGTTGTGGATGAGTAAGTGATTTTTAAGAAGAGACTTGAAATTAGAAACTGGTGGGAGCTCCATTGTTGGTGCTAGGGAGGACAGGAATAAGACAGGGAAACATGCATCAACAGGGAATACAGTCACAGAAACCCAAGGCAAACGGAAACCAAGCCTGTGCACATACTATGCACTTGGTATCTGCAGACATGGGAAATCTGGAAAAACAGACGGGACGTGCAACTATGACCACCCTAGAAAATGGCATGCCCATATGACAACAGGAAAATGCAAACTCCCTTCCTGTAAGCTTTTTCACCCTGAAATGTGTACCTCTTCAGTACAGGAAAGACTGTGTTATAACTTAAATTGCCAGGCACACCATCTAAAGGGGACAAAAAGATACAAAACATCCAGGCCATGGGAAAACCTGGGTAGCCACAGCCACTCAAGAGGGAGAGGTTTTTTAGTGCCAGGAAGGAAAAAAAACTCGCAGGAAATGGCAGAAATCGTACACCAAATCCAGTCATTCCTGAAGTGGAACCACAGTCGATGGCCTCCACTCCAAACCAACAGATACAGATACTAATGCCGGAAAAAAATCCCCCTCCCCAGTACCAACAATACCACCAGTCCGATGACATTCTTCTTTGCAAATATACAGGGTCTAAAGCCAGCAACAAACAACAAAATACCTTTCATCCGTGGACTGCTTGCAGAGGCAAAGGCAATGTTCGCGGCTTTCACTGAGACCCACATAAAGGATCACTTGGACAACGAAATATGGATCCCAGGTTACAACCTATACAGATGTGACAGAGTGAACAGGCAAAGGGGGGGGGGGTTGGCCTGTACATTGCAGAGTCACTTGTTTGCACAGAACTGCTTAATGCCTCAAATGATGTAGTGGAAGTTTTAGCAGTAAAGGTCGAGAACCAAAACCTAGTCATTGTGGTAGTCTACAAGCCTCCGGATGCAACATCCCAGCAATTCCAGGAACAGCTGTTAAAAATTGACCACTGTCTGGAAAATCTTCCAGCTCCTGCACCCAACATCTTGCTCCTGGGGGATTTCAACTTAAGGCACCTAAAATGGAGGAATATAGCAAATAATATTGTTGCAGTAATAACACCAGGAGGCAGCTCTGATGAAAACTCACACTCACACGAGCTTTTAAATCTCTGCACAAAATTCAATTTAAACCAGCAAATAATAGTGCCTACTAGACTGGAGAATACACTAGACCTCATCTTCACTAACAATGATGATCTGATAAGAAATGTCACCATATCAAAAACAATATACTCAGATCACAACATAATTGAGGCTCAGACATGTATGCGTGGAGCCCCAGACCGACATAATGAGACTAGTCACGAGGGAGCATTCACCAAATTCAACTTCAATAACAAAAACATAAAGTGGGACCAAGTAAACCAAGTCCTAACCGATATAAGCTGGGAAGATGTACTAAGCAACACAGACCCCAACTTATGCCTAGAACAGATTAACTTGGTGGCACTCGATGTATGCACAAGGCTTATTCCTCTAAGAAAAAGGAGTAGATGTAAAACAGAAAGAGACAGGCGCTCCCTTTACAGGCGACGGAAAAGAATAACAGAGCCGCTAAAAGAGGTCAATATATCTGAAATGCGTAGGGAGACACTGGTCAGAGAAATAACAAGCATCGAACTTAAGCTAAAGGAATCTTATAGGAGTCAGGAATCGCGGGAAGAACTAAAAGCCATAAATGAAATCGAAATAAACCCAAAGTATTTCTTCTCCTATGCCAAATCAAAGTCGAGAACAACGTCCAGTATTGGGCCCCTACTTAAACAAGATGGGTCCTACACAGATGACAGCAAGGAAATGAGTGAGCTACTCAAGTCCCAATATGACTCAGTTTTTAGCAAGCCGCTAACCAGACTGAGAGTCGAAGATCAAAATGAATTTTTTATGAGAGAGCCACAAAATTTGGTTAACACAAGCCTATCCGATGTTATCCTGACGCCAAATGACTTCGAACAGGCGATAAATGACATGCCCATGCACTCTGCCCCAGGGCCAGACTCATGGAACTCCGTGTTCATCAAGAACTGCAAGAGCCTTTTCCATCCTATGGAGAGGGAGCATGGACACGGGGGTCGTCCCACAGTTACTAAAAACAACAGACATAGCCCCACTCCACAAAGGGGGCAGTAAAGCAACAGCAAAGAACTACAGACCGATAGCACTAACATCCCATATCATAAAAATGTTTGAAAGGGTCCTAAGAAGCAAGATCACCACCCATCTAGAAACCCAACAGTTACACAACCCAGGGCAACATGGGTTTAGAACAGGTCGCTCCTGTCTGTCTCAACTATTGGATCACTACGACAAGGTCCTAAATGCACTAGAAGACAAAAAGAATGCAGATGTAATATATACAGACTTTGCAAAAGCCTTCGACAAGTGTGACCATGGCGTAATAGCGCACAAAATGCGTGCTAAAGGAATAACAGGAAAAGTCGGTCGATGGATCTATAATTTCCTCACTAACAGAACACAGAGAGTAGTCGTCAACAGAGTAAAGTCCGAGGCAGCTACGGTGAAAAGCTCTGTTCCATAAGGCACAGTACTCGCTCCCATCTTGTTCCTCATCCTCATATCCGACATAGACAAGGATGTCAGCCACAGCACCGTGTCTTCCTTTGCAGATGACACCCGAATCTGCATGACAGTGTCTTCCATTGCAGACACTGCAAGGCTCCAGGAGGACATCAACCAAATCTTTCAGTGGGCTGCGGAAAACAATATGAAGTTCAACGATGAGAAATTTCAATTACTCAGATACTGTAAACACGAGGAAATTAAATCTTCATCAGAGTACAAAACAAATTCTGGCCACAAAATAGAGCGAAACACCAACGTCAAAGACCTGGGAGTGATCATGTCGGAGGATCTCACCTTCAAGGACCATAACATTGTATCAATCGCATCTGCTAGAAAAATGACAGGATGGATAATGAGAACCTTCAAAACTAGGGAGGCCAAGCCCATGATGACACTCTTCAGGTCACTTGTTCTATCTAGGCTGGAATATTGCTGCACACTAACAGCACCTTTCAAGGCATGTGAAATTGCTGACCTAGAAAATGTACAGAGAACCTTCACGGCGCGCATAACGGAGATAAAACACCTCAATTACTGGGAGCGCTTGAGGTTCCTAAAACTGTATTCCCTGGAACGCAGGTGGGAGAGATACATGATTATATACACCTGGAAAATCCTAGAGGGACTAGTACCGAACTTGCAAACGAAAATCACTCACTACGATGCAACATCCCCCCAATGAAAAGCAGGGGTGTCACTAGCAAGTTAAGAGACCATACAATAAGTGTCAGGGGCCCGAGACTGTTCAACTGCCTCCCAGCATACATAAGGGGGATTACCAACAGACTCCTGGCAGTCTTCAAGCTGGCACTGGACAAGCACCTAAAGTCGGTTCCTGACCAGCCGGGCTGTGGCTCGTACGTTGGTTTGCGTGCAGCCAGCAGCAACAGCCTGGTTGATCACGCTCTGATCCACCAGGAGGCCTGGTTACAGACCGGGCCGCGGGGGCGTTGACCCCCGGAACTCTTTCCAGGTAAACTCCAGGTAAACAGGTAATGAATTCCAGATTTTTGGGCCTTTTATGTGCATTCAGTTTGTGCATAGTGTGAGATGGACACGAGGAACATCAAAGAGTGATCTGTGCCTTGTGTTATGATCATGTGTTCTGTTGAGGTTGGTAAGGAGACGTTTGAGGGGAGGGTTTATATCCAAGTTCAGTGTACTATGTATGTAGTAGGTACAATAATAAGTATGGATGTATTGTATGGTGAGTAGGTTAAGAGTTTTGAATATTTGTGGAGTGTGCTGCCTATAGTGGGAATTTGTTATCATTCTGATTGCAGCCTTTTGTTGGGCAATTAATGGTTTGAGATGGTTTATTGTTGTTGAGCCCCATGCACAAATTCCATAGGTGAGATAGGGGTAAATAAGTGAGTGATATAGGGCCAGGAGGGCTGACTGTGGAACATAGTACCGTATCTTCGATAGTATGCCTACGGTCTTGGAAATTTTCTTGGAAATTTGTTGTATATGTGTTTGAAATTTGAGTCTGTTATCAAGGTGGATTCCTAAGAATTTTCCCTCTGCGAGCTTTGTGATAGGTGATCCATTTATCATTATGTTAAGAGGGACATCTGTAGCTCCGTTACCAAACTGAATGAAGTAGGTTTTGTCAATGTTGAGAGTAAGTTTGTTAGTCCTCATCCAGGTAGATATTTTCTGTAATTCGGTATTCACAGTATTGGCTAGCATGATTGGGCTCGGGTGAGAGAAGACGTATGTAGTGTGATCTGCAAATAGTGTGGGTTTGAGTAGTTGCGATGCATTTGGTAGGTCATTTATGTAAACGAGAAAGAGAAGAGGGCCAAGGACACTTCCCTGTGGGACACCAACTGTAATTGGCTGTGCAGAAGAGTTTGCTCCATTTGTGTACACATATTGGCTTCTGTTGCTGAGGTATGACTTTAGGTAGTTGAGGGAGTGCCCTCTTATACCACAGTGCGACAATTTTATGTGGAACAAGTCATGGTCAACTGTATCAAAAGTTTTAGGTAAATCAATAAAGATCCCCAGTGGGACTTCTTTTTTCTCTAGTGCAGTGTATATTTGTTCTAGCATGTGTATAATAGCATCATCATTCGTATTTTTATTAGGCCTGAACCCAAACTGACAGGGGTTGAGTATGTTGTGGGAGATGAGATAGGAATAGATTCGCTTATGAATTAATTTTTCGAAGATTTTAGAGAGAGGGTGTAAGTTGGATATTGGCCTATAGTTATTCAAGTCTGTTTGGTCTCCTCCTTTATGGATCGGGGTGACCCTCGCTATTTTGAGAACTGTAGGGAAGATAGAAGATTCGATGGATTTGTTAGTGTTGCAACGATTGGTGACAGCACTTGCGATGCTTTTTTGTATATAAAGGGTGGTAAAGTTTTTAAATCTCCTGTCTTGTTTTTTAGTGTGTTGATAATAAGGGAGACTTCTGTTGGGTTAGTCGGAGCTAGGAACAATGTGTTCGGGTAGTTGCCAGTGAGGTAGTCATTGGGTGGGGTATTTGAGCTTGGGATTTTATTGGCAAGGTTTTTTCCTATGGTGGAGAAGAAATCATTGAGTCTGTTTGCTGTTTCAGTTGGTGGGAGTTGGGGTTCATCTGGTTTTGTTAGTTCATTTGCGCAGTTTCGTGATTTCTTTTTTGTTCCTAGAATTTCTGATAGGGTTTTCCAGGTCTTTTTTATATTACCTTTTAAGTTGGATAATCTGTTCTCATAATACAATTTTTTTGCCCTTCTTATCAGGCTGGTTAAGATTGACGAGTAACGTTTTGTTTGGTCTCTGGTTATGTGACCCATTCTGTACTGTTTTTCGTATAGGTGCTTTGTATTTATGGATTTGAGAATGCTGGGTGTTAGCCAGGGACTGTTCAGTCTCTTAGTTGTCATCTGTTTAGTTTTTTAGAGCAGTGCTTGTTATAGAGGTATTGGGTCTTTTTTAGAAAAATATTAATACTTTCGTCAATATCTGTATAGATTTCTAGATCAGTGCGCCAGTCAATGTTTGTTACTGCTGTTGTGAAGTTATTAATGGCTGCCTCATTGTGAAGTCTGAAAGTGACTTTAGTAGTGCTTTGGGGGAATTTGCCTAAATTAGTTATGAGGAAGGTACGGTAGTGGTCTGTGGTATTATCTGTGATTATGCCTGATTTTAAAGGGGATATGGTGTTGGTCCAGATGTGGTCTAGTAGAGAAACACTAGTCTCTGTAATTCTTGTAGGTTTTGTTACTGTTGGTAGCAACAGTTACTCATAAGATAAGATAAGATAAGATTTCGTTCGGATTTTTAACCCCGGAGGGTTAGCCACCCAGGATAACCCAAGAAAGTCAGTGCGTCATCGAGGACTGTCTAACTTATTTCCATTGGGGTCCTTAATCTTGTCCCCCAGGATGCGACTCACACCAGTCGACTAACACCCAGGTACCTATTTGCTGCTAGGTGAACAGGACAACAGGTGTAAGGAAACGTGTCGAAATGTTTCCACCCGCCGGGAATCGAACCCGGGCCCTCCGTGTGTGAAGCGGAAGCTTTAGCCACCAGGCCACCGGGCCACCATAGTGTTTGTGAATTCAGTAACGTGTGGGTTCTGGTCTTGCAGGAGATTTATATTGAAGTCACCTGAGAGTAGTAAGTGATCTTTATTCATGCGTGCATCAGATTTTTTTTTTTTTTAGATTTTTGCCACCGAAGTGGCTAGTTTATTGTGCACCCCATATCCATCCTGTGGACGGTAGCGCAAGAGCATGTGGATACACAAAAGGCCTAGGAACTAGGCCCCAAAGGGTTAACAGGAATATATATGGATTTATATCTACATATCTATAGTTCACTTATCTGTTACAAGCAAAGTTAGAAAATTTGCTTAGTATATTTGGTATCTTATTTTCATTAATAAGATATCTTGACATGTCACATAGGTTATTATACTGTCTGTCTCTGTATTCCTCAATAAGTGGACAATTAAGCACATAGTGTTCAAGAGAGTGACCATATGCCTGATCACATAATTTACATTTAGTTTGATCATCATCTGTGTGTCTCCCAAACTACCAGAAGTACTTGTAACCAAGCCTAAGCCTGGCCACTACAACATCAGTCAGTCTGTTCACATTGCACGTTGCTCCATAAACATACTTATCTGCGTTCATGTTATCATAGTGGGTTATAGATCTACTCAGGCTTCTAACTGCATTCCTATAACAATCATTTTCATTATTTACTTCTCTCCTAATATTATTCCTAATGCTAGACACAGTTATACCAAAGTTATATTCTACATTCTCCTTCTGGATACTCTTCTTGGCTAACATATCAACTTTATCATGAAGGAGTAATCCAATGTGTGATGGGATCCATAGCAATTGTACATTAATTCCTTTGTCCCTAATTTTTGAGTATCTATACCTGGCTTCTCCAATGAGCATGTTGTTGGAGTCATTATATGAGCCAAGATCCTTCAATGATAACATAGACTCAGTAATGATGAGAGAGTCAAGCTCAGTGTCATAGGTTAGCTTTAGCGCCATTAGGATTGCAAACAATTCAGTTTGCAGTGTAGACGCCCAGTTGTTAATTCTTATGCCTAACTCAACATGCGTGCATCAGTTATCATACTTCCTAGGTTTTCACTAAAACGGCTAATGTTTGACTGTGGTACTCTGTAGATGTTTATCATTGTGAGAGGTTTTTGTAGGTATTTGGATCTGAATTTAGCTATTATATATTCCCCATGTTCATCCCTTGTGCAAGTATTAGTGATACATACTAGTTGGTCTGAGTAGTACATAGCTGTGCCGCCACCTTGTTGATCTGGCCTGCAGTTGTGTATGGCTGTGTAACCAGGAATGGCATAGACATCTGTAGTATCAGGCTTTAGCCAGGTTTCGGTGAGAGTAATGATGAACATACTGGCATGCAGGGAATTTAGTAATGCTATGAGGTCATCGTAATGTTTACTTAAAGATCTGATATTGTAGTTAAAGACAGTTATGTTGTTGTTGGCTCTGAGAAGTGCCTTTGATTGTTCTGCTGTGTAGTAATTACAGTTACTGTTTGATTCATTTAAGTCATTCAATAAGAGGTTGGTATCAGGATCAATGCTTGTAATCATAACATATGTAGTGAATCTATAGTTAGGATTAAGTATAAGACAAAGTAAATATTCTAAAGCTAAAATATAGCACCTGAATTATTTTAAGAAATGTAAAAATATGAGCTAAGGTAGTTCTTTAAAGCTAAAATAAAGGAGACAATATAAAAGGGACTAAAATAATTTGTGGTGAACAAATAAATGAGCTTGGGAATATAATGGCAAAATAGTGAACTTATTACACTTTAGCACCTGAGAATAGCACCTTGATTATAAATAAAGGAGAAAATATATAAGGGACTAAATTAAGTAATGGTAAACAAAGTTCAATGGACAGATAGTCACTATGATATAATATTGATTTGGGAGTAAGATCTGATTTGTAATGTATAATAAGTTGAGCAATTAATTGCACTATAAAAAGTAAAAAAAATACGAGGTAGTTGGTACTAGCTAACAAAAGATAGTTTTGGGACTCACACAATAATGTAATTGGAATATACACTAATTGCTCACACAATATAAAAGGGACTAAAAAAAAGTAGTGGTAAACAAAATTAAATGGACAGGTAGCAACCACAAATAACATTAATTTGGAGTAAAATTTGACTTGCAACACAAAATTATGAGCAATTAATATTAATTAAAAAGTGAAAAGTATTTGAGGTGGCTGGTATTAGCTAGTAAAAGAAAAAAAATAATAATGCACAATAACGTAATAGTAAGGTACACTATATGCACCACACGTATATATGTGTTAAGGACACTTATCTAATCTGTTACAGAAATGTCAGCTTTTCTAAGGAAGGTAGAAAAATCATGTTCATTTGAGATGGTGTATTGTTGTCCTGTTGATGTTTTCCTTACTAGTATTTTCCCATCTCGAGTGAAACACTGATGTATTTTGTTTTCCTGTTTAAGGTTTCTCAACCTGAACAGAAGGTTTTGACGTTTTCTCGTTAGACACTCGTTGATGAACACTCCATTTTTCATTATAATTGCTGATTTAATTAAGTCCTTTCTTTTATCATATGAATGAAGTCTGATCATAATACTGTGTTTTCTACGTTGTTTTCCTAGCAAACATGTTTCTTTGATTTCAATGTTTTGCACAATAACTTTTACGTGGTCATGTATTATCCTGATAGCAGTTTCTTTGCACTGTTCTTGGGTTATTTCACTAGGAATGTGAGGGCTATTTATTATAATTGCATCAGACAACTTATCTTGTTCAGTTTTGTCGTCTTGGAAATCAAGGTATTTATTCAGTCGAGTGTGCATGTTCTGATTCCAGCCCTTGATTGCTTCTTCAACCTTTAACAATCGAACCTTGCTTATGGAAAACACAACAGAGCTGGAAGTTTGATGCCTGTGGAAAATAATTTTCCCAAAATTATGCTGTATATTTTTATAGTGTAAATATACCTGATCAATACCTTACTATTGCTCTAAAGTGTATTTTAATGAAGAGAATCGACAGGAAAGCTCTGCACCTGCGCTGACGAGCCATTGTTTGTGAATGTGATACAAGCACGTTAGTGTAATGTGCATAATTTTCCACAATGCCGATCAGAAGAGACATTCTCCAGTTATTGCAAGCATTCCAACAATTCCAATTTTCATAAACAAATTTAGTGCAATGATAAATATGTCTACACTCAAATTAAATGTAATAAAAACAATCTTGGTGCATTAGCCATTAAATTTTGAAGCCATTATGAAGAAGAACACTCAATACATATTTAATATGATTAACTGGAATAAAAAATTAGCAGATCTGGACTTACAATTACTGGGAGCGCTTGAGGTTCCTGAACCTGTATTCCCTGGAACGCAGGAGGGAGAGATACATGATTATATACACCTGGAAAATCCTAGAGGGACTAGTACCGAACTTGCACACGAAAATCACTCACTACGAAAGCAAAAGACTTGCCAGACGATGCAACATCCCCCCAATGAAAAGCAGGGGTGTCACTAGCAAGTTAAGAGACCATACAATAAGTGTCAGGGGCCCGAGACTGTTCAACTGCCTCCCAGCATACATAAGGGGGATTACCAACAGACCCCTGGCAGTCTTCAAGCTGGCACTGGACAAGCACCTAAAGTCAGTTCCTGATCAGCCGGGCTGTGGCTCGTACGTTGGTTTGCGTGCAGCCAGCAGTAACAGCCTGGTTGATCAGGCTCTGATCCACCAGGAGGCCTGGTCACAGACCGGGCCGCGGGGGCGTTGACCCCCGGAACTCTCTCCAGGTAAAACTCCAGGTACACTCTTGACTGTCACTCTCCAACACCGTCGGGTGAGGAGGCAGGTTTGTTGAAGGTAAGAAGCTATGCTATTAATGGTTCTTGAGGTTAATGGGGGTCACTCTAGGATGGTGAGAATAGTTCAACAACTATGCTCACAGGGCACCTGCACATGCCAATTGTTCCAAGAATCTTCCCTTACATACTGGACACCAGCGTCGAAACTTTGAAACTGATCTGATAGGCCCTTCTAATTGGAGTCTACCTGGACGGTGTTCCGAGGGTCAATGCCCCCGTGGCCCGGTCCCTGACCAGACCTCGCGGTGGATCAGGGTCTGATCAACCAGGCTGTTATTGCTGACCGCACGCAATCCAGCGTACGAACCACAGCCCGGCTGGTCAGGTACTGACGTTAGGTGTCTGTCCATCTCCCTCCTGAAGACAGCCAGGGATCTATTCTTAATCTTCCCTTATGTACGAAGACAAAATAATCTAGTAACCATTTAAAGGTTCCATTCAGGAATACTTAATTATACTTATTTTAATGATTAAAGTGATCTTATGTTATTCTAAAGGTAATGTGAGCCACGTGCAGTCGACAGGCTTGAAACCTAATAGAGTAAGGTGACGAAGGGTCGCTTAAATTTCCCCTTTCCTGTCCTTTATTAAGTATGGAATTATTTCATCAAGTCAGCCGAGGTGGTAGCCCGCATCCCAGTGTTAGTGGTGAGCATGCGCAGTGTGCTCAGCAGTGGTGTGTAGTTGTGCTCAGCAGTGGTGTGTAGTTGTGCTCAGCAGTGGTGCTCAGTTGTATGCTGAGCAGTAGTGTGTAGCTGTGTATTGAGCAGTGATGCGTAGTTGCATGCTCAGCAGTGGTGCGTAGTTACGTACTGAGCAGTGGTGTGCATTTGTGTGCTGAGTAGTGGTATGCAGTTGTGTGCTGAGCATTGGTACGCATTGTATTGAGCAGTAGTGCGAAGTTGTGTACTGAGCAGTGATATGTAGTCGTATACTGAGCAGTGATGTGCATTGGGGTACTGAGCGATGGTGTGTAGTTGCTTATGAGCAGTGGTGTGTAGTGGTGTACTGAGCAGTGGTATGTAGTGGTGTACTGAGCAGTGGTGTGTAGTAGTGTACTGAACAGTGGTGTGTAGTGGTGTACTGAGCAGTGGTATGTAGTGGTGTACTGAGCAGTGGTGTGTAGTGGTGTACTGAGCAGTGGTGTGTAGTAGTGTACTGAACAGTGGTGTGTAGTGGTGTACTGAGCAGTGGTATGTAGTGGTGTACTGAGCAGTGGTGTGTAGTGGTGTACTGAGCAGTGGTGTGTAGTAGTGTACTGAACAGTGGTGTGTAGTGGTGTACTGAGCAGTGGTATGTAGTGGTGTACTGAGCAGTGGTGTGTAGTGGTGTACTGAGCAGTGGTGTGTAGTGGTGTACTGAGCAGTGGTATGTAGTGGTGTACTGAGCAGTGGTGTGTAGTGGTGTACTGAGCAGTGGTGTGTAGTGGTGTACTGAGCAGTGGTATGTAGTGGTGTACTGAGCAGTGGTGTGTAGTGGTGTACTGAGCAGTGGTGTGTAGTGGTGTACTGAGCAGTGGTGTGTAGTGGTGTACTGAGCAGTGGTGTGTAGTGGTGTACTGAGCAGTGGTATGTAGTGGTGTACTGAACAGTGGTGTGTAGTTGTGTACTGAGCAGTGGTGTGTAGTGGTGTACTGAGCAGTGGCGTGTAGTTGTGTACTGAGCAGTGGTGTGTAGTAGTGTACTGAGCAGTGGCGTGTAGTTGTGTACTGAGCAGTGGTGTGTAGTTGTGTACTGAGCAGTGGTGTGTAGTAGTGTACTGAGCAGTGGTGTGTAGTGGTGTACTGAGCAGTGGTGTGTAGTGGTGTACTGAGCAGTGGTGTGTAGTGGTGTACTGAGCAGTGGTGTGTAGTGGTGTACTGAGCAGTGGTGTGTAGTGGTGTACTGAGCAGTGGTATGTAGTGGTGTACTGAGCAGTGGTGTGTAGTTGTGTACTGAGCAGTGGTGTGTAGTTGTGTACTGAGCAGTGGTGTGTAGTGGTGTACTGAGCAGTGGTGTGTAGTGGTGTACTGAGCAGTGGTGTGTAGTGGTGTACTGAGCAGTGGTATGTAGTGGTGTACTGAGCAGTGGTGTGTAGTATTGCACTGTGCAGTCGTTTGCAGTTGTGTACTGAGCAGTGGTGTGTAGTTGTGTACTGAGCAGTGGTGTGTAGTGGTGTACTGAGCAGTGGTGTGTAGTGGTGTACTGAGCAGTGGTGTGTAGTGGTGTACTGAGCAGTGGTGTGTAGTGGTGTACTGAGCAGTGGTGTGTAGTGGTGTACTGAGCAGTGGTGTGTAGTGGTGTACTGAGCAGTGGTGTGTAGTGGTGTACTGAGCAGTGGTGTGTAGTGGTGTACTGAGCAGTGGTACGTAGTGGTGTACTGAGCAGTGGTGTGTAGTTGTGTACTGAGCAGTGGTGTGTAGTGGTGTACTGAGCAGTGGTGTGTAGTGGTGTACTGAGCAGTGGTGTGTAGTGGTGTACTGAGCAGTGGTGTGTAGTGGTGTACTGAGCAGTGGTGTGTAGTGGTGTACTGAGCAGTGGTGTGTAGTGGTGTACTGAGCAGTGGTGTGTAGTGGTGTACTGAACAGTGGTGTGTAGTGGTGTACTGAGCAGTGGTGTGTAGTGGTGTACTGAGCAGTGGTGTGTAGTGGTGTACTGAGCAGTCATGTGTCGTGGTATACTGAGCAGTGGTGTGTAGTGGTGTACTGAGCAGTGGTATGTAGTGGTGTACTGAGCAGTGGTGTGTAGTGGTGTACTGAGCAGAGGTGTGTAGTGTACTGAGCAGTGGTATGTAGTGGTGTACTGAACAGTGGTGTGTAGTGGTGTACTGAGCAGAGGTGTGTAGTGGTGTACTGAGCAGTGGTGTGTAGTGGTGTACTGAGCAGTGGTGTGTAGTGGTGTACTGAGCAGAGGTGTGTAGTGGTGTACTGAGCAGTGGTGTGTAGTGGTGTACTGAGCAGTGGTGTGTAGTGGTGTACTGAGCAGAGGTGTGTAGTGGTGTACTGAGCAGTCATGTGTCGTGGTATACTGAGCAGTGGTGTGTAGTGGTGTACTGAGCAGTGGTATGTAGTGGTGTACTGAGCAGTGGTGTGTAGTGGTGTACTGAGCAGAGGTGTGTAGTGGTGTACTGAGCAGTGGTGTGTAGTGGTGTACTGAGCAGTGGTTTGTAGTGGTGTACTGAGCAGAGGTGTGTAGTGATGTACTGAGCAGTGGTGTGTAGTGGTGTACTGAGCAGAGGTGTGTAGTGGTGTACTGAGCAGTGGTATGTAGTGGTGTACTGAGCAGTGGTGTGTAGTGGTGTACTGAGCAGTGGTGTGTAGTGGTGTACTGAGCAGTGGTATGTAGTGGTGTACTGAGCAGAGGTGTGTAGTGATGTACTGAGCAGTGGTGTGTAGTGGTGTACTGAGCAGAGGTGTGTAGTGGTGTACTGAGCAGTGGTATGTAGTGGTGTACTGAGCAGTGGTGTGTAGTGGTGTACTGAGCAGTGGTGTGTAGTGGTGTACTGAGCAGTGGTATGTAGTGGTGTACTGAGCAGAGGTGTGTAGTGGTGTACTGAGCAGAGGTGTGGTGTACTGAGCAGTGGTGTGTAGTGGTGTACTGAGCAGAGGTGTGTAGTGGTGTACTGAGCAGTGGTATGTAGTGGTGTACTGAGCAGTGGTGTGTAGTGGTGTACTGAGCAGTGGTGTGTAGTGGTGTACTGAGCAGAGGTGTGTAGTGGTGTACTGAGCAGTGGTGTGTAGTGGTGTACTGAGCAGAGGTGTGTAGTGGTGTACTGAGCAGTGGTATGTAGTGGTGTACTGAGCAGTGGTGTGTAGTGGTGTACTGAGCAGAGGTGTGTAGTGGTGTACTGAGCAGAGGTGTGTAGTGGTGTACTGAGCAGTGGTATGTAGTGGTGTACTGAGCAGTGGTGTGTAGTGGTGTACTGAGCAGAGGTGTGTAGTGGTGTACTGAGCAGTCATGTGTAGTGGTATACTGAGCAGTGGTGTGTAGTGGTGTACTGAGCAGTGGTATGTAGTGGTGTACTGAGCAGTGGTGTGTAGTGGTGTACTGAGCAGTGGTGTGTAGTGGTGTACTGAGCAGTGGTATGTAGTGGTGTACTGAGCAGTGGTGTGTAGTGGTGTACTGAGCAGTGGTGTGTAGTGGTGTACTGAGCAGAGGTGTGTAGTGGTGTACTGAGCAGTGGTGTGTAGTGGTGTACTGAGCAGTGGTGTGTAGTGGTGTACTGAGCAGAGGTGTGTAGTGGTGTACTGAGCAGAGGTGTGGTGTACTGAGCAGTGGTGTGTAGTGGTGTACTGAGCAGAGGTGTGTAGTGGTGTACTGAGCAGTGGTATGTAGTGGTGTACTGAGCAGTGGTGTGTAGTGGTGTACTGAGCAGTGGTGTGTAGTGGTGTACTGAGCAGAGGTGTGTAGTGGTGTACTGAGCAGTGGTGTGTAGTGGTGTACTGAGCAGTGGTATGTAGTGGTGTACTGAGCAGTGGTGTGTAGTGGTGTACTGAGCAGTGGTGTGTAGTGGTGTACTGAGCAGTGGTGTGTAGTGGTGTACTGAGCAGTGGTGTATAGTGGTGTACTGAGCAGTCATGTGTAGTGGTATACTGAGCAGAGGTGTGTAGTGGTGTACTGAGCAGTGGTGTGTAGTGGTGTACTGAGCAGTGGTGTGTAGTGGTGTACTGAGCAGTGGTGCGTAGTGGTGTACTGAGCAGTGGTGTGTAGTGGTGTACTGAGCAGTGGTGTGTAGTGGTGTACTGAGCAGTGGTGTGTAGTGGTGTACTGAGCAGTGGTGTGTAGTGGTATACTGAGCAGTGGTGTGTAGTGGTGTACTGAGCAGTGGTGTGTAGTGGTGTACTGAGCAGAGGTGTGCAGTTTGTGTATAGATGTTTGCGGTTGTGTGTAGCGAGCTGAGTTATGCAGATGTTTGTGTGTGTGTGTGTGTCCACCTAATTGTACTCACCAAATTGTGTTTGCAGGAGTCGATTCGTAGCTCCTTGCCCCGCCTCTTCACTGGCCGCCACTAGGTCCACTCTCCCCCTGCTCCATGAGCTTTCTCATACCTTTTATTAAAGCTATGTATGGTATCTGCCTCCACTACCTCACTTTCCAGACTATTCCTGTTAACTCTATGACTGTAGAAATAACTCCTAACGTCCCTGTGGCTCATTGGAGTCTTCACCTTCCAATTGTGACTCCGTTTTGCTGTGTCCCTATCTCTGGAACATCCTGTCAATGTCTTCTTTTTCGATTCCTCTCAGTATTTTATATATCCCTTCGGTCTGGGACTAGTCTCGTTGCAAACCTTTGCACTTTCTCTAGTTTCCTGACGTGCTTGGCTAGGTGTGGGTTCCAAACTAGTGCTGCATACTCCAATATAGGTTTAACGTACACAGTGTACAGGGGCCTGAACGATTCCTTATTGGGATGTCGGAATGCTATTCTTGGGTTTGCTAGGCGCCCATATGCTGAAGGGGTCATTTGATTAATGTGCGCCTCAGGAGATGTGCCCGGTGTAATACTCACCCCTTGAGTGAGGTTTGTAGTCTCTGGTCCCCTAGACTGTGCTCCATCTGCGGTCTTCTTTGCCCTTACCCAATCTTCATGACTTTGCACTGGGTGGGGTTGAACTCCAGAGCCAGTTTCTGGACCAGACTTGCAGCCTGTCCAGATCCCTTTGCAGTTCTTCCTGGTCCTCGTCCGATTGAAATTTTCTCGTCAACTTCACATCATCTGCAAACAGGTACTCTTTGGTGTCTATTCCTTCCGTCATGTCGTTCACATATACTAGAAACAGCACCGGTCCTAGGACAGACCCCCTGTGGAACCCCGCTCGTCACAGGCGCCTACTCTGACACCTCGTTACGTACCATGACTCTGATGTCTTACCCGACAGGTATTCCCTGATCCATTGAAGCGCCTTTCCTGTTATCTTTGCCTGGTCCTCCAGCTTATGCACTAATCTCTCGTGTGGAACTGTGTCAAAAGCCTTCTTACAGTCCAAGAAAACGCAGTCTACCCACCCCTCTCTCCCTCTTCTTACTGCTCTCACCCTGTCATAGAACTCCAGTAGGTTTGTGACACAGGATTTCTCGTCCATGTGTGCGGTACTCACCTAGTTGTGGTTGCAGGGGTCGATTCATAGCTCCTGGCCCCGTCTCTTCACTGGTCGCTACTGTGTGTGTGTGTGTGTGTACTCACCTATTTGTACTCACCTATTTGTGGTTGCAGGGGTCGAGTCATAGCTCCTGGCCCCGCCTCTTCACTGATTGCTACTAGGTCCTCTCTCTTCCTGCCCCATGAGCTTTATCATACCTCGCCTTAAAACTATGTATGGTTCCCGCCTCCACTACTTCACTTTCTAGGCCATTCCACGGCCTGACCACTCTATGACTGAAGAAATACTTTCTAACATCCCTTTGATTCATCTGAGTCTTCAACTTCCAATTGTGACCTCTTGTGTCTGTGTCCCATCTCTGTAACATCCCGTCTTTGTCTACCTTGTCTATTCCGCGCAGTATTTTATATGTCGTTATCATGTCTCCCCTGACCCTCCTGTCCTCCAGTGTCGTCAGGCCGATTTCCCTCAACCTTTCTTCGTAGGACAATCCCCGTAGCTCTGGGACTAGTCTTGTTGCAAACCTTTGCACCTTCTCTAATTTCTTGACGTGCTTGACTAGGTGTGGATTCCAAACTGGTGCTGCATACTTCAGTATGGGCCTGACGTAAATGGTATACAGAGTCTTGAACGAATCCTTGCTGAGGTATCGGAACGCTATCCGTAGGTTTGCCAGGCGCCCATATGCTGCAGCAGTTATCTGATTGATGTGCGCCTCAGGAGATATGCTCGGTGTTATACTCACCCCCAGATCTTTTTCCTTGAGTGAAGTTTGCAGTCTTTGGCCATCTAAACTATATTGTGTCTGCGGTCTTCTTTGCCCTTCCCCAATCTTCATGACTTTGCATTTGGCAGGGTTAAACTCAAGGAGCCAGTTACTGGACCAGGCTTGTAGCCTGTCCAGGTCTCTTTGTAGTCCTGCCTGATCCTCATCCGATTTGATTCTTCTCATTAACTTCACATCATCTGCAAACAAGGACACTTCTGAGTCTATCCCTTCCGTTATGTCATTCACATATACCAAGAACAGCACAGGTCCTAGGACTGACCCCTGTGGAACCCCGCTTGTCACAGGTGCCCACTCTGACATCTCGTCACGTACCATGACTCGTTGTTGCCTCCCTGTCAGGTATTCTCTGATCCATTGCAGTGCCTTTCCTGTTATGTGTGCCTGATCCTCTAGCTTTTGCAGTAACCTCTTTTGAGGAACTGTGTCGAAGGCCTTCTTGCAGTCCAAAAAAATGCAGTCGATCCACCCCTCTCTTGTCTTACTTCTGTCACCTTATCATAAAACTCTAGTAGGTTTGTGATACAGGATTTTCCTTCCCTGAAACCGTGCTGGTTGTCAATTATACACTTGTTTCTTTCCAATTGCTCCACCACTCTCCTCCTGATGATCATCTCCATGACCTTGCATACTATACACGTTAGTGATACAGGTCTGTAGTTTAGTGCCTCATGTCTGTCTCCCTTTTTAAAAATTGGGACTACATTTGCCATCTTCCATACCTCGGGGAGTTGCCTAGTTTCAAATGATGTGTTGAAGATCTTTGTTAATGGTACACACAATATCTCTGCTCCCTCTTTAAGGACCCACGGAGAGATGTTGTCTGGTCCCACCGCCTTTGAGGTGTCAAGTTCGCACAGCAGTTTCTTCACCTCCTCCTTGGTTATATGTATTTCATCCAGCACTTGCTGGTGCCCCCCCCCCTGTTCTGATTTCCTGGAGTCCTACTGGTTTCCACTGTAAATACTTCTTTAAATCTCGTGTTGAGCTCCTGACATACCTCCCGGTCGTTTCTTGTGAATTCCCCATCACCCTTCCTCAGTCTGATTACCTGGTCCTTGACTGTTGTTTTCCTCCTGATGTGGCTGTACAACAGCTTCAGGTCAGTCTTGACTTTTGATGCTATGTCATTTTCATATTGCCGCTGAGCCTCCCTTCTTATCTGTGCATATTCGTTTCTGGCTCTTCTGCTAATCTCTTTATTTTCCTGAGTTCTCTGTCTTCTGTACCTTTTCCATTCTCTAGTACACCTAGTTTTTGCCTCCCTACACCTTTGGGTGAACCAAGGACTCGTTCTGTTCTTCCCATTATTTCTGTTTCCCTTGGGAACAAACCTCTCCTCTGCCTCCTTGCATTTTGTTGCCACATAGTCCATCATTTCTTGTACTGGTTTTCCTGCCAGTTCCCTCTCCCACTGAATGTCTTGAAGGAAGTTCCTCATGCCTGGGTAGTTCCCCCTTTTGTAGTTTGGTTTTTCCCACCCTATTCCTGCTACTCTCTCCACTTGGAGCTCAACTATGTAGTCGAAGCACAGAACCACATGATCACTAGCTCCCAGGGGCCTTTCATACATGATATCCTCGATGTCCGAACAACTCAAGGTGAATACAAGGTCCAGTCTAGCTGGTTCATCCTCTCCTCTCTCTCTGGTAGTGTCTCTAACATGTTGATGCATGAGGTTTTCCAGTACCACATCCATCATCTTGGCTCTCCATGTTTCGGGACCCCCATGGGGCTCCAGATTTTCCCAGTCAATCTCCTTGTGATTGAAATCACCCATAACTAGTAACTTTGCTCCCCCCATGTGTGCTCTCCTGGCCACCTCGGCTAGTGTGTCGACCATTGCTCTGTTGCTCTCATCGTATTCTTCTCTTGGCCTCCTGCAGTTCTGTGGTGGGTTGTACATTACTGCAATTATAACCTTATGTCCCTCAGACTGGATTGTTCCTACTAAGTAGTCCCTTTCGCCCATGCCATCCATTCCTTCCATTTTCTCAAAACCCCACTGGTTTTTAATGAGCAGTGCAACTCCTCCTCCCCCTCTCCTCCCTCTGTCTTTCCTGAGGATTTGATATCCGGATGGAAAGATTGAATCTGTTATTATTCTGGTGAGTTTTGTTTCTGTGAGTGCTATTATGTCTGGGGATGTCTCCTTGATTCTTTCGTGCCACTCCTCATACTTATTTGTTATTCCATCTGCATTTGTATACCACACCTTCAAATTCTTTTCTAAGACTGTGGTCTGGGAGGTGTATTGGGGTTGGGGAAGTGGGAGACCTGATAAGGAACTATGGGTGGTTGCTGTAGGGGTGGAGTTTGTAGTGTAGTGGGTGGGGGCATTGGATGTGGCATGGGTGTTTTGGTTTAGAGTGTTTGGTTGCACTGGGGTTGACCTGGTGTGTGTGTGTGTGTGTGTGTGTGTGTGTGTGTGTGTGTGTGTGTGTGTGTGTGTGTGTGTGTGTGTGTGTGTGTGTGTGTGTGTGTATGTGTATGCGTGTGGTGTGGATGCGTGGCACAGCTCGGAGTGCCAATCTAACCACTAACCAGCTGTCTCCTCTCCTCTCACACACAATCATCCCCTGACCTTGTGCTCCCCTAACACATCGTCAGTAAAATAAATACCATACTATAGTATTCTAAAATATAGTACAGAATAACAATAAAGTTACCTTCAGGTTGTCTCACTAGAAGTTTGTTAACTACAAGTCCAAGCTATGTGAGCATAATTCTATTGTTACTTTCTACTAAAGTTTAAATTACTAAAATTTGTTAATTATTTCACATTTAAGGTCAAACCAGAATTTATCATACATTGAAGCGTTGTTCTACTTCCTGTATAATACTTTATATTTTCTATCTAAATTTTTCAGTTTGGTTCTGAAAATCTTGCATAGTGTTTAAAATATGTTAATTTTATACGAAGACATTTTAAGTGTATTGTAAATCATAAAGACTGAATTTTGTTGATCGGAGTTACTTGGTTACTGATATAGACGAATTTTGATTTTTTTTTTAAATTGTGCCTTACTTTTATTGTAATTCATTTTAGGTTCTGATAATGGATGAAGAAATATCCGAAACGTCGATGAAGACATTGTATGTCCATTAAAGATGATGTTTGTCGCAGTTTTTGTCCTTTATATATATACTGAAGATTCGTTTCCCACGTGAAACTTCAATTGCAAACGTAATCATAAGTAAATAAATACAGTCTATAGTAAGTACAGAATAATAAAATTGCGAAAACAATATATGCTATAATAAAAAATAAAAATTACAACAACAATAATAATAATAATAATAATAATAATAAGTTATCATGATGGCGATAATAATAATAATAATAATAATAATAATAATAATAATAATAATAATAATAATAATAATAATTTGATGACAGTGATAATAATAATAATAATAATAATAATAATAATAATAATAATAATAATAATAATAATAATAATAATAATAATAATAATAATAATAATAATAATAATGCAAGTAATAGAGTACTTTGCTTCTCCAGAAGTCAGCAGCCTGGACCAGAACGTCTAAGATGGTCACGGTACTAAATATTTCTCCTCTTTAACAATTTTTGTTTCCGAACATTGCAACCTTGGGGGGAGGTGTGGAGGAATTAATTTATACAGCTATTGGAAGAGCTACGTGCTTGGGCCCTCTTGTCTCAGGTACACATTCCGTTCCGCTGTGCGAGCCATCTTGCGGGTGGGTGACTGGTCCCTGGTGAGTAAACACAGTGTTCACCTCACTCAACCTGTGTATATTTAGTCTACCGCTCCTCTGTTGTCTTTGGCATGGAGCGGAAACTTTCCTTTAAAACACTCTTAAGAAAAATACTCGCTCAATAATGTGCAACACTGGGAGTCAGGATCACAATACAAATCAGTTTGATGCGCTTGAAATCTGCTTGGCTGAGGTGTCAAGTGAAAAAGAGAAGTCCTGGCGATGGGTCTGGACACTCGTCAAATATTGAGCCCCTCACTCAACACCAGCACCTGGACAACACTTGACACTTGTCAAGTGATTATGGTACAATCAGTTGCCAGGAGGTAATTTTATTTGGTGTGTGGACCCAGGCAAAATGGCGTCGATATTGTGCCAAGACTCCAGGGGAAAGACAGGTAACAAGTTTTCATTGGACCAACGTTTCGCACAAAGCGAAATTTTGTACAAATTAATATTTGTTCTGCAGTGTTTATATATTTCACTCTTGACGGCAGTATGCCATGGGGAAAAAATATGTGTATGCGAAATCTGAAAAACGTGAAACATCTAAACTTATCCTTCATGTTTTACTTAATATCTATATAACTTTGCTACTACTGTGGACACATAAGTTACGCCTGGTGGGCTCGTATGTAAACTTGAAAATGGCAGTGAAGAATTATATTTTTAAATGTACAAATAATCCAGTATGATGTATAATAAAATCATCAAAGCCTAATCAGAGTTATAATTTATTCTTAATATGTATTATTCAAATCTCCTGTTGAGCCTCCCACCTCTAGTTTCGTGAGATTTAGTTTCTTGAGCCAGTCCTCATAGCTCCTGGCACTCAACTTCAGCGCCACTGGTGACACATTCCAAATGAGTGTTACGTTCTCTAGGACCAGTCTGTCCATTGTTAGTTTTCTGCTGTATGGATCTTAGCCGACTTTACATGCGTTAGTTTAGGTTAGGATAAATTAAATAAAATTAAAAGAAAAATAATAAACAATTCTAAAACAATGTAGCACATAAATGCTTAACCTGGAAGGATGTTCTCTGGACTAACAGAGAACATACACTTCGTACGTATTATGCCCCCCTCCCCCCCCTCCAAACTAACGGTGTGGGCGGTAGTTACAAAGATTACAAGGACATATAACGGGCCCAGGGACTGGGCCTCAAAGTTTTGATAGCTAAATAAGTTACAGTAGTAATGAACTATTTACATTGTGACAATCTGGTTACAATCATAATGAGATAGTTATTTATGCAGATATGAATAAGGTCAAAAAAATTACAGAAATATTACCTTATACTTTAGCAAGGTATGCTTGTAAAAAAAGTTATGCGTTATTTACAGTGGGCAAAGCTAGAACATGCAAAAAGCTTTATTATTATTATTATTATTATTATTACTATTATTATTATTATTATTATTATTATTATTATTATTATTATTGTTGTTGTTATATTGACATGCGGTAAATCTGTAGGGATGTAGAAGAGAAAGAGTCTAACAAGGCTCCACCTTGGAGCCTTGTTAGACTGGAGGCACAACCAGTGGCCCCTCCTGACTCACAACTACTGATGCCAACAACAAAATCCCCCCAACAAACATGCAACACAGCCTCATTTATATTTGCTAATGTACAGAGCCTTAAGCCATCCACCAACAACAAAATACCTTTAATTAGTGGACTTCTAAGGGTGTCAGATGTACTGTTTGTAGCCGTCACAGAGACCCACGCAAAAGATTACTTTGACAGTGAAATATGGATACCTAGATACAACCTTTTCAGATGAGACAGAAAGAACAGGCAACAAGGGGGGGTTGGCCTGTATGTCAAAGAGTCGCTCATTTGCAAAGAGATACTGAACACCACAAATGATGTAGTTGAAGTTCTGACAATAAAAATCGAGAACCAAAACTTAGTCATTGTACTTGTATATAAGCCACCGGATGCAACTTCCCAACAATTTAAAGAGCAACTATCAAAAATTGACTTCTGTCTGGAAAACTTTCGAGCCCCCCCCCCAAACATCTTGCTGCTTGGTGACTTCAGTCTAAGACATACAAAGTGGAAGAATATAGCAAATAATGTAGCAGTAGTAATCCCTGGAGGCAGCTCAGATGAAAAATCACACACACACAAGCTGCTGAAATTCTGCAACAAACACACCCTAAGTCAGCAGATAGTGCAGCCAACAAGACTGGAGAACACACTGGACCTTATTTTCACAAATAATGAGGACCTGGTAAGGAATATAACAATATCAAAAGCAACTAATTCTAATCACAATCTAATCGAAGTCCAGACTTGCATGCCCAGGAGTCCTGATCAGCAAAATGCATACAGCTATAAGGGTACCTTTACCAAATTCAACTCCAACAACAAGAACATCAACTGGAATTAGGTAAACTAAGCCCTCAGTGAAACATATTGGAAAGATATCTTAAATTACATGGACCCTAACAAATACCTTGAAAAGATCAACCTCCTGGTAGCTGAAGTATGTTCAAGGTATATTCTTATAAAAAAAAAGAAAAGTAAACTGGAGAGAGAGACGCTCCCTCTACAGGAGAAGACGAAGAATCTTTGAGCTCCTCAAGAATGTAAGATTATCTGAAACACAGAAGGAAGTGCTGACCAGTGAAGTGGAAAATATTGAGCTAAAGTTAAAGGACTCATACAGGATCTAAGAGAGACAAGAGGGGCTAAAAGCGATTAGTGAAATTGAAAGAAATTCGAAATATTTCTTTTCATATGCTAAAAACAAGGCAAAAACCACTTCTAGTATAGGGTTCCTGCTCAGACAAGACGGATCCTACACATATGACAACAAAGAAATGAGTGAGATACTGAAATCACAATATGACTCAGTGTTCGGCGAGCCACTAACCAGTTTAAAGATAGACAATCCAAACATTTTTTTCATGAATGAGCCTCAAAACCCTGCCAGTGTATGCCAAATTTATTACATAACCCTAACTCCACTAGACTTTCAGAAAGCCATCGACGACATGCCCATGCACTCAGCCCCAGGCTCAGACTCGTGGAACTCGGTGTTCATTAAGAACTGTAAGAAACCCCTCTCACGGGCCTTAAGTATGCAATGGAGAAGGAGCTTAGACACAGACGAGATTCCACAGTCACTAAAAACAACAGATTTTATTTTATTTTATTTTATTTAGAAATTTTAGCATACAAACAGAGGTACAAAAAATACAGGTAAGAGCAGCATGCCAAAGCCACTTATATGCATAGCATTACGGGCTGGCTTAAAATTAACTTAAGATTAACTAAGCAATGATGAAATCAGTGATAAGACATTATTGTAAACAGATAACTATAAAATACAAATGAGTATTACAAAGACAGGTCCTATGGTTGCATGCATTGCTGTTCATTCAGTAGAATGGAGTATTCTGTTAGGTAGAGTATTTAAAAAAATAACAAAGTTAGGTTTAACATTTGTGTGATATAATTGTGAGTAACATTTAGGATATACAATTTATATGGTTCAGTTATTCAGTAAAGCAGTAGCTAAGAACTACAGATCAATAGCTTTAACGTCCCATATCATTAAAATCTTTGAAAGAGTTCTAAGAAGCAGGATAGCAAACCACCTGGACTCCCAAAAATTGCACAACCCAGGGCAACATGGTTTCAGAGCAGGTCGCTCCTGCCTTTCGCAACTGCTAAGCCACTATGATATGGTCCTAGATGCACTGGAAAACAAACAGAATACAGATGTAGTATATACAGTTTTTGCAAAAACCTTTGACAAGTGCGACCAGGGTGTAATAGCACACAAAATGCGTGCTAAAGGGATAACTGGCAAAGTAGGCAGATGGATCTTCAACTTTCTAACCAATCGCACACAAAGAGTAGTGGTAAACAGAGTTAAATCAGATGCTGCCACAGTGAAGAGCTCTGTTCCACAAGGCACAGTACTCGCACCTATCCTGTTCCTTATTCTCATATCAGACATAGACAGATGTAAACCATAGCGCTGTATCATTCTTTGCAGACGATACTAGGATCTGCATAAGAGTGTCATCCATTGAGGACACGGCAAAGCTCCAAGAAGATATAAACCAAGTTTTCCAATGGGCATAAGAGAACAATATGATAGTTCAGTGAAGACAAATTCCAACTACTCCGTTATGAGAAACTGGAGAAAATAATAACTAGGATTGAGTATGCTACAAACTTACAAGTACACGCCTCGCAGCAACAGGGTGATCCTGCATACCTTTCCACGCCCTTTTTCTATGTAATACACATAAAGAAGGTGTAATGACTTGATAAAGCTTGATTTAAAGCGAATGATAACATATAAATAAATAAATAAATTAAGGTTGGTAAGACTTGCATCTCACGTTCCTATAAGCAATTCCTGCTCAGCCTGCCTGTCACCAATAGCTTGACTGATCGGACCATCAGCTAGGCCTAGTTCTGGACTGGGCAGTGATGGAACCATCAAGACGTATAATACAATAACTCGCACATAGGACACAGAAGCTTATGACAACGTTTCGGACCGAAGCGCCGTCATAAGTTTTTCTCTCTTATGTGCTGATATTCGTGTATTGTTCAGTCACGTTATTGTGTTTCTTTACTCTTCACCAAGACATAGTTAAGCAGTATTTATTCTTCAGTGACCTAGCTCACAGCTTCATCCCTCACTGTGACTCTTCGCTTTCTGCCTCTTGAAATATGATATGATGTTTAGTTTAATATGTTTATTATGCACCCCATACCCATCCTGTGGGCGGTAGTCAAAAGATTACAGA
Organism: Cherax quadricarinatus; assembly: GCF_038502225.1. Lineage (NCBI taxonomy): Eukaryota > Metazoa > Arthropoda > Malacostraca > Decapoda > Parastacidae > Cherax > Cherax quadricarinatus. The sequence goes on along the minus strand of NC_091299.1, from coordinate 14,254,867 downwards.
GGTACATAATTGGTCCAGGGACTGGACTCCAAAGTTTTGATAGCTGAGCAAGTTACAGAGGTAATGAACTCACAATTTACGAAGGTAATGAACTCCAGGTAGGTCTAGTCACAATCATGACAAGTTACAAAGGTATTTACAGATTACAGAGGTACGTAATGGGTCCAGGGACTGGGCCCCCAAAGTTTTGATAGCTGAACTAGGTACAAAGGTAATGAACTCACAAGTTACAAAGGTAATGAATTCTGTAAGAATGGTTACTTACGTTTATACATGGGTACAATCATGAACAAATTATAGAGTAATGAGCAATTCACACTTCCGCACACTCCCCCACGTATCTCCACCTCGTGAATCAGGGATCCAGGAGACACGTTGACTCTAGTATCGTTTCATTGCATACAGAATATTTTCACTTGCTGTGGAATTGTGATAGTGGTGGTGGGAATTGTGATGATGGTGATAGTGGTGGTGGGAGTTGTGATGGTTGTGATAGTGGTGGTGTGAATTGTGAGGGTGGTGATAGTGGTGGTGGGAATTGTGATGGTGGTGATAGTGGTGGTGGGAGTTGTGATGGTTGTGATAGTGGTGGTGTGAATTCTGATGGTGGTGATAGTGGTGGTGGGAATTGTGATGGTGGTGATAGTGGTGGTGGGAGTTGTGATGGTGGTGATAGTGGTGGTGGGAGTTGTGATGGTTGTTATAGTGGTGGTGGGAGTTGTGATGGTGGTAATAGTGGTGGTGGGAGTTGTGATGGTGATGATAATGGTAGTGGGAGTTGTGATGGTGGTGATAGTGGTGGTAAGAGTTGTGATGGTGCTGATGGTGGTGGGAGTTGCGTTGGAAGTGGTGTTGATAGTGGGGGGTGGGAGTTGTGTTGGAGGTGGTGTTGATACTGGGGGATGGGAGTTGTGATGGAGATGTTGATAGTGGGGGTGGGAGTTGTGTTGGAAGTGGTGTTGATAGTGTGGGGTGGGAGTTGTGTTGGAGGTGGTGTTGATAGTGTGGGGTGGGAGTTGTGTTGAAGATGGTGTTGATAGTGGGGGTGGGAGTTGTGTTGAAGATGGTGTTGATAGTGGGGGTAGGAGTTGTGTTGGAGATGGTGTTGATAGTGGGGTGAGAGTTGTGTTGAAGATGGTGTTGATAGTGGGGGTAGGAGTTGTGTTGGAGATGGTGTTGATAGTGGGGGTGGGAGTTGTGTTGGAAGTGGGGGTGGGATGGTGTTGATAGTGGGGGGTGGGAGTTGTGTTGAAGATGGTGTTGACAGTGGGGGGTGGGAGTTGTGTTGAAGATGGTGTTGATAGTGGGGGTGGGAGTTGTGTTGGAGATGGTGTTGATAGTGGGGGTGGGAGTTGTGTTGGAGGTGGTGTTGATAGTGTGGGGTGGGAGTTGTGTTGGAGGTGGTGTTGATAGTGGGGGTGGGAGTTGTGTTGGAGATGGTGTTGATAGTGGGAGTGGGAGTTGTGTTGAAGATGGTGTTGATAGTGGGGGTAGGAGTTGTGTTGGAGATGGTGTTGATAGTGGGGGTAGGAGTTGTGTTGGAGATGGTGTTGATAGTGGGGGTGGGAGTTGTGTTGGAGATGGTGTTGATAGTGGGGGGTGGGAGTTGTGATGGAGATGGTGTTGATAGTGGGGGTAGGAGTTGTGTTGGAGATGGTGTTGATAGTGGGGGTAGGAGTTGTGTTGGAGATGGTGTTGATAGTGGGGGTAGGAGTTGTGTTATAGTGATGTTGATAGTGGGGGGTAGGAGTTGTGTTGGAGATGGTGTTGATAGTGAGGGGTGGGAGTTGTGTTGGAGATTGTGTTGATAGTGGGGGTAGGAGTTGTGTTGAAGATGGTGTTGATAGTGGGGGTAGGAGTTGTGTTGGAGATGGTGTTGATAGTGGGGGTGGGAGTTGTGTTGAACATGGTGTTGATAGTGGGGGTGGGAGTTGTGTTGAAGATGGTGTTGATAGTGTGGGGTGGGAGTTGTGTTGAAGATGATGTTGATAGTGGGGGTGGGAGTTGTGTTGAAGATGGTGTTGATAGTGGGGGGTGGGAGTTGTGTTATAGTGATGTTGATAGTGGGGGTGGGAGTTGTGTTGGAGGTGGTGTTGATAGTGGGGGTAGGAGTTGTGTTGGACGTGGTGTTGATAGTGGGGTGGGAGTTGTGTTGGAGGTGGTGTTGATAGTGGGGGTGGGAGTTGTGTTGGAGGAAGTATTGATAGCAGGGGTGGGAGTTGTGTAGGAGGTGGTGTTGATAGTGGGGGTGGGAGTTGTGTTGGAGGAAGTATTGATAGCAGGGGTGGGAGTTGTGTAGGAGGTGGTGTTGATAGTGGGGGTGGGAGTTGTGTTGGAGGAAGTATTGATAGAAGGGGTGGGAGTTGTGTTTGAGATAGTGTTGATAGTGGGGGGAGTGGGAGTTGTGTTGGTGTTGATAGTTGGGGTTGGGAGTTGTGTTGGAGGTGATGTTGATAGTGGGGGTGGGAGTTGTGTTGAAGGTGGTGTTGATAGTGGGGGGTAGGAGTTGTGTTGGAGGTGGTTTCGATAGTGGGGGGTGGGAATTGTGTTGGCGTTGGTGTTGATAGTGGGGGGTGGGAGTTGTGTTATAGTGATGTTGATAGTGGGGGTGGGAGTTGTGTTGGAGGTGGTGTTGATAGTGGGGGTGGGAGTTGTGTTGGAGATGGTGTTGATAGTGGGGGTGGGAGTTGTGTTGGAGATGGTGTTGATAGTGGGGGGTGGGAGTTGTGTTATAGTGATGTTGATAGTGGGGGTGGGAGTTGTGTTGGATGTTGTGTTGATAGTGGGGGGTGGGAGTTGTGTTATAGTGATGTTGATAGTGGGGGTGGGAGTTGTGTTGGAGATGGTGTTGATAGTGGGGGTGGGAGTTGTGTTGGATGTGGTGTTGATAGTGGGGGGTGGGAGTTGTGTTGGAGATGGTGTTGATAGTGGGGGGTGGGAGTTGTGTTATAGTGATGTTGATAGTGGGGGTGGGAGTTGTGTTGGAGATGGTGTTGATAGTGGGGGGTGGGAGTTGTGTTGAAGATGGTGTTGATAGTGGGGGTAGGAGTTGTGTTGGAGGTGGTGTTGATAGTGGGGGTGGGAGTTGTGTTGGAGATGGTGTTGATACTGGGGGTGGGAGTTGTGTTGGAGATGGTGTTGATAGTGGGGGGTGGGAGTTGTGTTATAGTGATGTTGATAGTGGGGGTGGGAGTTGTGTTGGAGGTGGTGTTGATAGTGGGGTTGGGAGTTGTGTTGGAGATGGTGTTGATACTGGGGGTGGGAGTTGTGTTGGAGATGGTGTTGATAGTGGGGGGTGGGAGTTGTGTTGGAGTTGGTGTTGATAGTGGGGTTGGGAGTTGTGTTGGAGGTGGTGTTGATAGTGGGGGTGGGAGTTGTGTTGGAGGTGGTGTTGATAGTGGGGGTGGGAGTTGTGTTGGAGATGGTGTTGATACTGGGGGTGGGAGTTGTGTTGGAGATGGTGTTGATAGTGGGGGGTGGGAGTTGTGTTATAGTGATGTTGATAGTGGGGGTGGGAGTTGTGTTGGAGGTGGTGTTGATAGAGGGGGTAGGAGTTGTGTTGGAGGTGGTGTTGATAGTAGGGGGTGAGAGTTGTGTTGGAGGTTGTGTTGATAGTGGGGGGTGGGAGTTGTGTTGGAGGTGTTGATAGTGGGGGGTGGGAGTTGTGTTGGAGGTGGTGTTGATAGTGGGGGTGGGAGTTGTCTTGGAGGTGGTGTTGATAGTGGGGTTGGGAGTTGTGTTGGAGGTGGTGTTGATAGTGGGGGTGGGAGTTGTGTTGGTGGTGTTGTTGATAGTGGGGGTGGGAGTTGTGTTGGAGGTGGTGTTGATAGTGGGGGTGGGAGTTGTGTTGGAGGTGGTGTTGATAGTGGGGGTGAGAGTTGTGTTGGAGGTGGTGTTGATAGTGTGGTGGGAGTTGTGTTGGAGGTGGTGTTGTTAGTGGGGGTAGGAGTTGTGTTGGAGGTGGTGTTGATAGTGGGGGGTAGGAGTTGTGTTGGAGGTGGTGTTGATAGTGGGGGTAGGAGTTGTGTTGGAGGTGGTGTTGATAGTGGGGGGTGGGAGTTGTGTTGGCGTTGGTGTTGATACTGGGGGTGGGAGTTGTGTTGGCGTTGGTGTTGATACTGGGGGTGGGAGTTGTGTTGGCGTTGGTGTTGATAGTGGGGGGTGGGAGTTGTGTTATAGTGATGTTGATAGTGGGGGTGGGAGTTGTGTTGGATGTGGTGTTGATAGTGGGGGTAGGAGTTGTGTTGGAGGTGGTGTTGATAGTGGGATGGGAGTTGTGTTGGAGGTGGTGTTGATAGTGGGGGTGGGAGTTGTGTTGGCGTTGGTGTTGATAGTGGGGGGTGGGAGTTGTGTTGGAGGTGGTGTTGATAGTGGGGGTGGGAGTTGTGTTGGAGGTGGTGTTGATAGTGGGGGTGGGAGTTGTGTTATAGTGATGTTGATAGTAAGGGGTGGGAGTTGTGTTGGAGGTGGTGTTGATAGTGGGATGGGAGTTGTGTTGGAGGTGGTGTTGATAGTGGGGGTGGGAGTTGTGTTGGAGGTGGTGTTGATAGTGGGGGGTGGGAGTTGTGTTATAGTGATGTTGATAGTAAGGGGTGGGAGTTGTGTTGGAGGTGGTGTTGATAGTGGGGGTAGGAGTTGTGTTGGAGGTGGTGTTGATAGTGGGATGGGAGTTGTGTTGGAGGTGGTGTTGATAGTGGGGGTGGGAGTTGTGTTGGAGGTGGTGTTGATAGTGGGGGAGGGAGTTGTGTTATAGTGATGTTGATAGTGGGGGTGGGAGTTGTGTTGGAGGTGGTGTTGATAGTGGGGGTAGGAGTTGTGTTGGAAGTGGTGTTGATAGTAGGGGGTGAGAGTTGTGTTGGAGGTTATGTTGATAGTGGGGGGTGGGAGTTGTGTTGGAGGTGTTGATAGTGGGGGGTGGGAGTTGTGTTGGAGGTGGTGTTGATAGTGGGGGTGGGAGTTGTCTTGGAGGTGGTGTTGATAGTGGGGGTGGGAGTTGTGTTGGAGGTGGTGTTGATAGTGGAGGTGGGAGTTGTGTTGGAGGTGGTGTTGATAGTGGGGGTGGGAGTTGTGTTGGAGGTGGTGGTGATAGTGGGGGTGGGAGTTGTGATGGAGGTGGTGTTGATAGTGGGGGTGAGAGTTGTGTTAGAGGTGGTGTTGATAGTGGGGGTGGGTGTTGTGTTGGAGGTGGTGTTGATAGTGGGGGGTGGGAGTTGTGTTGGAGGTGGTGTTGATAGTGGGGGGTAGGAGTTGTGTTGGAGGTGGTGTTGATAGTGGGGGGTAGGAGTTGTGTTGGAGGTGGTGTTGATAGTGGGGGTAGGAGTTGTGTTGGAGGTGATGTTGATAGTGGGGGGGGGGTGGGAGTTGTGTTGGAGGTGGTGTTGATAGTAGGGGGTAGAAGTTGTGTTGGAGGTGGTGTTGATAGTGGGGGTTAGGAGTTGTGTAGGAGATGGTGTTGATAGTGGGGGGTAGAAGTTGTGTTGGAGGTGGTGTTGATAGTGGGGGGTAGGAGTTGTGTTGGAGGTGGTGTTGATAGTGGGGGGCAGAAGTTGTGTTGGAGGTGGTGTTGATAGTGGGGGGTAGGAGTTGTGTTGGAGGTGGTGTTGATAGTGGGGGTAGAAGTTGTGTTGGAGGTGGTGTTGATAGAGGGGGTGGGAGTTGTGTTGGTGATGGTGTTGTTAGTGGGGGTAGACTTTGTGTTGGAGGTGGTGTTGATAGTGGGGGGTAGAAGTTGTGATGGAGGTGGTGTTGATAGTGGGGGGTGGGAGTTGTGTTGGAGGTGGTGTTGATAGTTGGGGTAGAAGTTGTGATGGAGGTGGTGTTGATAGTGGGGGGTGGGAGTTGTGTTGGAGGTGGTGTTGATAGTGGGGGTGGGAGTTGTGTTGGAGGTGGTGTTGATAGTAGGGGTGGGAGTTGTGTTGGAGGTGGTGTTGATAGTGGGGGTGGGAGTTATATTGGAGGTGGTGTTGATAGTGGGGGTGAGAGTTGTGTTGGAGGTGGTGTTGATAGTGGGGGTGGGAGTTGTGTTGGAGGTGGTGTTGATAGTGGGGGTTGGGAGTTATGTTGGAGATGGTGTTGATAGTGGGGGTGGGAGTTGTGTTGGAGGTGGTGTTGATAGTGGGGGGTGGGAGTTGTGTTGGAGGTGGTGTTGATAGTGGGGGTAGGAGTTGTGTTGGAGGTGGTGTTGATAGTGGGGGTAGGAGTTGTGTTGGACGTGGTGTTGATAGTGGGGGTAGGAGTTGTGTTGAAGGTGGTGTTGATAGTGGGGTGTACGAGTTGTGTTGGAGGTGGTGTTGATAGTGGGGGTAGGAGTTGTGTTGAAGGTGGTGTTGATAGTGGGGGGTAGGAGTTGTGTTGGAGGTGGTGTTGATAGTGGGGGGTGGGAGTTGTGTTGGAGGAGGTGTTGATAGTGGGGGGTAGAAGTTGTATTGGAGGTGGTGTTGATAGTGGGGGGTGGGAGTTGTGTTGGAGGTGTTGTTGATAGTGGGGGGTAGAAGTTGTGTTGGAGGTGGTGTTGATAGTGGTGGTGGGAGTTGTGTTAGAGGTGGTGTTGATAGTGGGGGGTAGGAGTTGTGTTGGAGGTGGTGTTGATAGTGGGGGTAGGAGTTGTGTTAGAGGTGGTGTTGATAGTGGGGGGTAGGAGTTGTGTTGGAGGTGGTGTTGATAGTGGGGGTAGGAGTTGTGTTGGAGGTGGTGTTGATAGTGGGAGTAGGAGTTGTGTTGGAGGTGGTGTTGATAGTGGGGGGTAGGAGTTGTGTTGGAGGTGGTGTTGATAGTGGGGGGTAGGAGTTGTGTTGGAGTTGGTGTTGATAGTGGGGGGTAGGAGTTGTGTTGGAGGTGATGTTGATAGTGGGGGGTAGGAGTTGTGTTGGAGGTGGTGTTGATAGTAGGGGTGGGAGTTGTGTTGGAGGTGGTGTTGATAGTGGGGGTAGGAGTTGTGTTGGAGGTGGTGTTGATAGTGGGGGGTAGGAGTTGTGTTGGAGGTGGTGTTGATAGTGGGGGGTAGGAGTTGTGTTGTAGGTGGTGTTGATAGTGGGGGGTAGGAGTTGTGTTGGAGGTGGTGTTGATAATGGGGGTAGGAGTTGTGTTGGAGGTGGTGTTGATAGTGGGGGTGGGAGTTGTGTTGGAGGTGGTGTTGATAGTGGGGGTAGGAGTTGTGTTGGAGGTGGTGTTGATAGTGGGGGTGGGAGTTGTGTTGGAGGTGGTGTTGATAGTGGGGGTCGGAGTTGTGTTGGAGGTGGTGTTGATAGTGGGGGTAGGAGTTGTGTTGGAGGTGGTGTTGATAGTGGGGGTGGGGGTTGCGTTGGAGGTGGTGTTGATAGTGGGGGTAGGAGTTGTGTTGGAGGTGGTGTTGATAGTGGGGGTGGGAGTTGTGTTGGCGGTGGTGTTGATAGTGGGGGTGGGAGTTGTGTTGGAGGTGGTGTTGATAGTGGGTGTAGGAGTTGTGTTGGAGGTGGCGTTGATAGTGGGGGATAGGACTTGTGTTGGATTTGGTGTTGATAGTGGGGGTAGGAGTTGTGTTGGAGGTGGTGTTGAGAGTGGGGGTAGGAGTTGTGTTGGAGGTGGTGTTGATAGTGGGGGTGGGAGTTACGTTGGAGGTGGTGTTGATAGTGGGGGTAGGAGTTGTGTTGGAGGTGGTGTTGATAGTGGGGGTGGGAGTTGTGTTGGAGGTGGTGTTGATAGTGGGGGTAGGAGTTGTGTTGTAGGTTGTGTTGATAGTGGGGGGTGGGAGTTGTGTTGGAGGTGGTGTTGATAGTGGGGGTAGAAGTTGTTTTGGAGGTGGTGTTGATAGAGGGGGTGGGAGTTATGTTGGAGGTGGTGTTGATAGTGGGGGGTAGAAGTTGTGTTGGAGGTGGTGTTGATAGTGGGGGGTAGAAGTTGTGATGGAGGTGGTGTTGATAGTGGGGGTGGGAGTTGTGTTGGAGGTGGTGTTGATGGTGGGGATGTAGTGTTGGGGAGGTGTTGATGGTGGGGGTGTAGTGTTGGAGGTGGTGTTGATAGTGGGGGTGTGAGTTGTGTTGGAGGTGGTGTTGATAGTGGGGGTGGCAGTTGTGTTGGAGGTGGTGTTGATAGTAGGGGGTGAGAGTTGTGTTGGAGGTTGTGTTGATAGTGGGGGGTGGGAGTTGTGTTGGAGGTGTTGATAGTGGGGGGTGGGAGTTGTGTTGGAGGTGGTGTTGATAGTGGGGGTGGGAGTTGTGTTGGAGGTCGTGTTGATAGTGGGGGTGGGAGGTGTGTTGGAGGTGGTGTTGATAGTGGGGGTGGGAGTTGTGTTGGAGGTGGTGTTGATAGTGGGGGTGAGAGTTGTGTTGGAGGTGGTGTTGATAGTGGGGGTGGGAGTTGTGTTGGAGGTGGTGTTGATAGTGGGGGGTAGGAGTTGTGTTGGAGGTGGTGTTGATAGTGGGGGATAGGAGTTGTGTTGGAGGTGGTGTTGATAGTGGGGGGTAGGAGTTGTGTTGGAGGTGGTGTTGATAGTGGGGGTAGGAGTTGTGTTGGAGGTGGTGTTGATAGTGCGGGGTGGGAGTTGTGTTGGAGGTGGTGTTGATAGTGGGGGGTAGAAGTTGTGTTGGAGGTGGTGTTGATAGTGGGGGATGGGAGTTGTGTTGGAGGTGGTGTTGATAGTGGGGGGTAGAAGTTGTGTTGGAGGTGGTGTTGATAGTGGGGGGTGGGAGTTGTGTTGGAGGTGGTGTTGATAGTGGGGGAAGAAGTTGTGTTGGAGGTGGTGTTGATAGTGGGGGGTAGGAGTTGTGTTGGAGGTGGTGTTGATAGTGGGGGTAGAAGTTGTGTTGGAGGTGGTGTTGATAGAGGGGGTGGGAGTTGTGTTGGAGATGGTGTTGATAGTGGGGGTAGAAGTTGTGTTGGAGGTGGTGTTGATAGTGTGGGGTAGAAGTTGTGATGGAGGTGGTGTTGATAGTGGGGGGTGGGAGTTGGGTTGGAGGTGGTGTTGATAGTTGGGGTAGAAGTTGTGTTGGAGGTGGTGTTGATAGTGGGGGTGGGAGTTGTGTTGGAGGTGGTGTTGATAGTGGGGGTGGGAGTTGTGTTGGAGGTGGTGTTGATAGCGGGGGTGGGAGTTGTGTTGGAGATGGTGTTGATAGTGGGGGTGGGAGTTATGTTGGAGGTGGTGTTGATAGTGGGGGTGGGAGTTGTGTTGGAGGTGGTGTTGATAGTGGGGGTGGGAGTTATGTTGGAGATGGTGTTGATAGTGGGGGTGGGAGTTGTGTTGGATGTGGTGTTGATAGTGGGGGTGGGAGTTGTGTTGGAGGTGGTGTTGATAGTGGGGGTGGGAGTTGTGTTGGAGGTGGTGTTGATAGTGGGGGGTTGGAGTTGTGTTGGAGGTGGTGTTGATAGTGGGGGTTGGAGTTGTGTTGGAGGTGGTGTTGATAGTGGGGGGTTGGAGTTGTGTTGGAGGTGGTGTTGATAGTGGGGGTGGGAGTTGTGTTGGAGGTGGTGTTGATAGTGGGGGTGGGAGTTGTGTTGGAGGTGGTGTTGATAGTGGGGGTGGGAGTTGTGTTGGAGGTGGTGTTGATAGTGGGGGTGGGAGTTGTGTTGGAGGTGGTGTTGATAGTGGGGGTGGGAGTTGTGTTGGAGGTGGTGTTGATAGTGGGGGTGGGAGTTGTGTTGGAGGTGGTGTTGATAGTGGGGGTGGGAGTTGTGTTGGAGGTGGTGTTGATAGTGGGGGTAGGAGTTGTGTTGGAGGTGGTGTTGATAGTGGGGGTAGGAGTTGTGTTGGAGGTGGTGTTGGTAGTGGGGGTAGGAGTTGTGTTGGAGGTGGTGTTGATAGTGGGGGTAGGAGTTGTGTTGGAGGTGGTGTTGATAGTGGGGGTAGGAGTTGTGTTGGAGGTGGTGTTGATAGTGGGGGTGGGAGTTGTGTTGGAGGTGGTGTTGATAGTGGGGGTAGGAGTTGTGTTGGAGGTGGTGTTGATAGTGGGGGTGGGAGTTGTGTTGGAGGTGGTGTTGATAGTGGGGGTAGGAGTTGTGTTGGAGGTGGTGTTGATAGTGAGAGTGGGAGTTGTGTTGGAGGTGGTGTTGATAGTGGGGGTGGGAGTTGTGTTGGAGGTGGTGTTGATAGTGGGGGTGGGAGTTGTGTTGGAGGTGGTGTTGATAGTGGGGGTAGGAGTTGTGTTGGAGGTGGTGTTGATAGTGAGGGTGGGAGTTGTGTTGGAGGTGGTGTTGATAGTGGGGGTAGGAGTTGTGTTGGAGGTGGTGTTGATAGTGAGGGTGGGAGTTGTGTTGGAGGTGGTGTTGATAGTGAGGGTGGGAGTTGTGTTGGAGGTGGTGTTGATAGTGATGGTGGGAGTTGTGTTGGAGGTGGTGTTGATAGTGGGGGTGGGAGTTGTGTTGGAGGTGGTGTTGATAGTGGGGTTGGGAGTTGTGTTGGAGGTGGTGTTGATAGTGGGGGTGGGAGTTGTGTTGGAGGTGGTGTTGATAGTGGGGGTGGGAGTTGTGTTGGAGGTGGTGTTGATAGTGGGGGTGGGAGTTGTGTTGGAGGTGGTGTTGATAGTGGGGGTGGGAGTTGTGTTGGAGGTGGTGTTGATAGTGGGGGTGGGAGTTGTGTTGGAGGTGGTGTTGATAGTGGGGGTGGGAGTTGTGTTGGAGGTGGTGTTGATAGTGGGGGTGGGAGTTGTGTTGGAGGTGGTGTTGATAGTGGGGGTGGGAGTTGTGTTGGAGGTGGTGTTGATAGTGGGGGTGGGAGTTGTGTTGGAGGTGGTGTTGATAGTGGGGGTAGGAGTTGTGTTGGAGGTGGTGTTGATAGTGTGGGTGGGAGTTGTGTTGGAGGTGGTGTTGATAGTGGGGGTGGGAGTTGTGTTGGAGGTGGTGTTGATAGTGGGGGTGGGAGTTGTGTTGGAGGTGGTGTTGATAGTGGGGGTGGGAGTTGTGTTGGAGGTGGTGTTGATAGTGGGGGTGGGAGTTGTGTTGGAGGTGGTGTTGATTGTGTGGGTGGGAGTTGTGTTGGAGGTGGTGTTGATAGTGGGGGTGGGAGTTGTGTTGGAGGTGGTGTTGATAGTGGGGGTGGGAGTTGTGTTGGAGGTGGTGTTGATAGTGGGGGTGGGAGTTGTGTTGGAGGTGGTGTTGATAGTGGGGGTGGGAGTTGTGTTGGAGGTGGTGTTGATAGTGGGGGTGGGAGTTGTGTTGGAGGTGGTGTTGATAGTGGGGGTGGGAGTTGTGTTGGAGGTGGTGTTGATAGTGGGGGTGGGAGTTGTGTTGGAGGTGGTGTTGATAGGGGGGGTGGGAGTTGTGTTGGAGGTGGTGTTGATAGTGGGGGTGGGAGTTGTGTTGGAGGTGGTGTTGATAGTGGGGGTGGGAGTTGTGTTGGAGGTGGTGTTGATAGTGGGGGTGGGAGTTGTGTTGGAGGTGGTGAGCATCACTGTGACGCGGGGTCAAGGCGCCCCTGACTCTTTTACTCTTACTGAGTAAGACTTTGTTTTTATCATTGAACAAGCTTGAATATACCAGCAGTGTGCTTCTACCCCACACTGTGTGATAGTTACATGATGGGAACACCCGCAGTGTGCTGCTACCCCACACTGTGTCATAGTTACATGGTGGGAACACCCGCAGTGTGCTGCTACCCCACACTGTGTGATAGTTACATGGTGGGAACACCCGCAGTGTGCTGCTACCCCACACTGTGTGATAGTTACATGGTGGGAACACCAGCAGTGTGCTGCTACCCCACACTGTGTGATAGTTACATGGTGGGAACACCCGCAGTGTGCTGCTATCCCACACTGTGTGATAGTTACATGGTGGGAACACCAGCAGTGTGCTGCTATCCCACACTGTGTGATAGTTACATGGTGGGAACACCCGCAGTGTGCTGCTATCCCACACTGTGTGATAGTTACATGGTGGGAACACCCGCAGTGTGCTGCTATCCCACACTGTGTGATAGTTACATGGTGGGAACACCCGCAGTGTGCTGCTACCCCACACTGTGTGATAGTTACATGGTGGGAACACCCGCAGTGTGCTGCTATCCCACACTGTGTGATAGTTACATGGTGGGAACACCCGCAGTGTGCTGCTATCCCACACTGTGTGATAGTTACATGGTGGGAACACCCGCAGTGTGCTGCTATCCCACACTGTGTGATAGTTACATGGTGGGAACACCCGCAGTGTGCTGCTACCCCACACTGTGTGATAGTTACATGGTGGGAGCACCCGCAGTGTGCTATCCCACACTGTGTGATAGTTACATGGTGGGAACACCCGCAGTGTGCTGCTACCCCACACTGTGTGATAGTTACATGGTGGGAACACCCGCAATGTGCTGCTACCCCACACTGTGTGATAGTTACATGGTGGGAACACCCGCAGTGTGCTGCTACCCCACACTGTGTGAGAGTTACATGGTGGGAACACCAGCAGTGTGCTGCTACCCCACACTGTGTGATAGTTACATGGTGGGAACACCCGCAGTGTGCTGCTACCCCACACTGTGTGATAGTTACATGGTGGGAACACCAGCAGTGTGCTGCTACCCCACACTGTGTGATAGTTACATGGTGGGAACACCAGCAGTGTGCTGCTACCCCACACTGTGTGATAGTTACATGGTGGGAACACCCGCAGTGTGCTGCTACCCCACACTGTGTGATAGTTACATGGTGGGAACACCAGCAGTGTGCTGCTACCCCACACTGTGTGATAGTTACATGGTGGGAACACCAGCAGTGTTCTGCTACCCCACACTGTGTGATAGTTACATGGTGGGAACACCGGCAGTGTGCTGCTACCCCACAGTGTGATAGTTACATGGTGGGAACACCCGCAGTGTGCTGCTACCCCACACTGTGTGATAGTTACATGGTGGGAACACCAGCAGTGTGCTGCTACCTCACACTGTGTGATAGTTACATGGTGGGAACACCAGCAGTGTGCTGCTACCCCACACTGTGTGATAGTTACATGGTGGGAACACCCGCAGTGTGCTGCTACCCCACACTGTGTGATAGTTACATGGTGGGAACACCCGCAGTGTGCTGCTATCCCACACTGTGTGATAGTTACATGGTGGGAACACCAGCAGTGTGCTGCTACCCCACACTGTGTGATAGTTACATGGTGGGAACACCCGCAGTGTGCTGCTACCCCACACTGTGTGATAGTTACATGGTGGGAGCACCCGCAGTGTGCTGCTATCCCACACTGTGTGATAGTTACATGGTGGGAACACCGGCAGTGTGCTGCTACCCCACACTGTGTGATAGTTACATGGTGGGAACACCCGCAGTGTGCTGCTATCCCACACTGTGTGATAGTTACATGGTGGGAACACCCGCAGTGTGCTGCTATCCCACACTATGTGATAGTTACATGGTGGGAGCACCCGCAGTGTGCTGCTATCCCACACTGTGTGATAGTTACATGGTGGGAACACCCGCAGTGTGCTGCTATCCCACACTGTGTGATAGTTACATGGTGGGAGCACCCGCAGTGTGCTGCTATCCCACACTGTGTGATAGTTACATGGTGGGAACACCCGCAGTGTGCTGCTATCCCACACTGTGTGATAGTTACATGGTGGGAACACCCGCAGTGTGCTGCTATCCCACACTGTGTGATAGTTACATGATGGGAACACCCGCAGTGTGCTGCTATCCCACACTGTGTGATAGTTACATGGTGGGAACACCCGCAGTGTGCTGCTATCCCACACTGTGTGATAGTTACATGGTGGGAACACCCGCAGTGTGCTGCTATCCCACACTGTGTGATAGTTACATGGTGGGAGCACCCGCAGTGTGCTGCTATCCCACACTGTGTGATAGTTACATGTTGGGAACACCCGCAGTGTGCTGCTATCCCACACTGTGTGATAGTTACATGGTGGGAACACCCGCAGTGTGCTGCTATCCCACACTGTGTGATAGTTACATGGTGGGAACACCCGCAGTGTGCTGCTATCCCACACTGTGTGATAGTTACATGGTGGGAACACCCGCAGTGTGCTGCTATCCCACACTGTGTGATAGTTACATGGTGGGAACACCCGCAGTGTGCTGCTATCCCACACTGTGTGATAGTTACATGGTGGGAAGACCCGCAGTGTGCTGCTACCCCACACTGTGTGATAGTTACATGGTGGGAACACCCGCAGTGTGCTGCTACCCCACACTGTGTGATAGTTACATGGTGGGAACACCAGCAGTGTGCTGCTATCCCACACTGTGTGATAGTTACATGGTGGGAACACCCGCAGTGTGCTGCTATCCCACACTGTGTGATAGTTACATGGTGGGAACACCCGCAGTGTGCTGCTATCCCACACTGTGTGATAGTTACATGGTGGGAACACCAGCAGTGTGCTGCTACCCCACACTGTGTGATAGTTACATGGTGGGAACACCCGCAGTGTGCTGCTATCCCACACTGTGTGATAGTTACATGGTGGGAACACCCGCAGTGTGCTGCTATCCCACACTGTGTGATAGTTACATGGTGGGAACACCAGCAGTGTGCTGCTATCCCACACTGTGTGATAGTTACATGGTGGGAACACCCGCAGTGTGCTGCTATCCCACACTGTGTGATAGTTACATGGTGGGAACACCCGCAGTGTGCTGCTATCCCACACTGTGTGATAGTTACATGGTGGGAACACCCGCAGTGTGCTGCTACCTCACACTGTGTGATAGTTACATGGTGGGAACACCCGCAGTGTGCTGCTATCCCACACTGTGTGATAGTTACATGGTGGGAACACCAGCAGTGTGCTGCTACCCCACACTGTGTGATAGTTACATGGTGGGAACACCCGCAGTGTGCTGCTATCCCACACTGTGTGATAGTTACATGGTGGGAACACCCGCAGTGTGCTGCTATCCCACACTGTGTGATAGTTACATGGTGGGAACACCAGCAGTGTGCTGCTATCCCACACTGTGTGATAGTTACATGGTGGGAACACCCGCAGTGTGCTGCTACCTCACACTGTGTGATAGTTACATGGTGGGAGCAAAACCTCTATATATTTTCCTATTTCTTTCAAAGAACTGGATTTATTTTCCCTCTCCTTGAATCAAACCTAGTTGCCTCCAATTTATGCAAGCGCTACATGGCCCTTACGGATTTAGCGCTCCTCTTTGATATAATAATCTTGCTTTCAGCCATAAGTCTGGCTGTAACAAGGATTCTGTCGAGTTCTTTCTCGAAGACAGCTAAGGGTTTATTGATAATCCCCCTAATGCACATAGGGAGGGTGTTTAAGAGTCGTGGTTACTTAACACTAATTGTGTTCCTTGTCAGTGCACTCATCGCTTCCTTGCTTCTTGGTGGAGGTATCTTGCAATGTCTGCCAAGCCTCTTGTGTTCATAAGTAGTAATTTCGTTGTGTAGGTTTCGGGGACCTATCCTTCCAGTATCTTTTAGACATTTATTATGATGCATCTGAATTTGTACGAGCTGTGAGGCTCTCTATATTTTCCAACTCGGCAATTTCGCCTTTCTTGAAGGTGGCCGTTAGTACACAGCAATACTCCAGCCTAGAGAAAGAGAGAGAGAGAGAGAGAGAAATAATGATCTTAAGAATATCGTCATTGACTTAGCATTTCTTGTTTTGAAGGTTCTAGCTATTCAAGCTGCCATTTGCCTTGAATATGCAATAATAACATTGTTGTGCTCCTTGAACGTGAGATCTTATAAAATTATAACTGTCATGTTTCGTACATTTTACTTACATTTTACTGATTGATTCGAATTTGTCTTGTACTCTGATCTATATCTTTTATGGATGCCACTTTCATACAGATTCTAGTATCGTCTGCAAAGGATCATACAGTGCTATGATTTATGTTCCATCCTTTATCTGAAATGAAAATGATGAAGAGAAATGGGGTGAGTAGTGTGCCTTGGGGGACAGGCCTTTTCACTGTAGCAGCCCCTAATTTCACTCTGTTTACTATTAGTCTTCACGTTCTGTTTGCTAGGAGGTTAAATATCCTGCCCACATTCCCAGTTATTCCTTTTGCACGCACTTTGTGTACAGTTACCTCATGGTCACATTTGTAAAAAGTTTTTGCAAAGTCAGTGTATACTACATCTGCATTTTGGTGCTCTTTAAGTGCATCCAGGACCATGTCGTAATGATCCAGCAAATGTGATAGGCAGGAGCAACCTGTTCTGAACCCATATTCACCTGGGCTGTGCAAATACCGCGCTTCCAAGCCCAATGCTTGATGTTGTTGACCTGGCTCTTGCACATGAGAAGTGTCTTGAATTTCTCTCATTTTCAGTTGGCTTTTAGCCCCCTCTGTCTCTCCTGGACTCTGCGTGATGTATTCAGTTTGAGCTCAACGTTTTCTAATTCTCTAGCAGTGTTATTTTTTGTTCTTCAGAGAGTCCGCCGCCTTTGAGGAGCTCTGTTATTCGTCGTCTTCGCCTATAGAGAGCATTCCTCTCTCTTTCCAACTTGCATTTTCTCCTCCTTCGTACCAGTGTGTGTCTGAAGCATACTCATAGTGCCATTGAGCTCATACTCTCGATACGTTGGTTTAGGTCATCGTTTATCATATTGTCTTCACAGCCTATATCAGTAAGCTCACGATTCATTAGCTCCCACTTGATGTCCTTGTTAAAGTTAAATTGGATGAAAAAACTCTCATGGCTGAGTGTACGTTTTTGGTTATGACCATTGGGTATGCATGTCTCAACCTTTATTAGGTTGCAGTCTGAGTTTACTGTCTTCGGCACTATAATGTTCAAAACCAGGTCTTTATTACTGATGAATATAAAGTCTAAAGTATTTTCTAGTATAGTCAGTTCTGCTATTTGCTGCCATAAGGCGAATTTGTCGCAGGGTCTCAGTAGCTCAGTTGTGTGCGACTGTTCATCCAAACTAGGTCTACAAAGCAATGGACATGCCGGTGGTAGCTTACCAGTGACAACAAGTGCCTCCCGACATGGGCTACAAGATTAGTGTCTCCTGACACAGGTTACAAGATAAGTGTCTCCTGACACAGGTTACAGGATAAGTGTCTCCTGACACGGGTTATAGGATAAGTGTCTCCTGACACGAGTTACAGGATAAGTGTCTCCTGACACGGGTTACAGGATACGTGTCTCCTGACACGGGTTACAAGGTAAGTGTCTCCTGACACGGGTTACGAGATAAATATCTCCTGACACAGGTTACAAGTGTCTCCTGACACGGGTTACAAGATAAGTGTCTCCTGACACAGGTTACAGGATAAGTGTCTCCTGACACAGGTTACAGAATAATTGTCTCCTGACACAGGTTACAGGATAAGTGTCTCCTGACACAGGTTACAGGATAAGTGTCCCCTGACACAGGTTACAGGACAAGTGTCCCCTGACACAGGTTACAGGATAAGTGTCTCCTGACACAGGTTACAGGATAAGTGTCTCTTGACACAGGTTACAGGATAAGTGTCTCCTGACACAGGTTACAGGATAGGTGTTTCCTGACGTGGGGTCGCAAGACCCATGTCTTCTGATACGGATCACAGGACAGGTGTCTCCTAACACGGGTCACAGGACAGGTGTCTCCCGACATGTCTTTATTAATGCTGACCAGAAATTGGTCGAACATCCGCTGGCTTACCAGAGCCAAGTGTCACACTTAATTTAATACACTAAGCATTACTCCCGTAAAGTGCTTCCTAAGATAACACCCTCACACAGGTCCCACAAACACTGAACTACATTGAAATATATGTTTGGCTAACAATGAGACTTGTATTTGGCAGATTTTATGTAATCGAGTTACGAGTTTTAGGTTAGTAAGTTTATTGAGGTATACACAAATACAGTTACAAAGATTATCATATATAACAGCATATGTGTAGAGAACCTAGGCTCTAGGGTAACCCAAAAAAGTCAAAGTGATTTATTTCCATTGGGGTCCTTTTATTACCTTATTGTTATAATATAAAGGAGATAATATCTTATTATTATACTATAAAGGAAATATACAAGGAATATGGTAAACTGAGTTATTCATATTTACATGTGTGTTAGCTAACATATAAAAAATCATTCTCCCCCCTTTCTGTCGCTACATTCATTAGGCACCTTCTGACTCTCTTCTTGAACTGATTCATGCTATGACTGGCTTTGACATGTGCAGGCTGACTGTTCCATTTCTTTATTGCTGTACAATAAAAGGTGTTTGAAGCCTGGCCACTGACTGTGGGTACTACAAAGTTGTGATCTCTCCCCCTAGTACTATGATTGTTTTACTTCCCAGCCTTGACAAACTTGGCAGCAAGATATTCTGAACACTGTTTGTGAGCAATTTTATAAACTTCATTTAACTTAAGTTGTTTTACTCTATCCTGAATATTCAGGTAAATATGTCATTCCATTCAAGAAGTGTACGTCAACCTTAACCACTAATGCTTGTCAAAGGTTTGCACTCGGTTAAGCAAAATATTATAGTCTGAGCTACACAATTTATTTCCTGCACCTTACCTGTCTACAGTATATAAGCAACTTTTTCGCACATATGCTGTATTCTTTTCAAGATTGATGGACTGATTACATCGACTCAAGGCTAAGGGACTGATTACCTCAAACTCCTCCTGTTCTTCACCATTCTCCTTTGTATGGACTGATGAAGCCACTTTGTGGTGAAACGTTTCCTCATTAAAGATACCCAAGTGTTGCACATGTCTAACTTATCAACTTGGTTCCTTGAATCATTCATCTACATATTCCATAGTAAACAACGGTAAATGCTCACCTAGTCATGTAGTGAGTCTACATCCTAACATAGTCATGTAGTGAGTCTACATCCTAACATAGTCATGTAGTGAGTCTACATCCTAACATAGTCATGTAGTGAGTCTACATCCTAACATAGTCATGTAGTGAGTCTACATCCTAACATAGTCATGTAGTGAGTCTACATCCTAACATAGTCATGTAGTGAGTCTACATCCTAACATAGTCATGTAGTGAGTCTACATCCTAACATAGTCATGTAGTGAGTCTACATCCTAACATAGTCATGTAGTGAGTCTACATCCTAACATAGTCATGTAGTGAGTCTACATCTTAACATAGTCATGTAGTGAGTCTACATCCTAACATAGCCTACATCCTATAGTAAGTGAGTCAACATCATGTAGTGAGTCTAATCATAGTCATGTAGTGAGTCTACATCCTAACATAGTCATACAACTGCTTCCTAACACCAGTCATATAGTCATATACTTACAACTCTCTAACACAGCATATAGTCATATACTTAAGACACACTTCCTATCGCCTTTATTTATCCTAAGACATCCTGCTTGCCCCCTCGCCCTCTCTCTCTCTCTCTCTCTCTCTCTCTCTCTCTCTCTCTCTCTCTCTCTCTCTCTCTCTCTCTCTCTCTCTCTTTCTCTCTCTCTCTCTCTCTCTTTTTTTTTTTTTTTTTACACAGGGTTTGACACGGTTAAGGATCCCTAGCTTTTATAGATGAATGGTTCAGAGAACCGACATGTTGATAAATTAGACA
The DNA here is from genome assembly GCF_038502225.1 of Cherax quadricarinatus. Classification (NCBI taxonomy): domain Eukaryota; kingdom Metazoa; phylum Arthropoda; class Malacostraca; order Decapoda; family Parastacidae; genus Cherax; species Cherax quadricarinatus. The sequence goes on along the minus strand of NC_091299.1, from coordinate 14,235,408 downwards.
CATGTGCGACTCTTGGGTATCTTTATTGAGGAAACGTTTTGCCACACAGTGGCTTCATCAGTCCATACGTAGGAGAAACTTGAAGAACAGGAGGAGAATGAGGTAATCAGTCCCTCAACCTTGAGTCGATGTGTTCAGTCCATCAATCTTGAGTAGAATACGGCATATGAGCGAAGAAGCAGCTTATAAACCGTATGGCAGGAGAGATGCAGCAGTCATAGGTGGTGTCACATTTGTTCAATGTGGAAGTAAATATACCCAAGAGTTGCACATGTGTCTAATTTATCATCCCTAGCTTTATTGACAAGCTATTTACAGGTTAAGGATTCCTAACTTTATTGGCAAGCTAAGAGCTGTTAACTACATCAGCTCATTTGAAAGCATTTTTATTGTTAAGAGACATACAAGTAGGGAACAGGATGAAGTTGGAGCCATCTGTGGGCCAGCATTTTCATTTGATCAACTGACTTTATCTCGTTGACATCATTATGCTGTACGAATGTGTTCCATACTCGAGTCATCCTGGGTATGTATGATCTCAGATGGAGTGATGTTCTGGAGAAGGGTATAGCCAGAGTGAAGCTGCTGCTTTCTGCCCGTCTTGTGGCATAAAAGCTTGTTTCACGCTGTCCTCGAAGTGGATCCAAGTGTGGTATTTTGACAATATTGGGCTCTCTCTCTCTCTCTCTCTCTCTCTCTCTCTCTCTCTCTCTCTCTCTCTCTCTCTCTCTCTCTCTCTCTCTCTCTCTCTCTCTCTCTCTCTCTCTCTCTCTCTCTCTCTGTCTCTCTCTGTCTCTCTCTGTCTCTCTCTGTCTCTCTCTCTCTGTCTCTGTCTCTGTCTCTGTCTCTGTCTCTCTCTCTCTCTCTCTCTCTGTCTCTGTCTCTGTTTGTCTGTCTGTCTGTCTGTCTGTCTGTCTGTCTGTCTCTCTCTCTCTCTCTCTCTCTCTCTCTCTCTCTCTCTCTCTCTCTCTCTCTCTCTCTCTCTCTCTCTCTCTCTCCCTCTCTCTCTCTCTCTCTCTCTGGGACAACAACTCACAGCAATTTTGGTGCACAATAACATTACTCTCCATATGACTCATCTTCTCAGTAATTAACTCTGATGAGACCATCCTCCCTTGTTACTACAGTGTTACCAGACCATGATACCATCCTCCCTTGTTACTACAGTGTTACCAGACCATGATACCATCCTCCCTTGTTACTACAGTGTTACCAGACCATGATACCATCCTCCCTTGTTACTACAGTGTTACCAGACCATGATACCATCCTCCCTTGTTACTACAGTGTTACCAGACCATGATACCATCCTCCCTTGTTACTACAGTGTTACCAGACCATGATACCATCCTCCCTTGTTACTACAGTGTTACCAGACCATGATACCATCCTCCCTTGTTACTACAGTGTTACCAGATGATGAGACCATCCTCCCTTGTTACTACAGTGTTACCAGACCATGATACCATCCTCCCTTGTTACTACAGTGTTACCAGATGATGAGACCATCCTCCCTTGTTACTACAGTGTTACCAGACCATGATACCATCCTCCCTTGTTACTACAGTGTTACCAGATGATGAGACCATCCTCCCTTGTTACTACAGTGTTACCAGACCATGATACCATCCTCCCTTGTTACTACAGTGTTACCAGACAATGATACCATCCTCCCTTGTTACTACAGTGTTACCAGACCATAATACCATCCTCCCTTGTTACTACAGTGTTACCAGACCATGATACCATCCTCCCTTGTTACTACAGTGTTACCAGACCATGATACCATACTCCCTTGTTACTACAGCGTTACCAGACCATGATACCATCCTTCCTTGCTACTACTGTGTTACCAGATGATGAGACCATCCTCCCTTGTTACTACACTGCTACCAGACCATGATACCATCCTTCCTTGTTACTACAGTGTTACCAGATGATGAGACCATCCTCCCTTGTTACTACAATGTTACCAGACCATGATAACATCCTTCCTTGTTACTACAGTGTTACTGATCCTCCCTTGTTACTACAGTGTTACCAGACCATGATACCATCCTTCCTTGTTACTACAGTGTTACCAGATGATGAGACCATCCTCCCTTGTTACTACAATGTTACCAGACCATGATAACATCCTTCCTTGTTACTACAGTGTTACCAGATGATGAGACCATCCTCCCTTGTTACCAGACCATGATAACATCCTTCCTTGTTACTACAGTGTTACCAGATGATGAGACCATCCTCCCTTGTTACTACAGTGTTACCAGACCATGATACCATCCTTCCTTGTTACTACTGTGTTACCAGATGATGAGACCATCCTCCCTTGTTACTACAGCGTTACCAGACCATGATACCATCCTTCCTTGTTACTACTGTGTTACCAGATGATGAGACCATCCTCCCTTGCTACTACAGTGTTACCAGACCATGATACCATCCTTGTTACTACTGTGTTACCAGATGATGAGACCATCCTCCCTTGTTACTACAGTGTTACCAGATGATGAGACCATCCTCCCTTGTTACTACAGTGTTACTAGACCATGATACCATCCTTCCTTGTTACTACAGTGTTACCAGATGATGAGACCATCCTACCTTGTTACTACAGTGTTACCAGATGATGAGACCATCCTACCTTGTTACTACAGTGTTACCAGATGATGAGACCATCCTACCTTGTTACTACAGTGTTACGAGACCATGACACCATCCTTCCTTGTAACTACAGTGTTACCAGATGATGAGACCATCCTTCCTTGTTACTACCGAGTTACCAGATGATGAGACCATCCTCCCTTGTTACTACCGAGTTACCAGATGATGAGACTATCCTCCCTTGTTACTACAGTGTTACCAGATGATGAGACCATTCTCCTCTGTTACTACAGTGTTACCAGATGATGAGACCATCCTCCCTTGTTACTACAGTGTTAGCAGATCATGATACCATCCTTCCTTGTTGCTGCAGTGTTATCAGATGATGAGACCATCCTCCCTTGTTGCCACAGTGTTACCAGATAATGAGACCACTCCTCCATGTGACAACAGTGTTACCATTATTATTAAATATTAGCCGGTATTCTCCCGGCCCGGGCCTTTTCCAAGTGGTGGCCCGGCCTTGGCTCCCTCTTTAGGGAGTGTCTGAGACCTAAGTCTCCCATGGGAGGAGGCACAAGTACCTCCTCATCTTTGGGACCAACTGGCCCCAGGCCTAGTCACAAGCTAGGCCTCTCTGGTCTGCCATCCCCGCCCCAAGGGAGCAAATGGGAATGACAGTCTTATGAGCTAAAGGCTCGGGCTCAGGCACCTACCCTACCCTAGAAGGGCTGGGCATGGTCAGTGTTACCAGATAATGAGATCACTCCTCCATGTGACAACAGTGTTGCCAGATAATGAGATCGCTCCTCCATGTAACAACAGTGTTACCAGATAATGAGATCACTCCTCCATGTGACAACAGTGTTACCAGATAATGAGATCACTCCTCCATGTGACAACAGTGTTACCAGAGGCTTTTAATATCTTCTTTTGGTCACTTGCGGTATATGATTTATCACGAAATTTACGTAAATTTACTGTGGTATGACCGAGTCACCTGAGTACCCCCCCTTCCGCCTCTCCTCGCTGAAGTTGGGAATATTGTCCCGAAGTCGTCGAGTGACCTAAATGACTAAGTGCTGAGGTAGAATATCTTTTGAACATAAGAACATAAAAACATAAGAAAGAAGGAACACTGCAACAGGCCAACTGACCCATGCGGAGCAGGTCCATGTCCCCTCCCGGATTAGCCCAATGACCCACCCAGTCTGGTCACCTCCACTCAAGGATGGAGCACGGCACCAGACCCAGCAGCACAAGCTAGTCAGGTCTAACTCACACTCACCCACACCCACTCATGTATTTATCTAACCTATTTTTAAAACTACACAACATTTTAGCCTCAATAACTGTACTTGGGAGTTTGTTCCACTCATCCACAACTCTATTACCAAACCAGTGCTTTCCTATATCCTTCCTGAATCTGAATTTTTCCAACTTGAAACCATTGCTGCGAGTCCTGTCTTGGCTAGATATTTTCAGCACGCTATTTACATCCCTTTATTTATTCCTGTTGAAGGGCTCTTAATCACAGGAGTTGAAGCTACCCTTCCCTTTTCTTGAATCAAACCTGATTATATTTCGTTCCCCAGGAATTGTATGATCCCTGTGGGTTTTACGCTTCTCAATAATAATAATAATAATAATAATAATAATACGGTCTGGTCTACAAGTTGCAAAAGCAGTGATGTAGACTGAGGTCCAGCCCAGAAGAAGACAAGTGGTGTACACTTGTTCACATTAAATAGGCAAGTGACTTCAGCCTCATGTTTCTTACTTTATGTTAAACACTGGCTTCATGGCACTTGTGGCGAGTGCAGCCAGGAGGTCAGCCAACCTTAACATGCCACAGCTACTTTGTGGACCCAAGTGCGTCAAGAACACGACGAGTACACTCAACACCAGTCTCTTTCTCTCTCTCTCTCTCTCTCTCTCTCTCTCTCTCTCTCTCTCTCTCTTATATATATATATATATATAAGAACACGACGAGTATATATATATATATATATATATATATATATATATATATATATATATATATATATATATATATATATATATATATATATGTGTGTGTGTGTGTGTGTGTGTGTGTGTGTGTGTGTGTGTGTGTGGCTGGATGGATACAAGAGTGGAAACATTTTGTGTGTTTCCTTACACTTACTATCATGTTCACCTAGCAAGCAAGTAGGTACCTGGGTGTTAGTCGACTGGTGTGGGTCGCATCTTGGAGGACAAGATTTAAAGACCCCAATGGAAATAAGCCAGACAGTCCTCGATGACGCACTGACTTTCTTAGGTTATCCTGGGTGGCTAACTCTCTGGGGTTAAAAATTCGAACAAAATCTTATCTTACTAGAATTTCAGTGAGAATGATGTTCACTGGAGACATAGAAGATATAAAGTTGGTCTTCCAATATGGCAAAGAAAAAATACGTTGTGGAATGAGTACAATTTTCAGTTACTCCATTAGATACTATCTGTGAGAATAAAAACTAGAGGGAGTATAAAACAAAGTGAAACCACTCAATAGATATAAAGAATACACTTGTTCTGTAAAGACTGGAGTATTGATGTACTCCAGCAGCCCCTTTTAAGGCAGGTGAAATCGCAGATCTGCATAATGTAGAGAACCTTCACCTCCCGTATAAACTCAGTCAGGCACCTAAATTCGGAGAGAAAGATTCACCATAATTTAAACTTGGAAGATTCTGGAGAAAATGATCCCAAATCGGTACACCGACATCATAACCTATGACAACTCTACACGCTCCCTTCAGGCACAATTAAAATTACCACAAATCCCTAATTGTCGTCAAGAAGCAACCTAGAGTGTCCATAATTCTCGCTATGCCCGGAAATCGAACCCTTCCCTTTCGATTGCGAGCTAAGTGCTCTACCACGAAGTTGTGAGATCGCTGCTGTACTTTTATTTAAGTATATTAAACACATCATTATACTGAATATACATTCTCCTTCGAACAAGTAAGTGATAATTATTAATTTCCTAAGTTAACCGAATTGGGTCGTATATGTGTGTGTCCAGAACATCTGTGGGCCGCTTACAACCATATTTAACTCCCACCAGAAAATTATAAACGTACCTAACATGAACCAGTTTCAAAGCGTCGATTTAGAATGCTAAATACTAGACCCTGAGTTAAAACTGCTCTGCTTAAATTCTTGTCATGGATTCAAAAGGAACAACAGAGATATAGTATACGTGCAGTGTGTATGAACAGCATTTGTGTGTATGGCGCAGTTGGGTGTTACTGACCAGTCTGTCAGTCACCCCTAAAAATCTCACATTATGCACCGTTTTCTTCTAACCAGTTATATAGGTTTATAATAATTAATATGTATGAAGAGGACTGTCTCTGGAATATTAACCTTAAAGGGCTAATAATCCGGATGAAATAAGCCAGGAGGCTTATTTCAGTTGGGATCTTAGGTCCTGCCATAGGTTGCGACCTGGGTTTACATTTACAGGTTAAAGTTAGGTAAGGTTTGTCAGGAACCAGGAGTGTTTCCTGACGCGGGTCTTAGTCATGTGATGACCCGCCAGTGGAGCTTTGATCATTTGACCGAGGCCTTCCGCTGGCTTACCGGTTAAGATAAGATTTCGTTCGGATTTTTAACCCCGGAGGGTTAGCCACCCAGGATAACCCAAGAAAGTCAGTGCGTCATCAAGGACTGTCTAACTTATTTCCATTGGGGTCCTTAATCTTGTCCCCCAGGATGCGACCCACACCAGTCGACTAACACCCAGGTACCTATTTGCTGCTAGGTGAACAGGACAACAGGTGTAAGGAAACGTGTCGAAATGTTTCCACCCGCCGGGAATCGAACCCGGACCCTCCGTGTGTGAAGCGGGAGCTTTAGCCACCAGGCCACCGGGTCCCGGGTTCACTCCCCCTTTAAAAATTAATTGTACTAGGAGACTTGCTCAGTCACATCGCCCGGCTGAAAACTGAACACGGGTTGTTTCGATTGTGAGCCGAACTCTGCCACTGAGCTATGGGACACTTGACAGTGAGAATAACTAACATAACGCTTGTATGTTTGTCGTAAGACTAGATAGTCGTTGAAGACACACACTATCATATGTGTCTGGTACTGCACGTAAATACGGTGAATTGACTAGTAGCTCGCATCCGAAATGACCTAGGTTCGATCTCTGGGAGGGGCTTGTCAGAGAGGCCTGTATGACCCCGCTGGTTAAGAGCTTAGACTTCATTATAATAATAATAGACATAGAAGTGAATATTCTTACATTTCCTTTTTTTTTTTTTTTTTTTTTGTAACTAACTCTGAACAGGAACTCAGGAGTTAGAGCTGTGTTGTGAGTCGCATCACACGAAAATAGCAGCTAAGAACCTCAACGGAAATAAGCCATAATGGCTTCATTGGGTTTTACGTAACCCACAGAATTACTTCAGCGCCTGGCCATTACCAACAACCTGACTGACCAGACACTGGGCAGCAATTAGAGGACGGAGGATTGAGATTCTGGCCCTAAACTCCGCCCATTTAAGTTTACCAGCTAATCAATGTACAACACCAGAGATAAAACACACACACATACATATATTAATATACATTAATATATGCAATAAGATCACAGTAAACAGGTGATTTCAGAATATGCAAAACAACCACTGTGAAAGACTAGAGAAATTCCAAGCGCTTTCGTGACTACTCACATATGAGTAGTCACGAAAGCGCTTGGAATTTCTCTAGTCTTTCACAGTGATTGTTTTGCACATTAATATATATATATATATATATATATATATATATATATATATATATATATATATATATATATATATATATATATATATATATTATATATATATATATATATATATATATATATATATATATTAGTCTCAATTATAAATGAATAGTTTGATAAGCTCCCACTATTATTATATAATGAACGTTTATCGTGTTTTATAATTGCTGATTTTACAAAATTTCGTTCCAACCAAGAGGAAGAGAGGCAATGACTGGGTTCTGACCAATTTGCAGGGTTACTGCAGATTCTAATATGGCAGAAAATTACATTTGATTCCTGCACAGTTCGTATCGAATATCGGTGTTATAATATCCTAACTTCTAGTGGTTTGCCAGTCTGTCCCACATAAGATAAGTTACACCCATTGTAATCAGTTCTACAAACCACCAACACAATGTTGAGAATTCTTTATCAAAATGCTTTTAACAGTTCTTGAATTCTTAAAAACTACTTGTATGTTAAATATTTTAAGGGCATTCGGCAGGATAGATAAATTCTCATCGTATGGGATAATCAGCACATTCTTGATCTGAGGTCTCATCCTAGGTTCAGTTCTATGATAAGTGTTTCTAACTGCCAGCGACGCTGATTCCACAAACTCCTTAGGGTACCACAGTTTCGTGGCAATATCAAATATTTTCCTAATGTGTTCATCAAGAAACTCTAGGCTGCACACTCGGTAAGCTGTCGGAAACATAGTGTGAAAATCACTCCTTTTTACTTTCATTTCATGGTTTTAATAGTAGTGAATGTATGAGCACATATGAGTGGCCTCCCTATATACTGTACACTTGAACTTTCTATCAACACGGTGTATCAACATATCTAAGAATGGAAGTTTAGATTCCATTTCTTTCTCCACAGTGAATTTAATATCCAGGGCCATATCATCTGGCCAAAGACACAAGATGTCATTCACATATCTGAACCATTTAACTTTACAGGGCAGGATGTCTTTCAATAGCCTCGCCTTGAAAAACTCCGTATACAGATTGCTCAGGAGGAGAGAGAATGGATTTTCCATAGCCATTTCCTGCCCTTGAGCTTATTATTTCCCTTCAAACTCAAGCTTGCAATCAACCACACACAACTTAATCAGCTCAATAATGGTATTCTTGTCGAATGGCATGGAGAACTGATCTAATTCTTCTTCCAGATAAGATAGCAGATCGGAAATAGGTACTCGGGTGAACAGTGCCGCGACATCAAAGCTTACTTGTGCAAAATCACTAGACATGTTAACATTTTGCATTGTGTGTGTGTGTGTGTGTTAGTTACTATTTTGTCGTAGGCAGCACATGTCGATTAGACACTAGGCCTATTGTACATGCTTGCGTGTATGTGTGTGTGTGTATGTGCATGTGTGTGTGTGTGTGTGTGTGTGTGTGTGTGTGTGTACTCACCTAATTGTGGTTGCACGGGTCGAGACTCAGCTCCTGGCCCCGCCTCTTCACTGATCGGTACTAGGTCCTCTCTCTCTCTCTCTCTCTCTCTCTCTCTCTCTCTCTCTCTGCTTCTTGAATTTTGTCATACCTCGTTTTAAAGCTATGTATGGTTCCTGCCTCCACTACATCACTTGCTAGGCTATTTCACTTCCTGATGACTCTATGACTGAAGAAATACTTCCTAACATCCCTGTGTGTGTGAAGGTTTCACCATAACTGCTTTGATAAATAAATAATTCCATCCCCCAAAAAAACTACAGAAACTTGAAGATTTATGTATGAAACCATTTTATTCACTTCAAGGCTAGGGGGGGGGGTACTCACATATGCATATATCCATAACCACATATGTTCATATATCCTGAAATATGCATATATCCATAACCACATATGTTCATATATCCTGAAATATGCATATATCCATAACCACATATGTTCATATATCCTGAAATATGCATATATCCATAACCACATATGTTCATATATCCTGAAATATGCATATATCCATAACCACATATGTTCATATATCCTGAAATATGCATATATCCATAACCACATATGTTCATATATCCTGAAATATGCATTCAATTAAAGTACAAGGAAGACATACTCAGTAACTCCTTATACCTCACATGTGTTGAAAATGTGGCGTGCTTCCTCCCTCGGGAAATTTTGCTTGCTTGTTTCTGGGGTACTTGTTAGTTTGCTACGCTGGTGGTGGTGAAGGTGTGTTTGGGGATGGTAGGCTGTTGTTGGGGGGAATGAGTGGAATATAGGAGGTATGATTGGGTTAGGTGGAACAGACGTTGTCGTGTAATGACGGTTCCTTCTTTTCCTTTCGTCTCTGCTGTGGGCCATACTCCGCCAGTTGCTGTAATGTATTACTTAGTCTCTCAGTTATCTCAGCTGATCATCTGTGTGTGTGCGCGCGCTCGCACAATAACCACACGGGGAGTTGAATGATAGTTGAACTCTACCACTGAGTTTTTAGGTGTTTTGCTTAAATTTTTGTGATGGATTCAAATGGAAAAATTAAGATGCAGCTTACTTGGAGCATATACGAAGAGTGGTTGTATGGCGCAGAGGTGAATGTTGCTGTCCAGTCTCTCATTAAACTCCCCCTGTAGTTATTTTGCATCTGTTATTCCTCGTTTGCAATTTTTTTATATATAAACAGAAAGGTGAACCGGAAGCTTGCACCGTATTTTTTCACGGTAAATACAAGTACCTTCTGGGAAACTTTCCTATTAAGAGCCCGGTAGCTCAGAGGTTAAGCACTGGACCTGTGAAGACACGTTCACAGAAAGAACTTTTATTGAGACAACTTTTCGATGTGTTAAGATCTTTGTCTTGCCTTATACGCATCGACATGTCCCAATAAAAGTTGTTTCTGCAAACGTATCTTTTCTTCTCTATTGTCGACAGCACAATATTTAGCTTTAAACTTTTATAAGGAGAACGTTTCTTGACTCATGCCAGGTACTGTTATCACGTACAATATGTATACTCCAGGAAGGAAAGGTGGAAGAAGATGAGTTTTAGTGAAGTTTCTCGTGGACGGTGATCGCCTGATCCGGAATCAGTAAAAATCAGTCGGGTCCCTGTATCGATGGGTGGAGTGAAGGAGCAGTTCAGGTCTACAGGTCAGTGTAGCATAATCATGGGTCAGTAAGTGCGCAGGAGCATTGGTTAAGCTTTTAGCTTAGCCCACATAAGATAACATCTTATTTTATGAACATTTAAATGAATAAAACACGCATGCAATATTTGGGTATCTTGCACAAGTGTCTTAGTCATTTACTTGTCGGTTTCGTATATCATTAACAAAATAATATTGGTATTCAGCTTGCATAAAATCTGCGCCTTGCCACCCACCCACAAGACTTGAACATATCCTGGTACCACTCAATCATCACACTGACAGTCGTGTCACATCCGCCTTTAATTTGTTTATTTGTGGTTGCGTAATTTTTGTTTTGATAGGTTTATTAAATTTAACCTAACGCTAGATAAATATACATTACAGTATTTGTAAGCTTATGGGGTACGTTAAGTTGATGTTGGAAGAAAGTGTACACAATGACCTTCCATCCTCCCCACCCACTGCACATCCTGCACAAACTATAGTTAACTTTTAAGACATCACTTGTCTCCCACCATCCCAGGTTGATCCAAAACAGAAACAAATATTTTGTTCTGTTTAGTACATGATTATAGAGAAGGAGTAACCAGGTTAGTGTTCCCGGCCTGTGACGCACAAGGCTACAACGGATGGATTGTAATAATAGCATTTTTTTCCCAAACTAAATGTGAAGCAGTTATTACAGGAATAAGAATTACAAACTGAGAAAATAAAGAAAGTAAACAAATTATGGATTCACTTTTATGTTCCACACTGCACAGTGTCAACAATTACAAAATATTTAAAGCCATTTTACACCAGAACCTCGCATCAGCATTGCAGTTTTGTCTTACGATAATGGAACTTAAATTATTTACCCTATTTATTGTAAATATTTAGTAATAGAACTTAAACCATATACCTGTGATACGCAATAAGTATATTATTATTATTATTATTATTATTATTATTATTATTATTATTATTATTATTATTATAAAAAGAAGCGCTAAACCACAAGGGCTAAGTATAATGTTAACATCATACATTACAAAATGCGGTCCTCTTTAAATCTGGCTTTTCAAATTGGCCCTTTTATACTCAAAGGCTGAGAACTGCTGCAGTCTACAGTATATGGGTGAGTAGGGGTTTTTATTTATTTAAACCATAGAATTAACAGGCTAAGAGCTGTTAACATACTTGAGTTCATTTGAAAGTCTAGTCACGTCTACGATATAGTGTCACCATCGTGTCTACCAGACTATCATCCATAAGAGAAGGATAACACAGAAACTATTGCTAGGTTAACAGCGCTCATAGTTGTAAGAAAACATGTTCTTGGCTTTACCCTCCCCAGGATGAAACCCGGATCTTCTGTTGCGAGTCTCAGGTGCTTAATATTCGTAGTTACAAGAGTAGAGCTACGTTGGTCATGTGTTCAGTGTCTAGTTTGTAGTCATAGAGCTTCTAAACTTTTTAGTGGTTGTAATGACTACTACCTCCCTCACATTATTCATGGAGAAACAAACTAAATCTTTGATAAATTAGACACATGTGCAGCTCTTGGGTATCTTTATTGAGGAAACGTTTCGCCACACAGTGGCTTCATCAGTCCATACAAAGGAGAAACTTGAAGAACAGGAGGAGAATGAGGTAATCAGTCCCTCAACGTTGAGTCGATGTGTTCAGTCCATCAATCTTGAGTAGTAGTATTCTACTCAAGATTGATGGACTGAACACATCGACTCAAGGTTGAGGGACTGATTACTTCATTCTCCTCCTGTTCTTCAAGATTCTCCTTTGTATGGACTGATGAAGCCACTGTGTGGCGAAACGTTTCCTCAATAAAGATACCCAAGAGTTGCACATGTGTCTAATTTATCAACATGTCGGTTCTCTGAACCATTCATCTACAAAACTAAATCTTTAATCGTCAAACAATTCCCTCAAATGGGATTAATAACGTTTAATTCGACGTATCATGTGGGAGTTCGATACGTGGATCAGGGTAGAAATACTCACGTAGGCTGTTTTACTTATAATTGCTGTTATGTGGAGAGAGACCGTGCCGTTACCTATCTCCTTGCTCACTCTAGTAATACTGGCTCGCCGGCTGCCCAGTACCCAGTGGGTCTTTGAATACTGCTGAGGTCAGCACAATATGAAAGACCGTGACTCAAGAGACGGTTGATCGTTGAGTCAGACGGTACTGGTAACTGGTTACTACTACTGAGACTGGTAACTGGTTACTACTACTGAGAGCTCGGCGACGCTAACGTATGTCGTCCCGACATACAACTAATACAAACTAGAGATGGTAGGTATACGGCTTGGGCTGATTCTATACAATGTCAAAGTACACAACATTAAACATTAAAAATACATAAGTAGAACAATGGAATGAAAGCTTACGTAACTGAAACTGTAATGCAATACAAGGTATACGATAGCACAACTTAAAACTCAACAATTGAACAACGAACTCTACGTTGAGAATACAAGTGATAAAAAAAAAATTTTGATCGATCGATCTGTATTCGTGTGATCTACGGATTCTGAGGAAGGAATATATACAAAGAAAGAGTGTTTAACAGAAAGGCAGATTCGGTGCACGCAAATCTAGACTGTTAACTCTCAGAATGCGGAGAGAACATGAACACAAAAAAAAAATTCTTGAATACTGATAAGTTGATACTGTAATTATTCATCTATACAGGTTATTTACATTTAACCCCAACTCTGCTAGGGTAAGATTGGCATATGCAGAATGGGTGTCATCTCTGGGAGGATCAAACTCTGTAGCATTGGCTAACTCATGCTGCATTTGAGGCAAATCTGAATTGGAAGTTACAAATGATACTTGAGGATTTCTCAATACCTGTCGTGTACGTAGGGAATAACGACATTCAGGTTGATCATCTGACTGAGTATCAGAGGAAGAGAGTACAGGATCAGGAGGATTGTCAGAGTCTGTCACATTAGTCTGGGTTGGAACGTCATTATCATCACATACTAACTTCATATGATCCAAATGCGATTCTTTATACTGACCAGTACTAATCTCTCTAACCTTATACTTATTACCAGTGATATGTTCAACTACTCGATAAGGACCAACAAACCTTTGATCAAGCTTTGGCATAGCAGACGTTTTGTTAAAATTAGTCAGCATAACTCTCGAACCTACTTTGATTTTGGATGGCTTTACTCGAGTATTTGCGACTCTTGTAAATTCAGCTGTTGATTTATGAAGTGTTTCACGGATTCTTCTAAAAACACTTTGAGCTAAGCTGGTACGAGTTGCTACGAAATCATCAGGGTTGTAATTTGGTTTCGGATTAGAATACAACAACTCATAAGGCAAACGTTTATCTACACCATACAATGCATAATGTGGAGTGTCACCTATAGAAACATTGTAAGCAGAATTTATAGCACACTGCACATCAGGTATAACTTCATCCCAAGTTTCACTGTTGGGATTGATAGTGGCTCTCAAGACATCAAGTACTTTCTTATTGGTTCGTTCTGCTAACCCATTGCTGGCAGGATGATGAGGAACAATGGTGGATTTAGTGATCTTGTACAAGGTACACAAATTTTCAAGAATTTCATTACAGAACTCACCTCCATTATCAGTTACTAGGGACTTAGGGGTGGTATGCCTGCAGATAATGCGTTCTTTAAACGCTTTAGCTACTGTCTCGGCAGTCTTATCTGCAATAGGAACTAACTCGCAATATCTGGTGAAATGGTCTACCATAACACACAGATGTTTGTTACCTTGGAGGGAACATCGGAAATTAGTTAACAAATCTAGCGCAACTCTTTCCCAAGGTTCGCTAGTAGTTGGATACACTTGGATTGGATTAGGACCATTAGCATTGCCTTTATGTTGCATGCAGACACTACATTTCCTAACATACTCAGAAATATCGGTTGCCATACGAGGCCAAAAGTATTTCAATCTGGCTTGTTTTACTGAACGATCCATACCAGGGTGTGCAACACCTGGTACATCGTGAACTAGCTGTAAGGCTACATTCACTAGTGACTGTGGAATTACTAACTGGTATACTCTTCTGCTTGGAGTACCCAACTCGGCTGTTCGATACAGTAATTCTTGGTTCATGAGAAAGTCACTGATGGGTGCTGGCGGCTTCACAGTCAGAATAAGATCTTCCTGGAGCAGGAATCGAATCACACCAGACCACATGGGATCTGTTCGTTGAGCGTTCTTTACATCTTCAGCACTAAATGGAGGGTCTGCAGTTACTATACTAACATGTCGCGATAAGGCATCTGCGACTACATTTGACTTGCCAGGTAAATGCTCAAAGGTGGGATTGAACTCTTGAATAGTCAAGGTCCATCTAGCTAACCTTCCAGTAGGTTGTTTGTTCTGGAATAAGGGTATCAGTGGAGCATGGTCTGTCAAGACATGAACAGAATACTGATAAATAATGTCTCAGAAGTGCTTTAAAGACCATACTATTGCTAAAGCTTCTTGCTCAGTTACTGTATAATTACGTTCAGCCTTTGTAAGGACTCGGCTAGCAAATGCAACTGCGTTGTACTTGCCATCGGTCTTCTGAGCTAGTACGGCACCTATGCCAATTGAACTAGCATCAGTTGTCAGATAGAAAGGCTTAGAAAAATCTGGAAATTTCAAAATTGGAGCAGAAGTTAGCTTTTCTTTTAGAGTTTGGAATGCTCTTTCTTGACGGAAGGTCCAAACAAAAGGAGCATCTTTCTTAAGCAACTCAGTTAGAGGAGCAGCTATGGAAGAAAAATTGGCAATGAAAGATCTATAAAAACCTGCTAAGCCCACAAAGGATCTTACGGCATCAGCAGTTTTGGGAGTCGGAAAATTTAGGACTGCAGTTACTTTACTTTGGTCAGTCGTAACCCCTCTAGGAGTGACTACGTGACCAAGAAACTTAATTTCTGATCTGAAAAATTGACATTTTGACAGTTTGATCTTTAAATTGGCTTCTTCAAGCTTACCAAGTACTACATCAAGTCTTTTCAAGTGTGTATCCACGTCTTTAGACATGACGATTACGTCATCTAAGTACACCATAAGTGCATTACCTATGAGACCTCTAAAGATATTAGTCGTGAGCCTTGAGAACGTGATAGGGGAAGATCGTAATCCAAATGCCATACGGAGGAAGTGATAATGACCTGTAGGAGTGGAGAATGCAGTTAGCTCTTGGCTGTCCTCGTGAAGAGGGACTTGCCAAAACCCTTGTAACAAATCTAGGGTTGAAAAGACTTTGTTATCTCCAATATTACGTAAAAGATCACCCAGTACAGGGAGTGGAAAGCGATCTGGAATGGTTTTTGCGTTTAACTTCCTAAAGTCAATTACTGGACGCCAAGTACCATCCTTCTTAGGTACTAGTATCAAGGGTGCATTCCAAGGTGAATTGCTAGGTGCAATAACTCCATCATCAAGCATTTGATTGATCAATTCTTCTGCGACAGCAACTTGTGAATGAGGCATTCTGTACGCAGGTATGTAGATAGGTCTAGTACCAGGTTCAAGTGGAATACGATGGGACAATAAGTTCGTTATACCCATCTTCTCACCTGGTAAAGCAATGGCTTTACGACGTTTGTTCAACAGAGTCAACAAACGCTTGACTTCATCTGGGAAGTCAGTGGGAGCTAAGTCTTTCTCCTCAACTGGTGGAACAGATTGATCCAGTGGAGTGGATGAGGTCTCCCCGGCAGAAATAGCACCGACCCACTGGTCAGGTGACAACTCATCCTCTACCTGAACAGGGTAAGGATAGTGAACAAGGTCAACAAGATTGGTATTTGCTCTGAGGCGAACACTGTGGCCAGAAGTGTTGGCCAGGTAGAAATGGATCTTACTATCTCTTACAACATGTAAGGATGGTTCAACAAATAGACCTTTTACTTTGCAGGAATCACTGTCAACTAGGACGTTATCACCATCTGGAACACTAGGAACAACTACAGACACTCTAGTGAGAGCACTAGCCGCAACAGAAACGTCTTTCTGCAGACGGCATGTGACATCAACAAGAGATGGCATTACTAGTTGCAAGTAATTGTTTTCCGACAAGGCGTCCCCTGTGGAGAAACTACTACTCGAACTAGCAGGCATTGCAGGGATAGGTTGAGCACTCAAGGCAATCTGAGGGTCCTTGGACACTTGAGGCATCGGACTATCCTGCAATTCTGAAGGTATAGGTGGAACACTGATGGGAGTGACAGTATTACCAGTGCCTGACCGCTTGGGTACGCTACTGGAGAAAGCATTAGCTTGTAAGGACTTAATCCGTAAATCATACTCTGCAGCAGTATGACAGATTTCTGATCCAAGCTGGTAACCCCAGAATGGAACGATCAAGTCGTCAATTTGTGCATGCCATCGATAAGGGTCGAGCACAATGCGTAAGTCGCGCATGGAAGCAAATCCCAGTAGAAGGTCACCAGGGAAAGTAATCTGATCGACAACAAGGAAGGAAACAGTGAAGTCTCTACCTTGGATAGAAAAGGTTAGGGCAGTCGTACCTCGGACACGCAGGTGAGAACCAGATACTCCACTAAGGGAGGACACAGGAGTCGGTTCTACGAGAAGGACATGTCGTAACTTCTTATCCTTAAACAAACTAGACCTAATAATATTGATTTGCGCACCAGAGTCCATGAACAATTGAACGGGCGCATTATAAACAGATGCTTGCACTATAGGGCCTATGGTTGCATTGGAAGTTATGTGCAAACAAAAAGGTGGATTGTCATCAGAAAAGACTTGTTCTACTCCATCCCCAAAATCATCTGTGTCAGAGACATGTGAAGCAACATCATCAGCAGGGTTGGCATGCTCGAGACTGCTTAAGGCGTCAAAGGAGTTGTGAACGGGGATGGTGTACTCATTATCACCTACTGTCACCATGGGACGGTTTGACTGGGGCGCTCGAATTCCCCCGAATTGGAAAATCGAGCCTGGTTCTGGTTAGGTTGAGAATTGGATGAATGAGCCTGGTTCTGGTTATTTTGAAAACCACGAGATCTGTTTCCTCGACGGGTTCTGCGGTTGGGACGACCACGGAAAGATCTAGAGTACTGAAGGTTATAGAGAGCATTACACTCAGATGTGTCATGTCCATGTATTCTATGATAAGTACAGTAAGGAAGATCTGAGTACTCATCATCAGTACGACGTCTCTTAGGATAACTATCAGGACAATTAATTGCAATATGTCCACGGAAACCACAGTTGTAACAATTCCGCCGACTATGGTTACTGAATGTACTATGAATACTACGAGGTGTATAACGACTCTGTACACTGGTTCTTGATGATCTCTGAGATGGTTGACGACCACGATTTGTCTCTGTGGCGCAAACAAGAGGTGGTGCAGACTGAGGCATATTTGTGACATTACTTTTAATACAAGGGAAAGTACCCTGGGGGCACAAGGAACGTACATGATTTAAGGCTGTAAGTGGTTCCATCGTTACAGTTGGAGGATCAGCCTCATAAGCACACACAGAAGCAGGCGGCATTAGTTCTTTAATTGCTCCAAAAGCTGCTATTTTAGCAATTGATTCTGTAAATGGTTTAGCCTCTTCAGAGAGAAAAGATGATGATTGGACAGCATTGATAAATGATGATAAAAGTTTATCTAATCTAACAGCAAATGCACTCAACGATTCAGTACTCATGGGTGTAGCATTCACTAGTTCTCTAAGAACGACATATGGATCAGCTGTTTTTACTGGGACAAGGAAAGAACGAATCAGGTCCTCATATTGTGACCACCTAGTAAGATTCCTGAAGTCTCGCATATCAAGGAGATCAACAACGTGAACAGCAGCAGGAGATCGATAAAGAGCTTCTTTAGCAATTCTGATAAGGCTTTCCTCTGAAGGAGGACCTTCAGCTAGAGCACTAGCACGAGAACGAATGGCTGCAAACCATGCTTCAAGACTATGTACATGGCCATTGAATAAAGGTAACGCATCAAGGGAATCACGAGTATAACTATAATATCTCGGTGTCTGAGTCGGTCTGTCAGTCGGTAAGGAACTGTGAGGACTGATGACAGGACCAGCAGTAGTAGCCTGAGAGGTCTGAGTGTCGACATTCACTAAAGTATCACTTGACGGTATGTGAGACATAATGGCAAAGTAGCACGAGAACAAATAAGGCAAAAATAATGAACAATAAAAATGATATAAAATTCTAGAATTGAAATGAAAAGATATACAACTAATTCTGCAGAATAATGTCTAACTGCAAGAGAAAGGACAAGTCAATTTAAAGGACTATTGGCAAAAAAAAAATTTACATTGAAATATACAAGTAAAAATATTACTGGAGACTGAATTAAATGCAAAATGAGCTGTCTTTACTCTTGCTAATAAAGAAATTAATTAATTAAAATTTTTAAATCAATGTGAAAGTGTAAAATAAAATTATTAAATTGTAAACTGGGAAATTTAAGTATTTTCTAAGAATGCATAGACAAAATTAAAATATAATGCACAAAATATCAATAAAAGAAAAGAATTCACTGCAGAACAGTTCAACAAAATAATTCACTTCAGAACAAATGCAACAAAATAAGGTGTAGAAATAATCACTGCAGTAATAAAGTTGCACTGGGAAAACTCAGGTAAAATAATGAATTAAAATTATGAAGAAAAAAAAATAAACTGATTGAACACTTTAACTCTTAATTGTAAATTAGACAAAACAATTTACTCAACAGAGTAAGGAAACACTTTACGTTAAAAGTAATTGAAATTGCATCAAGAGTGAATTTGTTCAAGAATTATGAAAATATGAATAAAATAAAACACAGGAACAAAACAGGTAAGTTAACACTTACAGTGACGAAGCACACTTCATTAAATATTCTTACAACAAAATCCTACTGTGGATACAAAATCTTGCTGTGACTGATACGACAAAAATTTGCTGGCAAAAATAATGGTACACAGTCTGCGAAAAAATTAGAGAAATGAGACACTGTTGGCATACGAAAAAAAATGACACATATAGAAATAAATGGAAAATTTGGTATACTGGGGTAAATATCACTGCAGAATACAACGCTGAAAGAATACAATAAAAAAAATTGAATCACTTCACACAGGTGACTGACTGGTACACTACACAATAATACTTACTACAGACAGGAGTAGCATAAGAAAAAACACAGAAAAAAAAAATATAAGATAAGTAAAAACACTGAAAAAATATTCTAAAAAATAATGAGTCAAAAATACTGCGTTTACACTGAAAAAACACAAGGTTTAGAGTACACAAGCAATTTACTATAAATGTCTCACACACGCAAATGTCTTTAAAGGCAAGAAAATGTCTCAGGAAAATTATCACTGAAGTCGAGAGTAGGAGACGGACGGTGAGTACTGGTGGAGGCGGGTGTATGGTGTCCCGCGCGGTGATGATGCCTCCGACATTCACTGTTGTCGTGAAGAATGTGCTTTCTAGGCGAACTCACATAACTGGCTTTATCTCGTTGGCACCAGCTACAATCTCTTGACCAATTATGTGAGCCAAAACAGTACTAGGACCCGGTACAAGGGTGCAAACAACCACAGGTAGATGAGTGGATGGCTGGTGGGGTGGTTGCTTCTGCCGCGCACCCCGGGTGGTGGGAGAGAGTGGGGGGAAGAGTGGTGGGGGGGGGACGGGGAGGCTGCCGCGCGCCCCACTCACCCACAGATGGTTTAACCCACTCTATGCCACAGGAATGGTGAAAACCACTCTTAGCATCCAACAGGAAGCACAAAGCGATATAAACAATACTTCAGAGGAATCTGGCTTACTTCTTACTGCGTGGCTTACTTCTCTCTCTCAGCTGGGTTAGAAGCTGGGTTGGCTGACTGGCTTACCCCACGAGAATGGATGACTGGAAGACGTGTAACGATGCACAAAGCACGGAGGAGCAGTTGGATGACAGGAGACAGGCTGGATGATAGGCTGACTGGCGTTCACTTCCACAGTCTGGCTTACTGACTGGCTTAATTGCAAAATCCGGGTCAACCCCTCGGAGATTGAAGCAATTAGCACACGAACTAAGCCAGGAAGCTTGAAACGGCTGCAACAGGCTTGCAGGATGAAAGCTGTGAGGGGAGTCAGCTTGGCTGGCTCGGGGTGGTGTGTGAGGGTAGTCTGGTGGCTGGAGACTCACCTTTGACCCTGGCGCTACTCACACAAACAGCCTTCAAACGCCTTGAATTACCCTTAAAAACGTAAATCCACGCATCCCACCGCTGCCACCATTTATCATGTGGGAGTTCGATACGTGGATCAGGGTAGAAATACTCACGTAGGCTGTTTTACTTATAATTGCTGTTATGTGGAGAGAGACCGTGCCGTTACCTATCTCCTTGCTCACTCTAGTAATACTGGCTCGCCGGCTGCCCAGTACCCAGTGGGTCTTTGAATACTGCTGAGGTCAGCACAATATGAAAGACCGTGACTCAAGAGACGGTTGATCGTTGAGTCAGACGGTACTGGTAACTGGTTACTACTACTGAGACTGGTAACTGGTTACTACTACTGAGAGACGAAGGAAATGGTAACTTTAATTCCTTGGATCAAGAGCCCTTCACCGGCATCAAGCCCCCCTCCCCTCCCTGGCCTTGAAGACACCAAACCATACCACGGGTGGGGTTTGAACCCGCGGTCAGAGAGTCTCAAAACTCCAGACCGTCGCGTTAGTTCGTATTTCCTCCAACAATCTAATGTTCTGATTTGTAAAGAAATATTTTTTTGTGCACATTTCTTCATAGTTTAAAATTATAGCCTCATGTTGTTCATAATTATGGTACTAAAAACTATTTTTCGGTATTGTTTTTAATTTTATTTGTCATCGTACAGCCATGGAACGTGAGGATACCAACGCTTTAAAGAACTGTAATATTTCCCCGCTGCCAGACGTAAGACGCTCGGTAATGTTATTTCATTATTGTCGGTTAACTACATGGAAAAAATCGGTTAATTTACATTAACGTACAATTGCCTGTTACCTGTACCTGTAGTTTACTTGAGGTCACCGCCCCTTGGTCTCGGTCCTAGACCAGGTCTCCCACTTGCTGGCCTGATCGACCATGTTGTTGTTGCTTGCAATATACATGAACGATATAGATGAAGGAATAAATAGCGACATAAGAAAGTTTCCTGGTTACAATAAAACAGTCGAATTCTGATGAGGACACTAGAGAAGATAAGGGAGAGTGACACCAGTCAGTCCATCTATCATCATTCCATCATGCAGGAGGAGCCACATGTCTATGGTGCATCCAACAAAATAAGCCGACTTTTGGATGTCACTACCGCCCGGCTCCGGCTGGGTTACAATTATCTTTGGCAGATTAAATCACCACCACCAGATGTAGACCAAACGAAATGTAAACTTTGCCAGATGGACTATTTGTCAAATCCTGCGGTATTATGTACTGGAGTGCGTCACATCGTGCGTCATTATGTACTTGAGTGCGTCACACCCTGCGTTATTATGTATTGGAGTGCGATAAAATTAATGAATTTAGAGACAACTCACCCTGAAATGTTTAAGAAATGTCAAATTATTTTATCCACAGTGATATATTACAAACCATTCTGAAAAAATTCGCTGACCTTGCTCAGTGTAAGTAAAAGATTACCACCTTTCTCTGCGTGTGACAATATTCATGTCTGCATAAAGAACTCATTACAGTTATAACCAGATATAAATATGTAAATAGCTCATTACCACTGTAACTTGTTCAGTTATCAGAACTTTGTGATCCAGTCCCTAGACCCATCATACACCGCTGTAATATTTTGACTACCGCCGCTCACACAATGGGTATGGGATGCGTAATATATTAAAGTGAAACTAGAGAAGATAGGCTGAAGGTTCTGAATTTCCACTCTGTGGAAAGACAGAGATCTAATAATGAGGGACATGAAGTGTATAAATAAAAAACGGAAATAAATCAAGGTGAAAATAAAAAAAAAACATGTTGAAAGTACCTAGACAAGACAGGAGTTGCAACAGTAAATTCAAACTCGAAAAGAATCTGGATGGATTTCCGTCGATGGGCATTTTTTTTAATGTTTAATGAAATGATGCAAAGCGTTTTAGAAGTTATCATAGCCATCAAAGTTATCAAAGCCATCAAAGCTATCAAAGCCATCAAAGTTATTATAGCCATCAAAGTTATCATAACAATCAAAGTTATCATAGCCATCAAAGTTATCATAACCATCAAAGTTATCATAACCATCAAAGTTATCACAACCATCAAAGTTATCATAAACATCAAAGTTATCATAGCCATGAAAGTTATCAAAGCCATCAAAGTTATCAAAGCCATCAAAGTTATCATAGCCATCAAAGTTATCATAACCATCAAAGTTATCATAGCCATCAAAGTTATCAAAGCCATCAAAGTTATCATAGCCATCAAAGTTATCATAACCATCAAAGTTATCATAGCCATAAAAGTTATCATAACCATCAAAATTATCATAACCATCAAAGTTATCATAACCATCAAAGTTATCATAACCATCAAAGTTATCATAGCCATGAAAGTTATCAAAGCCATCAAAGTTATCATAGCCATCAAAGTTATCATAACCATCAAAGTTATCATAACCATCAAAGTTATCATAACCATCAAAGTTATCATAGCCATAAAAGTTATCATAACCATCAAAGTTATCATAACCATCAAAGTTATCATAGCCATCAAAGTTATCATAACCATCAAAGTTATCATAACCATCAAAGTTATCATAACCATCAAAGTTATCATAACCATCAAAGTTATCATAGCCATGAAAGTTATCAAAGCCATCAAAGTTATCAAAGCCATCAAAGTTATCAAAGCCATCAAAGTTATCATAGCCATCAAAGTTATCATAACCATCAAAGTTATCATAGCCATGAAAGTTATCAAAGCCATCAAAGTTATCATAACCATCAAAGTTATCATAACCATCAAAGTTATCATAATGTAGACAGCCTGTACTGTCTGCCAGCTTAGTTCATATTTCACGGCACTAAGGTGCTGCCCTCTGTAGCCAGGCCTCTCGGTGGGCAAGCCAGCCTGCCTGCCCTTGCCTCACTCTCACTCACACAGCGGCCTAGCAGGAAGACACAAGGCCTACTCCTAGCTCTCTCTCGTGGGATGGCCCTGCCCGGGCCATGGGCACAACACACAAGCCTGTGTACCCACCATGACACTTTTCAATAAACAAAGAAGCCTCTGAAGACGTATCATTAACCACCCGCTTTCAGCTTCACCAAATAATCCTCTTTTTTTATAAATGGTGGAAAGCAGTGGTCGCAGCAGTGTGTTTGCCCAGAGAGAGGAAAGAAAGAATGAAGTTGTTCACTTCATCCCCCTACACAAACATCCGTCTCTCAACGAGTTATCCTGTGTCTGCACATTTGAGCATCCAGACACAGGTACAAGCAGGATCCAGCAGAAATTTACCGAATTTCTTCAAGAATTGTAAGTGGCGCCCCAGTGACCCCACGCTACAGCGTCCCATGCTGTTTCTCAAGTCACGTGTTCAGCGTCACTTGTATGTTGCTGTTGTTGTTCAGCTCAGCACAGCTGTTTCAGCAAGCCAGATGTGAGTTTTGTGGCGATTTCTGCGTCCAGTGTGAGTTCTCCACGTGTTTGTGGGAGGAGGAAGGGGCCGTTCCTTGCCTTGTCCTGCTGTACTCTCACACCTCACCAGCCTACCATACACCACTCACCACTGCCCACTCCCTCTGCTGTGTTTTCTGCTGTTTTCCGTGTGAATTCATTGCCAGAACTGTGTATCCGAGTGCCCGAGGCCACTCGAAGCTACGTGGATCAGCATGCCACGTAGATCATGACACCACGTGGATCCCAACGCCACGTGGGTGTGGATGATATCACGTGGATCTACAAATCACGTGAGTTACCGAGCCAGATGTCCCAGGCCTCATGATGTGGTCTGCTGCCTGCATCACATTGACGTCACCGACGATGCTGCCCGACTTCATGACGTCACGATGTCTGCTGACGTCACAGTGCTGCTGACGTCACCTCACGACATCACGCCTGACATCACATGATGTCACATCGAGCGTTTCTAGTAATTATTTCAGTATTGTCGAGAAGATTGAGAGAAAATATATGTCGTGTGTTAATTAATTCCTCTCAGTCAGTGTTCTCACATTTTAGTATAAGTCTTAGTGACAGTTTTTGCACTGAAAAGCATCATTTGCTAGTTTAAGCCATGTTGTACCGCATGTACAGCGGGTGTGTAAAGTTTCCGTGTGTCCAGTGAGGTCTGCGGCCAGACCTGAGTAGCACCACTGTGCTAAGTCACCCGATGTGACCAGTGCGTTTGACAGTTGTAATCAGTCAGCTCTGAGTGTATGAGCCCCCATGTACAGAAAGCTCTTATGCTCGTCGCTCGTGATGTTCTGCAGAATCGTACCTGCTACGAGATTTGTTTCACTTCACCTCCCGACCTTCAGAATGCAGTTATATGTAGAGAAACAAGTCTGGGGACGCTTAGACTAACCTCTGCTATAACTCCAACTGCCGAATGACACTCGTCAAGCCGCAGTTAGCCCTGTCGGCAGGCGCTGTGTCAGCCTCATGTCACAAGCTTCAGTGAGCAGCCTGCACAAAGAAGATGTCACTTTGACTGCTAGCTCTCTCACTGCAGTCTGGTGTATGATGTTACGACTCCCAGATGTTTCGCCCAGTCATCTCTGCCACGACTCGCTCCACAACTCACTCCACGCTCGCCGGCAGTGACAGCCCAGCGACAGTACCAGTGGAGAAGTGTCCTCCTGAGTCGCTTGCCAGAAGTCCTGCCCAGTTGCCGAGTTTTGTCGACGCCTCACTCGAGGGCACCAGCATGTCGTGCCCCAGGTTGAGTGAAAACCTGCAGTGACTCCTACGATGACTGCTTCGCCGTTCCAGAGGAGACCATACCCTGTTACGTCACAGCTCAGCCACAGCGATGTCTCCTGTGTTGCAGTATCTGTCCAGACGCAGGAAGGCGTGCAGTGATGCCCATCGACGCTCACTGCCTATGACCACGATGTTTAGCACACCCCACATGTTTTTTTCTTCCCTCCCTGTAGGAAGTTTTTTTTCTATGTCCATATGTATATATATGTTTTTATTTTGTGTTCTGTGCCCTGTTCCTATGAGAGAGAGACCGAGTTTCTTTTACCACTAGTATTGTCGCGTCGGGACGACGTGCGGTAGGTGGTGGAGCATATGTAGACAGCCTGTACTGTCTGCACAGACAGCCCATGCTGTCTGCCAGCTTAGTTCATATTTCACGGCACTAAGGTGCTGCCCTCTGTAGCCAGGCCTCTCGGTGGGCAAGCCAGCCTGCCTGCCCTTGCCTCACTCTCACTCACACAGCGGTCTAGCAGGAAGACACAAGGCCTACTCCTAGCTCTCTCTCGTGGGATGGCCCTGCCTGGGTCATGGGCACAACACACAAGCCTCTGTACCCACCACGACTCAACAATAAAGTAAGAAGCCTCCGAAGAAGACGTATCATTTACTCCCTGCTACCAGAACACCAAATAAACTCGTTATAATAACCATCAAAGTTATCATAGCCATCAAAGTTATCATAACCATCAAAGTTATCATAACCATCAAAGTTATTATAGCCATCAAAGTTATCAAAGCCATCAAAGTTATCAAAGCCGTCAAAGTTATCATAGCCATCAAAGTTATCATAGCCATCAAAGCTATTATAACCATCAAAGTTATCATAACCATCAAAGTTATCATATCCATCAAAGTTATCATAACCATCAAAGCTATCATAACCATCAAAGTTATCATAGCCATCAAAGTTATCATACCCATGAAAGTTATCATAACCATCAAAGTTATCATAGCCATGAAAGTTATCATAACCATCAAAGTTAACATAGCCATGAAAGTTATCATAGCCGTCAAAGTTATCATAGCCATGAAAGTTATCATAACCATCAAAGTTATCATAGCCATCAAAGTTATCATATCCATCAAAGTTATCATAACCATCAAAGTTATAATAGCCATGAAAGTTATCAAAGCTATCAAAGTTATCAGGACCATCAAAGTTATCATAGCCATCAAAGTTATCATATCCATCAAAGTTATCATAGCCATCAAAGTTATCATAGCTATCAAAGTTATCATAGCTATCAAAGTTATCATAGCCATCAAAGTTATCATAGCTATCAAAGTTATCATAGCCATCAAAGTTATCATAGCTATCAAAGTTATCATAGCCATCAAAGTTATCATAGCTATCAAAGTTATCATAGCCATCAAAGTTATCATAACCATCAAAGTTATCATAGCCATCAAAGTTATCATAGCTATCAAAGTTATCATAGCCATCAAAGTTATCATAGCTATCAAAGTTATCATAGCCATCAAAGTTATCATAACCATCAAAGTTATCATATCCATCAAAGTTATCATAACCATCAAAGTTATCATAGCCATCAAAGTTATCATAACCATCAAAGTTATAGCCATGAAAGTTATCAAAACCATCAAAGTTATCATAACCATCAAAGTTATCATAACCATCAAAGTTATCATAATCATCAAAGTTATCATAACCATCAAAGTTATCATATCCATCAAAGTTATCATAACCATCAAAGTTATCATATCCATCAAAGTTATCATAACCATCAAAGTTATCATAACCATCAAAGTTATCATAATCATCAAAGTTATCATAACCATCAAAGTTATCATATCCATCAAAGTTATCATAACCATCAAAGTTATCATATCCATCAAAGTTATCATAACCATCAAAGTTATCATAACCATCAAAGTTGTCATAACCATTAAAGTTATCAAGACCATCAAAGTTATCATATCCATCAAAGTTATCATAACCATCAAAGTTATCATAGCCATCAAAGTTATCATAGCCATCAAAGTTATCATAGCCATCAAAGTTATCATAGCCATCAAAGTTATCATAGCCATCAAAGTTATCATAGCCATCAAAGTTATCATAGCCATCAAAGTTATCATAGCCATCAAAGTTATCATAGCCATCAAAGTTATCATAGCCATCAAAGTTATCATAACCATCAAAGTTATCATAGCCATCAAAGTTATCATAGCCATCAAAGTTATCATAACCATCAAAGTTATCATAGCCATCAAAGTTATCATAGCCATCAAAGTTATCATAACTATCAAAGTTATCATAGCCATCAAAGTTATCATAGCCATCAAAGTTATCATAGCCATCAAAGTTATCATAACCATCAAAGTTATCATAGCCATCAAAGTTATCATAGCCATCAAAGTTATTATAGCCATCAAAGTTATCATAACCATCAAAGTTATCATAGCCATCAAAGTTATCATAGCCATCAAAGTTATCATAACCATCAAAGTTATCATAGCCATCAAAGTTATCATAGCCATCAAAGTTATCATAGCCATCAAAGTTATCATAACCATCAAAGTTATCATAACCATCAAAGTTATCATAGCCATCAAAGTTATCATAGCCATGAAAGTTATCATAACCATCAAAGTTATCATAACCATCAAAGTTATCATAACCATCAAAGTTATCATAGCCATCAAAGTTATCATAACCATCAAAGTTATCATAACCATCAAAGTTATCATAACCATCAAAGTTATCATAGCCATCAAAGTTATCATAGCCATCAAAGCTGGTAATGGATGCTACAACGTTGGTCATAGGACACATGTCAATTGTTCCAAAAATACTGCCCTAGATATCACAAAAATACTGCCCTAGATATCACAAAAATACTGCCCTAGATATCACAAAAATACTGCCCTAGATATCACAAACCGTCACTGAAAATTTGAAGCCGATCGGATGCAGACTACTCGTGTTATAAGACAAAGAAAATCGTAAAACTGGAGGAAGAACATAAAAAAAAATTCAGACAACGACCTGAAGATCCCTCATAGGGTATACCTAACAATCTGAGAAAAGTATCCCTGTATTCTACAAGCCTTCCCTCCTCTACCTCAATGCATATTATTATAATCATAACTAAGCACTAAAACCACAAGGGTCATGCAACGCTGACCTCAATGTACACTAAAGGAACAGTGTAGGATGGTGATAAAATTCTGTTGCAGTAAAATATATAATAAATATGATGTCATAATAAAATATATAATAAATATGATGTCATAATAAAATATATAATAAATATGATGTCATAATAAAATATATAATAAATATGATGTCATAATAAAATATATAATAAATATGATGTCATAATAAAATATATAATAAATATGATGTCATAATAAAATATATAATAAATATGATGTCATAATAAAATATATAATAAATATGATGTCATAATAAAATATATAATAAATATGATGTCATAATAAAATATATAATAAATATGATGTCATAATAAAATATATAATAAATATGATGTCATAATAAAATATATAATAAATATGATGTCATAATAAAATATATAATGTCAACACTGGCTTATTTCCGTCCAGAAAAAAGCATTTCTCATATATTTCACATTACAACCTTCACTGACTAAAAGCAAAGCGAAGCTTCTTCTGAGGAAAACATCATCATTAAAACCTTAAAGCCGAACGGAAGAGGCATTCTCTAGTTATTGCATATATATATATATATATATATATATATATATATATATATATATATATATATATATATATATATATATATATATATATATATATAAACTGTTTCCTGGGAAGTTGTGACTCTCGTGAGAACTCACTAATGACATTTCCCCACATGAAGTTTTTTTTTATTTTTTCTATCACTATTTCCATTTTTTCTTTCATGCAAAACAAGTCTTTCATCCATTGTAACAGTGTTTTTTAGATTCAGTAAATGTCATTTGCCTATTCGTTTCTGTCCTGTGTGAGTGCGAGTAGTGTGTGAGCGTACTCATCTGTTTGTACTCACTGTTTGGGCCTGCAGAGGTCCAGACTCTTTACCTGCCACTTGCTAGATTCACTCTTCGCCATTTCTTCTTCGAGATCATTTCACAGCCACGTTCAGACTGAAGAAATACTTCTCGACATCCCTGTGGACCATTTGTGTCTTTAACTGCAAATTGTGCCACGAAGTACCTGTGTCTCGCCTCTCACACAGTCCGTCCCTGTGTACACTATCTGCACTTCCCTGGTTCTTCTGTCTTCCAGAAAAAGTCTCGCTGTAAACCACTGCATTTTTCTCCAGTTTCATAATATGATTTTTTTTTCAGATGAAATGCAAACACCAGTGTGTGTGTGTGTGTGTGTGTGTGTGTGTGTGTGTGTGTGTGTGTGTGTGTGTGTGTGTATGTGTGTGTGTGTGTGTGTGTGTGTGTACTCACCTATTTGTACTCACCTATTTGTGGTTGCAGGGGTCGAGTCCTAGCTCCTGGCCCCGCCTCTTCACCGGTTGCTACTAGGCCCTCTCTCTCCCCGCTCCATGAGCTTTATCAAACCTCGTCTTAAAACTGTGTATGGTTCCTGCCTCCACTACGTCATTTTCTAGGCTATTCCACTGCCTTACAACTCTATGACTGAAGAAATACTTCCTACTATCTCTCTGACTCACTTGTGTCTTCAACTTCCAATTGTGGCCTCTTGTTTCTGTGTCCCCTCCCTGGAACATCCTGTCCTTGTCCACCTTGTCTATTCCACGCAGTATTTTATGTGTCGTTATCATGTCTCCCCTGACCCTCCTGTCCTCCAGTGTCGTCAGGCCGATTTCCCTTAACCTTTCTTCATAGGACATTCCCCTTAGCTCTGGAACTAACCTTGTCGCAAACCTTTACACTTTCTCTAATTTCTTGACGTGCTTGATCAAGTGCGGGTTCCAAACAGGTGCTGCATACTCCAGTATGGGCCTGACGTACACGGTGTACAGTGTCTTGAACGATTCCTTACTAAGGTATCAGAACGCTGTTCTCAGGTTTGCCAGGCGCCCATATGCTGCAGCAGTTATCTGGTTGATGTGTGCTTCGGGAGATATGCTCGGTGTTATACTCACCCCAAGATCTTTCTCCTTGAGCGAGGTTTGCAGTCTTTGGCCACCTAGCCTATACTCCGTCTGCGGTCTTCTGTGCCCTTCCCCGATCTTCATGACTTTGTATTTGGCGGGGTTAAATTCGAGAAGGCAGTTGCTGGACCAGGTGTCCAGTGTGTCCAGGTCTCTTTGAAGTCCTGCCTGATCCTCATCTGATTTAATTCTCCTCATTAACTTCACATCATCTGCAAACAGGGACACTTCTGAGTCTAACCCTTCCGTCATGTCGTTCACATATACCAAAAATTGCACTGGTCCTAGGGCCTACCCCTGTGGGACCCTGCTCGTCACAGGTGCCCATTGTGATACCTCATCACGTACCATGACTCGTTGTTGCCTCCCTGTCAGGTATTCTCTGATCCATTCCAGTGCCCTTCCTGTTACATGCGCCTGATGCTCTAGCTTCTGCACTAATCTCTTGTGAGGAACTGTGTCAAAGGCCTTCTTGCAGTCCATGAAGATGCATCAACCCACCCCACTCTCTCTCGTTTCTTACTTCTGTTACTTTATCATAAAACTCCAGAAGGTTTGTGACACAGGATTTGCCTTCCATGAATCCGTGCTGGTTGGCGTTTATACTCTTGTTCCGTTCCAGGTGCCCCACCACTCTCCTCCTGATAATCTTCTCCATAACTTTGCATACTATACACGTCAGTGACACAGGTCTATAGTTTAGTGCCTCTTTTTTGTCTGTTTTTTTAAAAATGGGAACTACATTTGCCGTCTTCCATACCTCAGGTAGTTGCCCAGTTTCCAGGGATGTGTTGAAGATTGTGGTAAGTGGCACACATAGCATGTCCGCTCCCTCTCTAAGGACCCATGGGGAGATGTTGTCCTGTCCCATTGCCTTTGAGGTATCAATGTCCCATAGCAGCTTCTTCACCTCCTTCTCATTTGTATGTATGTCATCCAACACTTGTTGGTATATTCCTGGCTGCCTTCAAGAGAGAGCTGGACAGATACCTAAAGTCAGTGCCGGATCAGCCGAGCTGTGGCTCGCACGTTGGACTGTGCACGGCCAGCAGTAACAGCCTAGTTGATCAGGCCCTGATCCATCGGGAGGCCTGGTCATGGACCAGGCCGTGGGGGCGTTGATCCCCGGAATAACCTCCAGGTAACCTCCAGGTGGTGTCCCCCTCTGTTCTGTTGCCCCAGAGGCCTTCCTGTCTCCATTGTAAATACTTCCTTAAATCTCATATTGAGCTCCACTCATACTTCTTGATCATTTCTTGTGAGTTCCCCACCTTCTTTCCTCAGCCTTATCACCTGGTCTTTGGCTGTTGTCTTCCTCCTAATGTGGTTATACAGCAGTTTCGGGTCAGACTTGACTTTCGATGCTATGTCGTTCTTGTACTTTCGCTGGGCCTCCCTCCTTATTTGTGCATACTCGTTTCTGGCTCTTCTACTAATCTCCGTATTTTCCTGGGTCCTTTGCCTCCTGTACCTTTTCCATTCTCTGGTGCACTTAGTTTTTGCCTCCCTACACCTTCGGGTAAACCAAGGACTCACTTTGGTCTTCCTATTATTTCTATTTCCCTTGGGAACAAACCTTTCCTTTGCCTCCTTGCACTTTTTTGTTACATATTCCATCATCTCGTCTACTGATTTTCCTACCAGTTCTCTGTCCCACTGAACCTCCTGCAGGAAGTTCCTCATACCTATGTAGTCCCCCATTTTATAGTTCGGCTTTTCCCATTCAGTTCCTGTTACCTTCTCCACTTATAGCTCTACTATATAATCAAAACTCAGAACCACGTGATCACTAGCTCCAAGGGGCCTCTCTTAATTGATGTCCTCAATGTCTGACCTGCTCAGGGTGAACACAAGATCCAGTCTTGCTGGCTCATCCTCCCCTCTCTCTCTGGTAGTGTCCCTGACATGTTGATGCATGAGGTTTTCAAGTACCACATCCATCATCTTGGCTCTCCATGTTTTGGGACCCCCATGTGGCTCCAGGTTTTCCCAGTCGATCTCCTTGTGGTTGAAATCGCCCATTACCAGTAACTTTGCTCTGCTCGAGTGAGGTCTTCTTGCCACCTCAGCCAGTGTGTCCACCATCGCTCTGTTGTTTTCTTCGTGCTCCTCTCTTGGCCTCCTGTAGTTCTGTGGTGGGTTATACATCGCTCCAATGACTACTGTATGTTCTCCTAGCATGTAGCCTTTTTCTCCAATCAAGCCCATGCCTTCCATTTCCTCAAATCCCCATCGGTTTTTTATGAGCAGTGCAACCCTTCCTCCCCCTCTACTCCTATCTTTCCTCAGGATCTGATATCCCGGTGGGAAGATTGCATCTGTTATTGTCTCAGCGAGTTTCGTTTCTGTGACTGCTATGATGTCTGGGGATTTCTCGCTGATTCTTTTGTGCCACTCCTCATATTTATTCGTTATTCCGTCCGCGTTTGTGTACCAAACCTCCAGCTTCTTTTCTATCACTGTGGTCCTGGGAGAATATTGGGGTTGGGGGAGTGAGAGCCTTGGTGGGGGCCTATGGGGGCTGTGGTGTGAGTGGGGTTTGTGATGAGGGTGGCGGGGTCAGAATACCCATAGGGGGCAGCTGTTGGGGTGAAGTTTGTGATGTGGGGGTTGGTGGCAGAGGGAACAGTGTGTGGATTCTGGTTTAGATTGCTCAGTTGCGTTGGGATTGTCGCGGAGTCCTTCTGCAGGAGTTTCTGCAGGGTGTGTTTACCCTTCCTCCTGTGTCTGGGTCCTGCTCATCATTATTGCCTCTCTTTCCTCCTTGCATCTCTGTACCCTCTCTTTCAGTGTAGTCCTTTCTTCTTGTGTTCTGTCGCGATCGAGGTATACTCTCTGGCACTCAGGTTTGTCCCTCAGTCGTGTTTTCTCTTGCAGGATCCTGGTTCGAGCTGGTTCTTCCTTGAAAATTACTTTGACAGGCCTTTTCTTTCCACTTGCAAATCACCCAATTATCCGAAAATTTGTCACCTGGGTCATATCGCCCTCACCTATTGTTTTCATGATGCCTTCAATCATTTTTTCCTCCTGTTTTATTTCTTCAAAGTTGTCCCCTTTGGCTTCTTGGAGCCCGTAGACAAAAACTGTGACTGTGTATTTGTGTGTGTGTGTGTGTGTGTGTGTGTATGTGTGTGTGTGTGTGTGTGTGTATGTGTACTCACCTAATTGTACTCACCTAATTGTGATTGCAGGGGTCGAGACTCAGTTACTGGCCCCGCCTCTTCACCGACCGCTACTAGGTCCTCTCTCCCCCTGCTCCATGAGCTATATCATACCTCGTCTTAAAACTATGTATAGCTCCTGCCTCCACTACATCGCTTGCCAGACTATTCCACTTCCTAACTACTCTAGAACTGAAGAAATACTTCCTAACATCCCTTTGACTCATCTGAGTCTTCAGCTTCCAATTGTGACTCCTTGTTTCTGTGTCCCATCTCTGGAACATCCTGTCTCTGTCCACCTTGTCTATTCCACTCAGTATTTTGTATGTCGTTATCATGTCTCCCCTGACCCTCCTGTCCTTCAGTGCTGTCAGACCGATTTCCCTTAACCTTTCTTCATAAGACATTCCCCTTAGTTTTGGAACTAGCCTTGTTGCAAACCTTTGCACTTTCTCTAATTTCTTGACGTGTTTGACCAGATGTGGGTTCCAAACTGGTGCTGCGTACTCCAGTATGGGCCTGACGTACACAGTGTATAAAGTCTTGAACGATTCCTTACTGAGGTACCGGAACGCTATTCTCAGGTTTGCCAAGCGCCCATATGTCGCAACAGTTATCTGGTTAATGTGTGCTTCTGGCGATGTACTCGGTATAATACTCACTCCTAGGTCTTTCTCCTTGACTGAGGTTTGCAGCCTTTGGCCTCCTAGCCTATACTCTGTCTGCGGTCTTCTTTGCCCTCCTCCGATCTTCATGACTTTGCATTTGGCGGGGTTAAATTCTAGGAGCCAGTTTCTGGACCACACATCCAGCCTGTCGAGGTCTCTTTGTAGACCTGTCTGGTCCGCGTCTGATTTAATTCTCCTCATTAACGTCACGTCATCTGCAAACTGGGACACTTCTGAGTCTATCCCTTCCGTGCCAAGAATAGCACTGGTCCCAGGACTGACCTATGTGGGACCCCGCTCGTCACCGGCGCCCACTGTGATACCTCATCACCGACCATGACTCGCTGTTGCCTCCCTGTTAGGTATTCTCTGATCCATTGCAGTGCCCTTCCTGTTATACGTGCCTGTTCCTCTAGCTTCTGTACTAATCTCTTGTGAGGAACTGTGTCGAAGGCCTTCTTGCAGTCCAGGAAAATGCAATCAACCCACCCCTCCTTCTCATTTCTTACTTCAGTTACCTTGTCATAAAACTCTAGTAGGTTTGTGACACAGGATTTACCCTCCATGAATCCGTGCTGGTTGTCGTTTATAATCTTGTTCCACTCCAGGTGCTCCACCACTCTCCTCCTGATAATCTTCTCCAAGACTTTGCATACTATACATGTCAGTGACACTGGTCTATAATTTAGCGCTTCATTTCTGTCTCCTTTCTTAAAGATGGGGACTACATTTGCCTTCTTCCATACTTCATGTAGCTGCCCAGTTTCAAGGGAAGTGTTGAAGATTTTGGTTGTGTGTGTGTGTGTGTGTGTGTGTGTGTGTGTGTGTGTGTGTGTGTGTGTGTGTGTGTGTGTGTGTGTGTATGTGTGTGTGTGTCTGTGTGTGTGTCGCAGGATATCCGTCTCTTGGATACATTTCTCATAATTTTATAAAGCAACTCCATCACTTTTCTCACGCACATATTCACTGTTCAGACAGAAACCGTATCATTCTTGTCTATTTAAACACTGTGGAGATATCATTCCATACCCTCAGGGCAGGGAAGATCACCAGTAGTCACTTCCAGATGGGTCACCGCCCCCCGCCCCCGAACCTACACCAGGGAAGGTCACCAGTAGTCACTTCCAGATGGGTCACCGCCCCCCGCCCCCGAACCTACACCAAGGAAGGTCACCAGTAGTCACTTCCAGATGGGTCACCGCCCCCCGCCGCCCGACCCTACACCAGGGAAGGTCACCAGTAGTCACTTCCAGATGGGTCACCGCCCCCCGCCGCCCGAACCTACACCAGGGAAGGTCACCAGTAGTCACTTCCAGATGGGTCACCGCCCCCCGCCGCCCGGACCTACACCAGGGAAGATCACCAGTAGTCACTTCCAGATGGGTCACCGCCCCCCGCCGCCCGGACCTGCACCAGGGAAGATCACCAGTAGTCACTTCCAGATGGGTCACCGCCCCCCGCCGCCCGGACCTGCACCAGGGAAGATCACCATTAGTCACTTCCAGATGGGTCACCGCCCCCCGCCGCCCGAACCTACACCAGGGAAGGTCACCAGTTGTCACTTCCAGATGGGTCACCGCCCCCCGCCGCCCGAACCTACACCAGGGAAGGTCACCAGTAGTCACTTCCAGATGGGTCACCGCCCCCCACCGCCCGAACCTACACCAGGGAAGGTCACCAGTAGTCACTTCCAGATGGGTCACCGCCCCCCACCGCCCGAACCTACACCAGGGAAGGTCACCAGTAGTCACTTCCAGATGGGTCACCGCCCCCCGCCGCCCGAACCTACACCAGGGAAGATCACCAGTAGTCACTTCCAGATGGGTCACCGCCCCCCACCGCCCGAACCTACACCAGGGAAGGTCACCAGTAGTCACTTCCAGATGGGTCACCGCCCCCCACCGCCCGAACCTACACCAGGGAAGGTCACCAGTAGCCACTTCCAGGGGGTCACCGCCCCCCGCCGCCCGGACCTACACTAGGCCTCCTGGTTGCTTGCCAGATCGATGAGGCAAAATTGTAAATGGAAATAAAAAAAATGTTTGACAATGAGCAAATTTGACTTAAGGTTAAAGAATGAATTATAGGTGAGAGGAACGTTAGGAAAATATTGACTCTGTACACAACTGTATTTTAGGTTAAGTCTAAATGGCTCACTAGTGAAGAATGCATTTTAACACATGCTTTTACTGGTACAACGTTTCGCTCTTGTGACTTAAAGCGCTACACAGAAACGTCGGTCTAAATACTTGTTTCCAGGCATATCTTTTCCCCACGGGTTTACCTTAGCTAAAACACAAGTGCAGGACAAGAGAAGTGTAACGTGAGATGCGAAGACGGTAGTGACCAGGACTCCACTAGTTTACTTGTATATGTAACAGCTGGTGGCCAGCATGCCACTAGTTTACTTGTATATGTAACAGCTGGTGGCCAGCATGCCACTAGTTTACTTGTATATGTAACAGCTGGTGGCCAGCATGCCACTAGTTTACTTGTATATGTAACAGCTGGTGGCCAGTATGCCACTAGTTTACTTGTATATGTAACAGCTGGTGGCCAGTATGCCACTAGTTTACTTGTATATGTAACAGCTGGTGGCCAGCATGCCACTAGTTTACTTGTATATGTAACAGCTGGTGGCCAGCATGCCACTAGTTTACTTGTATATGTAACAGCTGGTGGCCAGCATGCCACTAGTTTACTTGTATATGTAACATAGAATGTCTCGTCTGATCACAAATCATTGGCAGTGTTCCACTTTATTGGATTATCTGAGGATAAATTTACACAGTGTAATTTTTACAATACTTGTATCACTGGAGCCTTGAAGACCATTGTAAAAAGTTCAGCGTTATGTACACAAAGTTTAATATTAATTTTATATTGACTACTTATTCTTTAAATGTTGATAAGTTTTACTAAGAGAACACTTTACATTGATTAAGGACAGTCTAGGTCTTAGTTGGCGTTTTAGTGGAAAAAGTTGTAACATTTAATTTTATTTACCATACAATAATTTCTGAGTGCATCATTAGATTGGCTTTGATAGTTAACTTCAACGCTGCTTGAAACTGCAACCTCGGAGTAGCTCAGACTTTGTGGTTTACCTACCTGGTGTCTACCTACAGGGTAATTTGAGGGTTAACACCCCCGCGACCCAGTCCTTGACCAGGGTGGAGTATTTTAGGGTATTGATCTATGTCAGATACCAACATAATATTTTTTTCAGTTTACCTTCAGCGCTGGTGTTTCTTAGTGGAAGATCTGCATGAGTTTTCGAATGCGTATGTCCTAAATTTGCCATTCTTTTTTTTTTTGAAGAAATCATATTAGTTTCCATGTGATAACTTGTGTATGCCTCTTTTGAATCGTTTCTAACCTTCAATAGCATTGGAATCTTATCCCGCACTCTGCACTATTCCTCTCGCTTACGTTGAGGTACAGGGGGCTGGGATTATTCAATACGAGGATACTTTTCTCGGATCGTGCAGCGACTTAAATGCATGTAGTTATTCTATAGTGTAATGGGTAGCAGCAATATAAAATTAATATAATATACTAAACACGTGTTAACTTGTGTTGGAAGCATTTGACAAAATCTTGCAGACCTGTTAGTTAGTTACATAATACAACAACCAAAGATAAAACTGATGTAACCATTGAAGGACGAAAATATATTGTCTTTATAGCCGTATGGTCACTCACAGGATAAGTGGCACTTCCCAACACTGTCCTTATAACCGTATGGTCACTCACAGAATGAGTGGCACTGCCCAACACTGTCCTTATAACCGTATGGTCACTCACAGAATGAGTGGCACTGCCCAACACTGTCCTTATAACCGTATGGTCACTCACAGAATGAGTGGCACTGCCCAACACTGTCCTTATAACCGTATGGTCACTCACAGAATGAGTGGCACTGCCCAACACTATCCTTATAACCGTATGGTCACTCACAGAATGAGTGGCACTGCCCAACACTGTCCTTATAACCGTATGGTCACTCACAGAATGAGTGGCATTGCCCAACACTATCCTTATAACCGTATGGTCACTCAGAGAATAAGTGGCACTGCCCAACACTGTCCTTATAACCGTATGGTCACTCACAGAATGAGTGGCACTGCCCAACACTATCCTTATAACCGTATGGTCACTCACAGAATGAGTGGCACTGCCCAACACTGTCCTTATAACCGTATGGTCACTCACAGAATGAGTGGCACTGCCAAACACTATCCTTATAACCGTATGGTCACTCACAGAATGAGTGGCACTGCCCAACACTATCCTTATAATCTTATGGTCACTCACAGAATGA
Source organism: Cherax quadricarinatus (assembly GCF_038502225.1). Taxonomy (NCBI): domain Eukaryota; kingdom Metazoa; phylum Arthropoda; class Malacostraca; order Decapoda; family Parastacidae; genus Cherax; species Cherax quadricarinatus. The sequence goes on along the minus strand of NC_091299.1, from coordinate 14,196,688 downwards.
GTGGAACTGCCAAACACTATCCTTATAATCTTATGGTCACTCACAGAATGAGTGGCACTGCCCAACACTATCCTTATAACCATATGGTCACTCACAGAATGAGTGGCACTGCCCAACACTATCCTTATAACCATATGGTCACTCACAGAATGAGTGGCACTGCCCAACACTATTCTTATAACCGTATGGTCACTCACAGGATAAGTGGCACTGCCCAACACTATCCTTATAACCGTATGGTCACTCACAGAATGAGTGGCCACTGCCCAACACTATCCTTATAACCGTATGGTCACTCACAGAATGAGTGGCACTGCCCAACACTATCCTTATAACCGTATGGTCACTCACAGAATGAGTGGCACTGCCCAACACTATCCTTATAACCATATGGTCACTCACAGAATGAGTGGCACTGCCCAACACTATTCTTATAGCCGTATGGTCACTCACAGGATAAGTGGCACTGCCCAACACTATCCTTATAACCGTATGGTCACTCACAGAATGAGTGGCCACTGCCCAACACTATCCTTATAACCGTATGGTCACTCACAGAATGAGTGGCACTGCCCAACACTATCCTTATAATCGTATGGTCACTCACAGAATGAGTGGCACTGCCCAACACTGTCCTTATAAACGTATGGTCACTCACAGAATGAGTGGCACTGCCCAACACTGTCCTTATAACCGTATGGTCACTCACAGAATGAGTGGCACTGCCCAACACTATCCTTATAACCGTATGGTCACTCACAGAATGAGTGGCACTGCCCAACACTGTCCTTATAATCGTATGGTCACTCACAGAATGAGTGGCACTGCACAACACTATCCTTATAGCCGTATGGTCACTCACAGAATGAGTGGCACTGCCCAACACTGTCCTTATAACCGTATGGTCACTCACAGAATGAGTGGCACTGCCCAACACTATCCTTATACCGTATGGTCACTCACAGAATGAGTGGCACTGCTCAACACTATCCTTGTAACTGTATGGTCACTCACAGAATGAGTGGCACTGCCCATCACTATCCTTATAGCCGTATGGTCACTCACAGAATGAGTGGCACTGCCAAACTCTATCCTTATAACCGTATGGTCACTCACAGAATGAGCGGCACTTCTCAACACTATCCTTATTGCCGTATGGTCACTCACAGAATGAGTGGCACTGCCCAACACTATCCTTATAGCCGTATGGTCACTCACAGAATGAGTGACACTGC
>NC_091299.1:13870453-13890453 GCF_038502225.1 Cherax quadricarinatus | reverse complement strand
GTGAGTGTAGAGTGGATGGTGGTGAGTGTAGAGTGGATGGTGGTGAGTGTAGAGTGGATGGTGGTGATGTAGAGTGGATGGTGGTGAGTGTAGAGTGAGTGGTGGTGATGTAGAGTGGATGGTGGTGAGTGTAGAGTGAGTGGTGGTGATGTAGAGTGGATGGTGGTGATGTAGAGTGGATGGTGGTGAGTGTAGAGTGGATGGTGGTGATGTAGAGTGGATGGTGGTGAGTGTAGAGTGGGTTGTGGTGATGTAGAGTGGATGGTGGTGAGTGTAGAGTGAGTGGTGGTGATGTAGAGTGGATGGTGGTGAGTGTAGAGTGGATGGTGGTGATGTAGAGTGGATGGTGGTGAGTGTAGAGTGAGTGGTGGTGATGTAGAGTGGATGGTGGTGAGTGTAGAGTGGATGGTGGTGATGTAGAGTGGATGGTGGTGAGTGTAGAGTGGATGGTGGTGATGTAGAGTGGATGGTGGTGAGTGTAGAGTGAGTGGTGGTGATGTAGAGTGGATGGTGGTGAGTGTAGAGTGGATGGTGGTGATGTAGAGTGGATGGTGGTGAGTGTAGAGTGGATGGTGGTGAGTGTAGAGTGAGTGGTGGTGATGTAGAGTGGATGGTGGTGAGTGTAGAGTGAGTGGTGGTGATGTAGAGTGAGTGGTGGTGATGTAGAGTGGATGGTGGTGAGTGTAGAGTGAGTGGTGGTGATGTAGAGTGGATGGTGGTGAGTGTAGAGTGGGTGGTGGTGATGTAGAATGGATGGTGGTGAGTGTAGAGTGGGTGGTGGTGATGTAGAGTGGATGGTGGTGATGTAGAGTGGATGGTGGTGAGTGTAGAGTGGGTGGTGGTGATGTAGAGTGGATGGTGGTGAGTGTAGAGTGGGTGGTGGTGATGTAGAGTGGATGGTGGTGATGTAGAGTGGATGGTGGTGAGTGTAGAGTGGGTGGTGGTGATGTAGAATGGATGGTGGTGAGTGTAGAGTGGGTGGTGGTGATGTAGAGTGGATGGTGGTGATGTAGAGTGGATGGTGGTGAGTGTAGAGTGGGTGGTGGTGATGTAGAGTGGATGGTGGTGAGTGTAGAGTGGGTGGTGGTGATGTAGAGTGGATGGTGGTGATGTAGAGTGGATGGTGGTGAGTGTAGAGTGGATGGTGGTGATGTAGAGTGGATGGTGGTGAGTGTAGAGTGAGTGGTGGTGATGTAGAGTGGATGGTGGTGAGTGTAGAGTGGGTGGTGGTGATGTAGAATGGATGGTGGTGAGTGTAGAGTGGGTGGTGGTGATGTAGAGTGGGTGGTGGTGATGTAGAGTGGATGGTGGTGAGTGTAGAGTGGATGGTGGTGATGTAGAGTGGATGGTGGTGAGTGTAGAGTGAGTGGTGGTGATGTAGAGTGGATGGTGGTGAGTGTAGAGTGGATGGTGGTGAGTGTAGAGTGGGTGGTGGTGAGTGTAGAGTGGATGGTGGTGAGTGTAGAGTGGATGGTGGTGAGTGTAGAGTGGGTGGTGGTGATGTAGAGTGGATGGTGGTGAGTGTAGAGTGAGTGGTGGTGATGTAGAGTGGATGGTGGTGAGTGTAGAGTGGATGGTGGTGAGTGTAGAGTGGATGGTGGTGAGTGTAGAGTGGGTGGTGGTGATGTAGAATGGATGGTGGTGAGTGTAGAGTGGGTGGTGGTGATGTAGAGTGGATGGTGGTGAGTGTAGAGTGAGTGGTGGTGATGTAGAGTGGATGGTGGTGAGTGTAGAGTGAGTGGTGGTGATGTAGAATGGATGGTGGTGAGTGTAGAGTGAGTGGTGGTGATGTAGAGTGGATGGTGGTGAGTGTAGAGTGAGTGGTGGTGATGTAGAGTGGATGGTGGTGAGTGTAGAGTGAGTGGTGGTGATGTAGAATGGATGGTGGTGAGTGTAGAGTGGGTGTTGGTGATGTAGAGTGGATGGTGGTGAGTGTAGAGTGAGTGGTGGTGATGTAGAGTGGATGGTGGTGAGTGTAGAGTGAGTGGTGGTGATGTAGAGTATGCATGTTAACTCAGTGGTAGCGCCCTTCACTTACAACTGACGGACCTGGGAGTCTATCTGTAGTTGATTTCAGGAAAAATATCCCCCGCTTTCCTGTTTGATGGCACCTCTGCATGACTGATCAGGAACTGACTCGAGCAACTCTTGGTTTCATTTTGAAGACAGCCAGAAGTTACCTGTAGTAGCTTCCAGAGGTCACCGCCTCCGCGGCGCTGTCACAGACCATGCCTACTGTTTGCTGGCCTGATCAATCAAACTGTAGGTGCCCGCTGTTCCCAGTCCAACGTATGCACCACATCCCTGCTGATCAAGAACTGTTTTGAGAAATTTGTAGTGCTCCCTCTTAAAGACAGGTTTGTTGGTGACCTTCCTTATGCATAAAGGGAGGGCGTTGAGATGCCGTGGTCCCTTAACACTTATTGAGTTTCTCTGTGTGGTCATCGCTTCCTCCTGCACCGTCTGCCAAGTTTTTTGGTATTATACGTAATAATTTCGGTGTACAGGTTTGGGACCATTCCCTTCAAAAATTTCCAGGTGTAGATTATGATGTATCTTTCTCGCCTATATTCTAAGGAATACAATTCTGGGGGACTTGCTCCCTCTAATTTGGGTGCTTGACTGAGTTTAAACGAATTGTGAAGGTTCTCTATATGTTTTCCAGCTCAGCCCTTAGTAAACAGCAATATTCCAGCCTGGAGAAGATGAGTGCCATGAAGCGTATCATCATTGACTTGGTATCTCTTGTTTTGAAGGTTCTGATTATCCAACCTATCATTTTTCTTGCATTTGTGATAATATTGTTATGCTCCCTTAATGTGAGATCTGACTTTATTACTCCCAGGTTTCTCACATTTGACTTTAATTCAGTCGAAAGGTTTGAGTTTGTCTTGTACTCTGGAGGCTCACTGTCTTCTGTGGATCCCGTTCTCTTGCAAGTTCTGGTATCATCTGCAAATGATGATACAGTGCTGTGGTTTATGTCCCTGTGTCACATATGAGAAAGAGAACTAGGGCGAGTACTGTGCCTTGGGGTACAGTTACTGGGTGTGTTGGTAATTTCCCTTGTATTTGAAGAATGTTAAAAATTCTTGGTCAATCTATACTTAATTATCTCTTAGTGGCTGGTGAGCACAAGCCATGATATTATATTATTGTCACCTGAGTGGCTACTTTATTGTGTACTCACAGCTCATTCTGTGAGCTGCAGCTTTTTGTGCGCTCACAGCTCATAAGTGAATTACATATAAACGAAGGTAACGTCTTGCACCAAGAGAACTAACCTTCCATCTTCCTCCTCTCTCTGACTCAACGTTCAATTGACAGCAAGCTCAGGCGGAGCTCTTGTGAACCAGGGTGAGACATAAGAACATAAGAAAGAAGGAACACTGTACCAGGCCTACTGGCCCATGCGAGGCAGGTCCAAATCGCCTACCGGCTTATGCCACTGACCCAGCCTAGTCAGGTCCAGGTCACATCTATTTAAGGGAGGAGCACGGCATCAGACCTACTAGCACAAGCTAGTCAGGTTCAATTCACACCCACTCATGTATTTATTTAACGTTTACCTTGTATGACGGTACTCGAGAGTTTGTTCCACTCATCCACAACTCTATTACCAAACCAGTGCTTTCCTATATCCTTCCTAAATCTGAATTTTTCCAACTTGAAACCATTGCTGCGAACCCTGTCTGTGTTAGATATTTTTAGCACTCTATTTACATCCCCTTTATTAGTTCCTGTTTTCCATTTATACACCTCAGTCATATTCCGCCCAATTCTACGCCTTTCGAGAGAGTGCAGATTCTGGGCCCTCAGTCTATCCTCATAGGGAAGATTTCTGATACATGGGATCAACTTTGTCATCCTCCTCAGTAAGTTTTCCAGTTCATTTATATTCATTTATATATTAAACTGCATCTGCCACTTCTCCGACCACTGCATCAGTCTGTTCAAATTATCCTGGAGTGCTCAAATGTCCTCATTAGAATGAATTGGACGGCCCATTTTGGTGTCATCAGCAAATTTACTTATGTCGCTATTTATTCCCTCATCTATGTCGTTTATGTAAATTGTGAACAACAAGGGGCCCAACACTGACCCCTGTGGAACACCGCTTGTGACGTGGTGCCACCACTGTGATTTCTCCCCGTTTATGCAAACTCTGCTGCCTATTTGTCAACCATGTCAACCTATTCCGTGTGCCTTAAGTTTCCTCAATAGCCTCTGATGTGGAACTCTATCGAAAGCCTTACTGAAGTCCATATACACAATATCATATTCATTACCATGATCTACCTCCTCAAATACCTTAGTGAAAAAAGCTAGTAAATTCGTAAGACAGGAACGCCCCTTTGTAAAGCCGTGTTGAGATTCATTAGTCAATTTATGCCTTTCAAGATGGTTTTGAATTGCCTCGGCAATTATTGATTCCATAAATTTTTCCCACTATGGAGGTAAGGCTTATTTATCTATAGTTCAAACCTAAGGACTGTCTCCTGCTTTGTAAATAGGTATTACATTTGTCATTTTCCACCTGTCTGGCACTATGCCAGTGTAGTGTTATGTTGAAAAGATTAGCCAAAGGTTTGCTAAACTCCTGTTTACATTCCTTTATAACCCTTGTAAATAGTTCATTAGGGCCTGGGGATTTGTAAGGATTTAATTTCTCTATTTGTTTGAGGACCTAACCTTTGATATACCTTTGAAGAGTTTCGAGAGTTTTACTACTCACGGAGCCCGGTCATGGGCCAGGCTCGTCTGGTGCTTGCCTGGTCAACCAGGCTGTTACTGCTGGAGGCCCGCTGCCCTACATATCCATCACAGCCTGGTTGATCTGGCACCTGGTAAAGATACTTGTCCAGTTTCCTCATGAAGACTTCTACATTTGTTCCAGCCGTGTTTCTATATCTTCTGGTAAGATGAATAGTCTGGGACCCCGAATGTTGATACAGTGTTCTCTTATTGTTCCCACTGCACCTCTGCTCCTCACTGGGTTTATTTGGCACTTCCTTCCATATCTCTCACTGCAGTATGTTGTCATGGCAGTGTGCAGATTTGGGACCAGGCCCATATCACTAGTTACTCCAATCGTGCATAGTTTATTATCGTCCAGTTCTACATAATTTATTATTTCTGGAATTTCGCTAGTATCTTCCTGAGTAAAAACTGAGAGGATGTAAGTGTTGAAAATTTCACACATTTCCTTATGACTGTCAGTGATCTGACCTGAGTTACTTTTAAGTGGGCCTATCTTGTCCCTAATCTTACTTCTGTAACACTTAAAATCACCCTTATGGGTTGGTCTTCGATTTCCTTGCGACTTTAGCCTCATACTCCCTTTTTGCTTTTCTTATTCTATTTTTTTTATTTCTCTAACAGAATATATTGATTTCTTAACTGCCCATCCCCTCTTTTGATACACCTATATATGCCTCTATTTTGACCAATGAGATGTTTTAATCTATTGTTCATCCATTTGGGATCATTTTTGTTAGATCTAGAACACTAGCTCTTACACCACCATCTTCGAATTAGACACTTTTGCAACATTTTGGAATCTTATTGTGGAAACATTTTGCCAAAAGGTGGTGTGGCTTCCCCGGGCGAAACGTTTCCACAGTATAGATTTACAAATGTTGCAATAGCATCTTAATTCTTCATCTTCACCAGTGGCGGCTCCAGGCCGGCCGACCCACTATACACAGGCGTTGTTTCTCATACGTTGGAAACCATAGGATTGTAATGCGGGGTGCGAGGATGGGCGAACGAACGAACGAACGAAAGACCCCAATGAGGTGAGCGGGGAAGACGGGACAAGCGAAGAATAGCGCTGGAGAGGCAACGTTGTGGTACGTTCAGCCTTCGCCCCGCCCCCCTTCCCCTTCTGCCCAATCTGCCCTCCCTCTCCCTCTCTCCATCACGCTCCCCTCCCTCATTCCCCACAGTCTTTCACGACGACCCTTGACCTTTGGTCAACCTCCACAGCGTCACGACCTCCACCAAGGGGTCACCAGAGCCTCTATTGCTTGCAGGGAAGACTGTACTGATTCCCGTCTGCTGGACAAACTACACTGTTGCTGCACCAGCTACACTGTTACTGCAGCAATTACACTATTGCTGCACCAACTACACTATTGTTGCACCAACAACACTATTGCTGCACCAGCTACACTGTTGTTGCAACTACACTATTGCTGCACCAACTACACTGTTGCACCAACAACACTATTGCTGCACCAGCTACACTGTTGTTGCAACAACTACACTGTTGCTGCACCAACTGCACTGTTGTTGCAGTAACTACACTTGCTACACCAACTACACTGTTGTTGCAACAACTACATTGTTGCTGCGCCAACTGCAATTTTGTTGCAACAACACATGTTCCACCAACTACACTGTTGCTACACCAACTACACTTTTGTTGCACCAACTACACTGTTGTTGCACCAACTACACTGTTGCTGCTGCAGCAGTTACACTATTGCTGCACCAGCTACACTGCTGCCGCACAACACGGTGTCCTCGTCTGCCGCACAACACAGTGGCCTCGTCTGCTGGATAATACACAGTGGCCTCGTCTGCTGGATAATACACAGTGTCCTCGTCTGCTGGACAACACAGTGTCTTTGTCTGCTGGGGAAGACACAGTGTCCTCGTCTGCTGGATAACACAGTGTCCTCGTCTGTTGCACAACACAGTGTGTTCGTCTGCTGCATTGTGGTATTAATGACCCTCGTGCAGCTGATCACTGGTGAACTAAAACTATCCAGCAACATGAATCAAGATAAGTTGTTGTCAGTATTGTGGGCAGTGTGTATTGACAATAAATTTAAAAAGAATTAATATACTTGATATTGAATAAACCATACCACGGACGGGGCTAGAACCCGCGATCAGAGAGTCTCAAAACTCCAGGTTCTATCCCCGCCCGTGGTATGGTTTGTTTGCAATCGTGTCATTACGATTTCGTGAGTCTTGATATTGAATAAGCTGTTCAGTTGTATTATTGTGAACTCCACGCGAGACAGCGCTCCCTTAAGTCTTTGAACTTAGAAAGCGAAATACATAACTCAGTCGTACGGTATGGGTGGCGCCACCAAGGAGAGTGCCCTTAGCTTCACAAGGGGCAAGCAGGGTTCTTCGCAACTGGCCACAAGGCAGTCTGCTGCTCCACCTCCTACTGGAGATGCGTAGAAATCTCGCCGCTACAGGCCTGACACACACTTCCAGACTCCTCGCTACCACAGAATTACAAAGCTATTAATCAGGATACTTGTGTTAAAGTGAACACTGCTTCCAGTTTTCTAATGTAGTTACTTAATGGAGACCTCTGAAGTTAAAGTGTTCAGTCTTTCAGTAAGGACACTTGACGTATCTCATCCCGGGCAGACGTGTCACCATAACGTGTACGACTGTCACATAGTTCCATGGAGAGCGTGCTTAAATAAACATATTCATGTTTATTAGTCCATTGCCGGACTTCGGGAGTAGAGCTGTCGAAACTTATCAGATATATGATTAGGTCAATATAGGGTCATCAAATTAATAGTTTACTACAACGATAAATTTAATGCCGTCATGAAAATGAAATTAATGATTTTTTAATATTCCTCCATTACGTATAGGTATTTTTTCAAGAGTGAAATAGAATTCAATAATATACGGTTTATCCAACACATGAATGCCGTACCAGTGTTAAGTCAGTGTTAACCTGAATGTTAACACTCACTTAGATTGACAGATTTTTACAAGAACTCATATGAAGTTATTACGTTTATCTTCCTTACAACACACTTGATATAGTGAATTGTTTTAAGTTTTGGCTACGTGTTGTAAAGCAGTTTCTCTCTCTGCCTGTCACATCATGTTTGTGCTAAAGGGGATATTGGGCTGTTGCTGGTAGGAACAGCAAGCGCCTCTGGGATTTTAAGAAATCAAAGTTGCAGTGGCACCCGGCAATGGTCGCCGGCAGTAACAGTCTGGTTGATCAGGCAAGCACCAGACAAGCCTGGCCCAGGGCCGGGCTCCGAGAGTGGGAAAACTTCAAAAGCCTTCAAAGACATTTATGAGACAAATTTTGGTAAGGACAGGTCTACTTAATTAAATCTAACCTTGAAAAGCTTAATGGAGAATGTAACGTCTTCACTTTTAAAAAATATAATTCACCGTCAACATTTCCATAATGTTTTTGAGGAATCACGAAATAACTTAAAAGGTAATTTCTTTTCCAAATGGTTAAATTGAATACATCTGCTGACTGCTAGCACGAACTTGATTAATAAGGTCATCAGCCAGGAAGGAGGCTTGGTCTGGAAACCAAGGCATTTACTGCAGGTAAACTACACATAGAGTTTATTATATATATATATATATATATATATATATATATATATATATATATATATATATATATATATATATATATATATATATATATATAATATAAACAAGTTAAGAAAGCCTAGGGAACGAAATGATTTGTCAGTTAAAAACAGAGAGATAAAACACCTCAATTACTGGGAGCGCTTGAAGTTCCTGAACCTGTACTCCCTGGAATGCAGGCGGGAGAGATACATGATTATATACACCTGGAAAATCCTAGAGGGACTAGTACCAAACTTGCACACGAAAACCACTCACTACGAAAGAAAATAACTCGGCAGATGATGCAACATCCCCAATGCAAAGCAGGGGTGTCACTAGCACGTTAAGAGACAAAATAAGTGTCATAGGCCCAAGACTGTTCAACTGCCTCCCAGCATACATAAGGGGGATTACCAATAGACCCCTGGCTGTCTGCAAGCAGGCACTGAACAAGCACCTAAAGTCGGTAACTGACAAGTTGGGCTATGACTCGTACGTTGGATTGGGTGCAGCCAGCCAGCCTGGTTGATCAGGCCCTGATCCACCATGAGGCCTAGTCACAGACCGGGCCACGGGGTAAACTCCAGAGTAGGGGAGTTAGTAAATTGGGAGCTGGGGGTATTGGGTAGATGCCGGGAATATTTTGAGGAACTTTTAAATGTCGATGAAGAAAGGGAGGCGGTAATTTCATGCACTGGCTAGGGAGGTATACCATTTTTTAGGAGTGAAGAAGAGCAGGATGTGAGTGTGGGGAAGGTGCGTGAGGCCTAGAATGAAAGGGGGTAAAGCAGCTTGAACTGACGGGATCATGGCAGAAATGTTAAAAGCAAGGTGGGATATAGTGTTAGAGTGATTGGCGTTTTTGTTTAGTAAATGTATGAAAGAGGGGAAAGTACCTAGGGATTGGCAGAGAGCATGTATAGTTCCTTTATATAAAGGGCAGAGGACAAAAGAGATTGTAAAAATTATAGGGGAATAAGTTTACTGAGTATGCCAGGAAAAGTGTACGGTAGGGTTATTATTGAAAGAATTAGAGGTAAGACAGAGAGAGGGAGTGCAGATGACCAAGAAGGTTTTAGAGTGTGTAGGGGATGTGTAGAGCAAGTGTTTACATTGAAGCATATACGTGAACAACATTTAGATTAAGGTAGGGAAGTTTTCATTGCATTTATGGATTTAGAAAAGGCATGTGATAGAGTGGATAGGGGAGCAATGTGGCAGATGTTGCAAGCACGAATATGGAATAGGTAGTTAGTTACTAAATGCTGTAAAGAGTTTTTATGAGGATAGTGAGGCTCAGATTAGGGTGTGTAGGAGAGAGGGATATTACTTCCCGGTAAAATTAAGTCTTAGACAGGGATGTGTAATGTCACCATGGTTGTTCAGTCTATAGATATAGATAGGGGTTGTAAAAGAAGTAAATGCTAGGGTGTTGGGGAGAGGGGTGGGATTATTTATGGGGAATCAAATACAAAATGGGAATTGACACAGTTACTTTTTTGCTGATGATACTGTGCTTATGGGAGATTCTAAAGAAATGTTGCAAAGGTTAGTGGACGAGTTTGGGAGGGTATGTAAAGGTAGAAAGTTGCAAGTGAACATAGATAAGAGTAAGGTGATGAGGGTATCAAATGATTTAGATAAAGAAAAATTGGATATCACATTGGAGAGAGGGAGTATGGAAGAAGTGAATGTTTTCAGATATTTGGGAGTTGACTTGTCAACGGATGGGTTTATGAAGGATGAGTTTAAGCACAGAATTGATGAAGGAAAAGGGTGAGTGGTGTGTTGAGGTATATGTGGAGACAAAAAACGTTATCCATGGAGGCAAAGAAGGGAATGTATGAAAGTATAGTGATACCAATATTCTTATATGGGTGTGAAGCTTGGGTTGTAAATGCTGCAGCGAGGAGGTGGTTGGAGGCAGTGGAGATGTCCTGTTTAAGGGCAATGTGTGGTGTAAATATGCAGAGAATTAGGAGTGTGGAAATTATGAGAAGGTGTGGAGTTAATAGAAGTATTAGTCAGAGGGCTGAAGAGGGGTTGTTGAGGTGGTTTAGTCATTTAGAGAGAATGGATCAAAGTAGAATGACATGGAGAGCGTATAAATCTGAAGGGGAAGGATGGCGGGGTAGGGGTCGTCCTCGAAAAGGTTGGAGGGAGAGGTAAAGGAGGTTTTGTGGGCAAGGGGCTTGGACTTCCAGCAAGCATGCGTGAGCGTGTTAGATAGGAGTGAAAGGAGACAAATGGTTTTTGGGACCTGACGAGCTGTTGGAGTGTGAACAGGATATTTAGTGAAGGGATTCAGGGAAACTGGTTATTTTTATATAGCCGGACTTGAGTCCTGGGAATGGGTTACCTGGAGGTTATTCCAGGGATCAAGGCCCCCGCGGCCCGGTCCATGACCGGGCCTCCCGGTGGATCTGGGCCTGATCAACCAGGCTGTTGCTGCTGGCCGCATGCAGTCCAGCGTGCGAGCCACAGCCCGGCTGATCCGGCACTGACTTTAGGTATCTGTCCAGCTCTCTCTTGAAGGCAGCCAGGGGTTTATTGGTGGTTCCCCTAATGCTTGATGGGAGGCTGTTGAACAGTCTTGGGCCCCAGACACTTATGGTGTTTTCTCTTAGTGTACCAATGGCGCCCCTACTTTTAATTGGGGACATTTTGCATCGCCTGCCCAGTCTTTTACTTTCGTAGGGAGTGAGTTCTGTGTGCACATTTGGGACCATTCCTTCCAGGATTTTCCAAGTGTAGATTATGATATATCTCTCCCTCCTGCGTTCCAATGAGTACAAGTCAAGTGCTTCCAAGCGTTCCCAGTAGTTAAGGTGCTCGACAGAACTTATACGTGCAGTAAAGGATCTCTGTACACTCTAGGTCTGCAATTTCACCTGCTTTGAATGGAGATGTTAATGTACAGCAGTACTCCAGCCTAGAGAGAACAAGTGATTTGAAAAGGATCATCATTGGCTTGGCATCTCTCGTTTTGAACGTTCTCATTATCCATCCTATCATTTTCTTTGCACTTGTGATCGTGGCACTGTTATGATCCTTGAAAGTGAGATCCTCAGACATTACTACTCCCAGGTCCCTTACATTATTTTTTCCGCTCTATTGTATGGCCAGAGTTTGTAGTATACTCTGTTCTAGTCATTATCTCCTCCAGTTTTCCATAACGGAGTAGTTGGAATTTGTCCTCATTGAACATCATATTGTTTTCCGTTGCCCATTGGAAAACTTTGTTTATATCTTCTTGGAGGTTAACCGCGTCCTCAGCAGATGACAGCCTCATGCAGATCCTAGTATCATCCGCAAAGGATGATACGGTGCTGTGGTGTATATCTCTGTCTATGTCTGATATGAGGATGAGGAATAAGATGGGGGCGAGTACTGTGCCTTGTGGAACAGAGCTCTTCACTATGGCAGCCTGCGATTTAACTCTGTTGACCACTGCTCATTGTGTTCGATGTGTTAGGAAGTTGAAGATCCATCTCCCCACTTTGCCAGTTATTCCTTTAGCACGTATTTTGTGCGCCACTACGCCATGATCGCATTTGTCAAATGCTTTTGCAAAGTCCATGGGAAGTACAATGTTTGCACTTTAAAGGAGGGGTTTAGGATATTGGCAGTTTGGAGGGATATGTTATATATCTTAATATATGCTTCTAAACTGTTGTATCTGGGCGCCTCTGCAAAAACAGTGATTATGTGTGAGTGAGATGAAAGTGTTGAATGATGAAAGTATTTTCTTTTTGGGGATTTTCTTTCTTTTTGGGTCACCCTGCCTCGGTGGGACACACACACACACACACACACACACACACACACACACACACACACACACACACACACACACACACACACACACACACACACACACACACACACACATCTGTACACCGTGTACGTTAGGCCCATATTGGAGTATGCGGCACCAGTTTGGAACCCACACCTAGCCAATTAAAATTAGGGGCGCCATTGGTACACTAAGGGAAAACACCATAAGTGTCCGGGGCCCAAGACTGTTCAACAGCCTCCCATCAAGCAGCGGAATTGCCAATAAACACCTGGCTGCCTTCAAGAAAGAGCTGGACAGATACCTAAGTCAGTGACAGATCAGCCGGGCTGTGGCTCGTATATCATGTGGGAGTTCGATACGTGGATTAGGGTAGAAATACTCACGTAGGCTGTTATTACGTATAATCGTAGATATGTGGAGAGAACCCGCAGCCGTTACCTGTCTCCTTGGTTACACTCGTCAAACTGACTAGGCGGCTGGCCAGTACCCCGTAGTGGGTGTTTTGAAATAGTGTCAGCTCAGCACAATATGGAGACCGTGACTCAAGACGGTTGGTCGTTTGAGTCAACGGACGGTTACTGGTAACTGGTTACTACTGAGACTGGTAACTGGTTACTACTACTGAGAGCTCGGCGACGCTAACGTATGTCATCCCGACATACAACTAATACAAACTAGAGATGGCAGGTATACGGCTTGGGCTGATTCTATACAATGTCAAAGTACACAACATGAAACATTATAGATACATAAGTAGAACATTGGAATGAAAGCTTACGTAACTGAAACTGTAATGTAATACAAGGTATACTATAGTACAACTTAAAACTCAACAAATGAACAACGAACTCAACATTGAGATTACAAGTGATAAAAACAAAAATTTTGATCGATCGATCTGTATTCATGTGATCTACGGATTCTGAGGAAGGAATATATACAAAGAAAGAGTGTTTAACAGAAAGGCAGATTCGGTGCACGCAAATCTAGACTGTTAACTCTCAGAATGCGGAGAGAACATGAACACAAAAAAAAATTCTTGAATACTGATAAGTTGATACTGTAATTATTCATCTATACAGGTTATTTACATTTAACCCCAACTCTGCTAGGGTGTGATTGACATATGCAGAATGGGTGTCCTCTCTGGGAGGATCAAATTCTGTAGCATTGGCTAACTCATGCTGTATTTGAGGCAAATCTGAATTGGAAGTTACAAATGATACTTGAGGATTTCTCAATACCTGTCGTGTACGTAGGGAATAACGACATTCAGGTTGATCTTCTGACTGAGTATCAGAGGAAGAGAGTACAGGATCAGGAGGATATTCAGAGTCTGTCACATTAGTCTGGGTTGGAACATCATTATCATCACATACTAACTTCATATGATCCAAATGCGATTCTTTATACTGACCAGTACTAATCTCTCTAACCTTATACTTATTTCCAGTGATATGTTCAACTACTCGATAAGGACCAACAAACCTTTGATCAAGCTTTGGCATAGCAGACGTTTTGTTAAAATTAGTCAGCATAACTCTCGAACCTACTTTGATTTTGGATGGCTTTGATCGAGTGTTTGCGACTCTTGTGAATTCAGCTGTTGATTTATGAAGTGTTTCACGGATTCTTCTAAAAACACTTTGAGCTAAGCTGGTACGAGTTGCTACGAAATCATCAGGGTTGTAATTTGGTTTCGGATTAGAATATAACAACTCATAAGGCAAACGTTTATCTACACCATACAATGCATAATGTGGAGTGTCACCTATAGAAACATTGTAAGCAGAATTTATAGCACACTGCACATCAGGTATAACTTCATCCCAAGTTTCACTATTGGGATTGATAGTGACTCTCAATACATCAAGTACTTTCTTATTGGTTCGTTCCGCTAACCCATTGCTGGCAGGATGATGAGGAACAATGGTGGATTTAGAGATCTTGTACAAGGTACACAAATTTTCAAGAATTTCATTACAGAATTCACCTCCATTATCTGTTACTAGGGACTTAGGGGTGGTATGCCTGCAGATAATGCGTTCTTTAAACGCTTTAGCTACTGTCTCGGCAGTCTTATCTGCAATAGGAACTAACTCACAATATCTGGTGAAATGGTCTACCATAACACACAGATGTTTGTTACCTTGGAGGGAACATCGGAAATTAGTTAACAAATCTAGCGCAACTCTTTCCCAAGGTTCGCTAGTAGTTGGATACACTTGGATTGGATTAGGACCATTAGCATTGCCTTTATGTTGCATGCAGACACTACATTTCCTAACATACTCAGAAATATCAGTTGCCATACGAGGCCAAAAGTATTTCAATCTGGCTTGTTTTACTGAACGATCCATACCAGGGTGTGCAACACCTGGTACATCGTGAACTAGCTGTAAGGCTACATTCACTAGTGACTGTGGAATTACTAACTGGTATACTCTTCTGCTAGGAGTACCCAGCTCGGCTGTTCGATACAGTAATTCTTGGTTCATGAGAAAGTCACTGATGGGAGCTGGTGGCTTCACAGTCAGAATAAGATCTTCCTGGAGCAGGAATCGAATCACCAGAACACAAGGGATCGGTTCTTTCTTACTGGAGGAATGAACAAACTCGGTGGAGTGGATGACTCCCCCCGGTTGAAAAAAATTAACGCTATAACACGCAATATGAGCAAGGGAGAACGAATCTACTATCTCAAACTGCAAGCACAGGAGAAAAGAAATGAACATGGTGAACAATGCTGATATTCAATGAGTCGCACACAGTGACATGAGGTATCAGCAATAAAGAAACTACACTTACAAACTTTAACAACGTGGAAGTTACTCGAGAAATAACTTCTTACAATGCACTGATTACTGTCAACTAGGATGGGATCACAATCTGAAACACAAGGGACAACAACAACACTCAAGTGAGCACACTAACCACAGAAACGTCTTTCTGCACGGCTTGTGGCATCAGCAAGAGATGGCATAACTCGTTGCAAGTAAAGTTCTTCTCAAAGCGTCCCCTGGGAAGGAACGAATACTTGAACAAGTCGCCATCGCAAGGATAGTCGCACTATCCTGCGTGCATGATATTGTGGCTGGAGTCCAGACAGGAGTGACAGTATTACTAGTGCCTGACCGCTCGGCTACGTTAATAAGGAATTCACGGATCTATAGGAACTTAATCTGAACTTCACATTTCGCAGCACTTTAACAAATCTCAGATACAAGACTTAAGAAATCGTAATGACACGATTGCAAATAAACCATACCCCCGGCCGGGATTGAACCCGCGGTCATAGAGTCTCAAAACTCCAGCCCGTCGCGCTAGCCACTAGACCAGCTAGCCACAATAAGATTCATCCAACTAGGTATATTTCTACACCATAGGAAAGTTAGCACAGGCACCTCTGTGACCACAAATGCAAGTTTTTACAGACGAATCTCCAGCTAGCGTGGCCGTGACGAACTCTAGCTCAAGTCCCTTCACTGCCGTCAACATGACTTAAGAAATCGTAATGACACGATTGCAAATAAACCATACCCCCGGCCGGGATTGAACCCGCGGTCATAGAGTCTCAAAACTCCAGCCCGTCGCGCTAGCCACTAGACCAGCTAGCCACAATAAGATTCATCCAACTAGGTATATTTCTACACCATAGGAAAGTTAGCACAGGCACCTCTGTGACCACAAATGCAAGTTTTTACAGACGAATCTCCAGCTAGCGTGGCCGTGACGAACTCTAGCTCAAGTCCCTTCACTGCCGTCAACATGACTTAAGAAATCGTAATGACACGATTGCAAATAAACCATACCCCCGGCCGTCATGTTGACGGCAGTGAAGGGACTTGAGCTAGAGTTCGTCACGGCCACGCTAGCTGGAGATTCGTCTGTAAAAACTTGCATTTGTGGTCACAGAGGTGCCTGTGCTAACTTTCCTATGGTGTAGAAATATACCTAGTTGGATGAATCTTATTGTGGCTAGCTGGTCTAGTGGCTAGCGCGACGGGCTGGAGTTTTGAGACTCTATGACCGCGGGTTCAATCCCGGCCGGGGGTATGGTTTATTTGCAATCGTGTCATTACGATTTCTTAAGTCATGTTGACGGCAGTGAAGGGACTTGAGCTAGAGTTCGTCACGGCCACGCTAGCTGGAGATTCGTCTGTAAAAACTTGCATTTGTGGTCACAGAGGTGCCTGTGCTAACTTTCCTATGGTGTAGAAATATACCTAGTTGGATGAATCTTATTGTGGCTAGCTGGTCTAGTGGCTAGCGCGACGGGCTGGAGTTTTGAGACTCTATGACCGCGGGTTCAATCCCGGCCGGGGGTATGGCTCAGATACAAGCTGTGAGAACAAACACATTGCTCAAAGGCTAGGTATTGTCTTTCAGTCAGTAAGGGAATGTTGGTACTGTGGACTGAATCATATTGACTTTGACTGGCATGATACACTAAGTGAACATTCAAAAGTGACTGGGACATGATCTCAGGGAACTTACTCAAGGACATAAGGCAAAAATAATGAACAATATAAATGATATAAAATTCTAGAATTGAAATGAAAAGATATACAACTAATTCTGCAGAAATAATGTCTAAATACACTGCAAGAGGAAGGAAAACTCAATTTAAAGGACTATTGACCAAGAGAAAAAAAAATTTACATTGAAATATACAAGTAAAAATATTACTGGAGACTGAATTAAATGCAAAATGAGCTGTCTTTACTCTTGCTAATAAAAAATTAATTAATTAAATTTTAAAATCAATGTGAAAGTGTAAAATAAAATTATTAAATTGTTAACTGGGAAATTTTAAATATTTTCTAAGAATGCATAGACAAAATTAAATTATAAATCATAAAAATAGCAATAAAAGAAAATAATTCACTGCAGAACAGTTCAACAAAATAATTCACTTCAGAACAAGTGCAACAAAATAAAGTATAGAAATAATCACTGCAGTAATAAAATGTCACTGGGAAAACTCAGGTAAAATAATGAATTAAAATATGAAGACCAAAAAAAAATAACCTGATTGAACACTTTAACTCTTAATTGTAAATTAGACAAAACAATTTACTCAAACAGAGTAAGAAAAACACTTTACGTTAAAAGTAATTGAAATTGCATCAAGAGTGAATTTGTTCAAGAATTATAAAAAATAAAACACAGGAACAAAACAGGGAATATAACACTTACAGTGACGGAGCACCCAACAGTATTAATTTATTCTTACAACAAATTCCTGCTGTGACTGATACAACAAAATCTTGCTGTGACTGATACGACAAAATCTTGCTGTGACTGATACAACAAAAATCTTGCTGTGACTGATACGACAAAAATTTTGCTGGCAAAAATAATGGTACACAGTCTGCGAAAAAATATTAGAGGAATGAGACACTGCTGGCATACGAAAAAAAAAAAAGACACACATAGAAATAAATGGAAAATTTGGTATACTGGGGTGAATATCACTGCATGAAATACAATGATATACTGAGAATACAACGCTGAAAGAATACAATAAAAAAAAAATGAATCACTTCACACAGAGTGACTGACTGGTACACTACACAATAATACTTACTACAGACGAGTAGCAAAATGAAAAACACAAGATAAAATAATATAAGATAAGTGAAAACACTGAAAAATATTGGAAAAAATACTGAGTTAAAGAAATACTGCGTTTACACTGAAAAACACAAGGTTTAGAGTACACAAGCAAATTTACTATAAATGTCGCACACACGCAAATGTCTTTAAATGCAAGAAAAATTGTTTCAAGAAAATTATCACTGAAGTCGGGAGTAGAAGACGGACGGTGAGTACTGGTGGGGGGGCGGGTGTCTGGTGTCCCGCGCGGTGATGGCGTCACCTACATTCACTGTTGTCGTGAAGAAATGTGCGTTCTAGACGAACTCACATAACTGGCTTTATCTCGTTGGCACCAGCTACAATCTCTTGACCAATTATGTGAGCCAAAACAGTACTAGGACCCGGTACAAGGGTGCAAACAACCACAAGTATATGGGTGGATGGCTGGTGGTGGTGGGAGAGTGGTGGGTATGACTCTCGCTGGGGTACTGCCGCGCACCCCGGGTGGTGGGAGAGAGAGTGGTGGGGGGGGACGCTGGGGGTCTGCCGCGCACCCCACTCACCCACGAAGATGGCTAACAACCCACTCTATGCCACAGGAATGGTAAAAAAAAACCACTCTTAGCATCCAACAGGGAGCACAGCGATATAGACAATACCTCAGAGGAGCTTGGCTTACTTCTTACTGCGTGGCTTACTTCTCTCTCTCAGCTGGGTTAGAAGCTGGGTTGGCTGACTGGCTTACCCCACGAGAATGGATGACTGGAAGACGTGTAACGATGCACAAAGCACGGAGGAGCAGTTGGATGACAGGAGACAGGCTGGATGATAGGCTGACTGGCGTTCACTTCCACAGTCTGGCTTACTGACTGGCTTAATTGCAAAATCCGGGTCAACCCCTCGGAGATTGAAGCAATTAGCACACAAACTAAGCCAGGAAGCTTGAAACGGCTGCAACAGGCTTGCAGGCAGTAGGTAGTGAGTGAGGGTATAAGCTGCTGGCTCGAGGTGGTGCGCGAGGGTATAGCTGGTGGCTGGAGACTCACCTTTGACCCTGCCGGCTACTCACAACAGTCTTCAAACGCCTTGAATTACCCTTAAAAACGTAAATCCACGCTCCACACCGCTGCACACCATTTATCATGTGGGAGTTCGATACGTGGATTAGGGTAGAAATACTCACGTAGGCTGTTATTACGTATAATCGTAGATATGTGGAGAGAACCCGCAGCCGTTACCTGTCTCCTTGGTTACACTCGTCAAACTGACTAGGCGGCTGGCCAGTACCCCGTAGTGGGTGTTTTGAAATAGTGTCAGCTCAGCACAATATGGAGACCGTGACTCAAGACGGTTGGTCGTTTGAGTCAACGGACGGTTACTGGTAACTGGTTACTACTGAGACTGGTAACTGGTTACTACTACTGAGACGTACGTTGGACTGCGTGCGGTCAGCAGTAACAGCCTGGTTGATCAGGCCCTGATCCACCGGGAGGCCTGGTCATGGACCAGGCCGCGGGGGCGTTGATCCCCGGAATAACCTCCAGGTAAGCACGTAAAGAAACTAGAGAAAGTGCAAAGGTTTGCAACAAGAATAGTCCCTGAGCTAAGGGGTATGCCGTACGAGGAGAGGTTAAGGGAAATCGACCTGACGACACTGGAGGACAGGAGAGATAGGGGGGACATGATAACGACATACAAAATACTGAGAGGAATTGACAAGGAGGACAAAGACAGGATGTTCCAGAGATGGGCCACAGCAACAAGGGGACACAGTTGGAAGTTGAAGACACAGATGAATCACAGGGATGTTAGGAAGTATTTCTTCAGCCACAGAGTAGTCAGGAAGTGGAATAGTTTGGGAAGCGATGTAGTGGAGGCAGGATCCATACATAGCTTTAAGCAGAGGTACGATAAAGCTCATGGTTCAGGGAGAGTGACCTAGTAGCGACCAGTGAAGAGGCGGGGCCAGGAGCTTGGACTCGACCCCTGCAACCTCAGCTAGGTGAGTACAACTAGGTGAGTACACACACACACACACACACATACATACACACACACACACACACACACACACACACACACACACACACACACACACACACACACACACACACACATACATACACACACACACACACACACACACACACACATACACACACACACACACACACACACACACACACACACACACACACACACACACACACACATACACACACGCACACAC
>NC_091299.1:13857953-13865453 GCF_038502225.1 Cherax quadricarinatus | reverse complement strand
GTCAGAGTGGGCACCTGTGACCAGCGGGGTCCCGCAGGGGTCAGTCCTAGGACCAGTGCTGTTTCTCGTATTTGTGAACGACATGACGGAAGGAATAGACTCTGAGGTGTCCCTGTTTGCAGATGACGTGAAGTTGATGAGAAGAATTCACTCGATCGAAGACCAGGCAGAACTACAAAGGGATCTGGACAGGCTGCAGACCTGGTCCAGCAATTGGCTCCTGGAGTTCAATCCCACCAAGTGCAAAGTCATGAAGATTGGGGAAGGGCAAAGAAGGCCGCAGACGGAGTACAGTCTAGGGGGTCAGAGACTACAAACCTCACTCAAGGAAAAAGATCTTGGGGTGAGTATAACACCAGGCACATCTCCTGAAGCGCACATCAACCAAATAACTGCTGCAGCATATGGGCGCCTAGCAAACCTCAGAACAGCATTCCGACATCTTAATAAGGAATCATTCAGGACCCTGTACACCGTGTACGTTAGGCCCATATTGGAGTATGCGGCACCAGTTTGGAACCCACACCTAGCCAAGCACGTGAAGAAACTAGAGAAAGTGCAAAGGTTTGCAACAAGACTAGTCCCAGAGCTAAGAGGTATGTCCTACGAGGAGAGGTTAAGGGAAATCAACCTGACGACATTGGAGGACAGGAGAGATGGGGGGGACATGATAACGACATACAAAATACTGAGAGGAATTGACAAGGTGGACAAAGACAGGATGTTCCAGAGATTGGACACAGTAACAAGGGGACACAGTTGGAAGCTGAAGACACAGATGAATCACAGGGATGTTAGGAAGTATTTCTTCAGCCACAGAGTAGTCAGTAAGTGGAATAGTTTGGGAAGCGATGTAGTGGAGGCAGGATCCATACATAGCTTTAAGCAGAGGTATGATAAAGCTCACGGCTCAGGGAGAGTGACCTAGTACCGATCAGTGAAGAGGCGGGGCCAGGAGCTCGGACTCGACCCCCGCAACCTCAACTAGGTGAGTACACACACACACACACACACATACACACATACACACACAAACACACACAAACACACACACACACACACACACACACACACACACACACACACACACACACACACACACACACACACACACACACACACACACACACACACGCATGCACATACAACAGGCCTAGTGTCTAATCGACGTGTGCCTAGGACCAAATGGTAACTAACACACACACACACATGCACACACACACACACACACACACACATACACACACATACACACACATACACACACATACACACACACACACACACACACACACACACACACACACACACACACACGCACACACACATACACACGGACACACACACACACACACACACACACACGCACACACACACACACACACACACACACACAGGAAAACAAGGAGATTAGTAGAAGAGCCAGAAACGAGTATGCGCAGATAAGGAGGGAGGCCCAGCGACAGTATGAAAACGACATAGCATCGAAAGTCAAATCTGACCCGAAACTGCTGTATAGCCACATTAGGAGGAAGACAACAGTCAAGGACCAGGTGATAAGGCTGAGGAAAGAAGGTGGAGAACTCACAAGAAACGATCAAGAGGTATGTGAGGAGCTCAACACGAGATTTAAGGAAGTATTTACAGTAGAGACAGGAAGGACTCTGGGGGGACAGACCAGATGGGGACACCAACCAGGAATACACCAACAAGTGTTGGACGACATACATACAGATGAGGAGGAGGTGAAGAAACTGCTAAGGGACATCGATACCTCAAAGGCAATGGGACCGGACAACATCTCTCCATGGGTCCTTAGAGAGGGAGCAGATATGTTGTGCATACCACTTACCACAATCTTCAACACATCCCTGGAAACTGGGCAACTACCTGAGGTATGGAAGACGGCAAATGTAGTTCCCATTTTCAAAAAAGGAGACAGAAAAGAGGCACTAAACTATAGACCTGTGTCATTGACGTGTATAGTATGCAAAATTATGGAGAAGATTATCAGGAGGAGAGTGGTGGAGCACCTGGAACGGAACAGGAGTATAAATGCCAACCAGCACGGATTCACGGAAGGCAAATCCTGTGTCACAAACCTTCTGGAGTTTTATGATAAAATAACAGAAGTAAGACAAGAGAGAGAGGGGTGGGTTGATTGCATCTTCTTGGACTGCAAGAAGGCCTTTGACACAGTTCCTCACAAGAGATTAGTGCAGAAGCTAGAGCATCAGGCGCATATAACAGGAAGGGCACTGCAATGGATCAGAGAATACCTGACAGGGAGGCAACAACGAGTCATGGTACGTAATGATGTATCACAGTGGGCACCTGTGACTAGCGGGGTCCCACAGGGGTCGGTCCTAGGACCAGTGCTATTTTTGGTATATGTGAACGACATGACGGAAGGGTTAGACTCAGAAGTGTCCCTGTTTGCAGATGATGTGAAGTTAATGAGGAGAATTAAATCTGATGAGGACCAGGCAGGACTTCAAAGAGACCTGGACAGACTGGACACCTGGTCCAGCAAATGGCTTCTCGAATTTAATCCTGCCAAATGCAAAGTCATGAAGATAGGGGAAGGGCACAGAAGACCACAGACAGAGTATAGGCTAGGTGGCCAAAGACTGCAAACCTCACTCAAGGAGAAAGATCTTGGGGTGAGTATAACACCGAGCATGTCTCCGGAAGCACACATCAATCAGATAACTGCTGCAGCATATGGGCGCCTGGCAAACCTGAGAACAGCATTCCGATACCTTAGTAAGGACATATAAAATACTGCGTGGAATAGACAAGGTGGACAAAGACAGGATGTTCCAGGGAGGGGACACAGAAACAAGAGGCCACAATTGGAAGTTGAAGACACAAATGAGTCAGAGAGAGAGTAGGAAGTATTTCTTCAGTCATAGAGTTGTAAGGCAGTGGAATAGCCTAGAAAATGACGTAGTGGAGGCAGGAACCATACACAGTTTTAAGACGAGGTTTGATAAAGCTCATGGAGCGGGGAGAGAGAGGGCCTAGTAGCAACCGGTGAAGAGGCGGGGCCAGGAGCTAGGACTCGACCCCTGCAACCACAAATAGGTGAGTACAAATAGGTGAGTACACACACACACACACACACACATACACACATACACACACACACACACACACACACACACACACACACACATACACACATACACACACACACACACACGTATGCTAAGTAACTAGTTCATATATTCCAAAAATCAAAACAAACAATACTAACCTTCATGACCGTCTTCTTCGCTAATATCGTGACCTCATGTTTATGTTAATCTTAAACTATTTCCACTACGTTTTTTTTCTGATCCCGATTAAATAAATTATATATTATTTTTAGTTTATATTCATTATTGTATATTTCCTTACCTTAGCATTAGGGGTCTTCCATTTTCTGCAGTGAATCGTATTAACCTCTTAATGATTCTGTGAATCATCGCCCCTGCGAGTCAGTCTCTGACTAGACCTGCTTGATGACCTGATTGTTGATACTCTTGGTACTAGCAGCACGTGTGTGAACTCACCAATTTGTGGTTGCAGTGGTTGATTCATAGCTCCTGGTCCCACCT
This sequence comes from Cherax quadricarinatus, assembly GCF_038502225.1. Lineage (NCBI taxonomy): Eukaryota > Metazoa > Arthropoda > Malacostraca > Decapoda > Parastacidae > Cherax > Cherax quadricarinatus. The sequence goes on along the minus strand of NC_091299.1, from coordinate 13,861,851 downwards.
CTTCGCTAGTCGCTACTATGTCCACTTTTTCTCTGCTCCACGAGCCTTATCGTACTTCTTCTTAAAGCTATGTATGGGTCCTGCCTCCACTACATCACTCTCCAGATTGTTCCACTTCCTGTGTGTGTGTGTGTGTGTGTGTGTGTGTGTGTGTGTGTGTACTCACCTATTTATGGTTGCAGGGGTCGATTCATAGCTCCTGGCCCCGCCTCTTCACTGATCGCTGCTAGGTCCTCTCTCCTTGCTCCATGAGCTTTATCAAACCTCGTCTTAAAGCTATGTATGGTTCCTGTCTCCACTACGTCACTTTCTAGGCTATTCCACTGCCTGACAACTACATGACTGAAGAAATACTTCCTAACATCCCTTTCACTCATCGGAGTCTTTAACTTCCAGTTGTGACCCCTTGTTTCTGTGTCCCTTCTCTGGAATATCCTGTCTTTGACCATCTTGTCATTTCCTCGCAGTATTTTGTGTGTCGTTATCATGTCTCCCCTAACCCTCCTGTCCTGTCCTGTGTGTGTGTGTGTGTGTGTGTGTGTGTTTGTGTTTGTGTGTGTGTGTGTGTGTGTGTGTGTGTGTGTGTGTGTGTGTGTGTGTGTGTGTGTGTGGGTACTCACCTAGTTGTGATTTCAAGGGTCGAGTCACAACTCCTGGTCCCGCCTCTCCACTGGCCTCTTCTCGGTCACTTTTGCCGCTCCATGAGCTTTGTCATACCTCTTCTTAAAGCTATGTATGGATCCTGCCTCCACTACATCACTTCCCAGACTATTCCACTTCCTGGCTACTCTGTAACTGAAGAAATACTTCCTAACATCCCTGTGATTCATCTGAGTGTTCAACTTCCAACTGTAACCCTTTGTTGCTGTGTCCCATCTCTGGAACATCCTGTCTCTGTCCAATTTGTCGATTCCTCTCAGTATTTTATATGTCGTTATCCTATCCCCCCATCTCTCCTGTCTTCCAATGTCGTCAGGTCGATTTCCTTTAACCTCTCCTCGTAAGACATACCTCTTAGCCCTGGGACTAGTCTTGTTGCAAACCTTTGCACTTTCTCTAGTTTTCTTACGTGCTTGGCTAGGTGTGGGTTCCAAACTAGTGCCGCATACTCCTATATGGGCCTAACGTACACGGTGTACAGGGTCCTGAACGATTCCTTATCAAGATGTCATAATGCTGTTCTTAGGTTTGCTAGGCGTCCGTATGCTGCAGCAGTTATTTGGTTGATGTACACCTCAGGAGATGTGCTCGGTGTTATACTCACCCCAAGATTCTTTTGCTTGAGTGAGGTTTGTAGTCTCTGGCCCCCTAGACCGTACTCCGTTTGTGGTCTTCTTTGCCCTTCCCCAATCTTCATGACTTTGCACTTGGTGGGGTTGAACTCCAGGAGGCAGTTGCTGGACCAGGTCTGCAGCCTGTCCAGATCCCTTTGTAGTTCTGCCTGGTTCTCGTGCAAATGAATTCTTCTCATCAACTTCACATCATCTGCAAACAGGGACACTTCGGCACCCCACAGTGGCACCCCGCTCATTACAGACGCCCACTCTGACACCTCGCCACATACCATGATTCACTGTTGTCTTCCTTAGAGGTATGCCTTGATCCATTGCAGTGTCTTCCCTGTTATCCCTGCCTTATCCTCCAGCTTTTGCACTAATCTCTTGTGTGGAACTGTGTCAGACGCCTTCTTATAGTCCAAGAAAATGCAATCTACCCACCCCTCCTTCTCTTGTCTTACTGCCGTCACCCTATCATAAAACTCCAATAGGTTTATGATGCAGGATTTCCCGTCCCTGAAACTGTGCTGGCTGTCGTTGATAAGCTTATTATTTTATAGATGTTCCACCACTCTTCTGATAATCTTCTCCATGACCTTGCATACTATACATTTTAGTGACACTGGTCTGTAGTTTAATGCTTCGTGTCTGTCTCCTTTTTTAAAAACTGGGACTACATGTGCTGTGTGTGTGATGCATATATGTATAATTATTACTTTTAATCTATTTTTCTTTGTTGATATGCTCTTATAAATTCCCGTCCTTGTGTGTGGGACAGGCCACCCTGAGAGATGGTAATCCTCACGTAAAACTGCCTCCAGCACTTCTGGAACTTTTTAAAGCAGCCATAGTTACTAAACCCATAGTGAATTGCTGAAGTCTCCTAGCTCAGGCTGACACATTTTATTGCCTCGTGTATACGAACTATGACGGAATATGACAGAAACCTCTCTAAGTTTTGCTCCCACACTTCAGGTGTGCGTAGTATTGTGTATGTATAAAAAATATAGTGGTTTCACCCAGCTTCAGCCCCTCATCCTCCTCCTCTCTTTCTTTCACCAAGTTGCGATATATATTTGTTTTCTGCCTTGTACTTATTCTTCCCGCATCTGATTTGCATTTCATCGTACTCTAGTTCATGATAACCCCCCTCCCCCTTCTCTCTCTCTCTCTCTCTCTCTCTCTCTCTCCCTCCCATTTTCCTCTCGTGGTGTCTAGTTTAGCTTGCCCTGCCCGTGGCGGGGTGTTGGTTTGGGTAGGGTGCCCTGGTTGTTGGGTCGGGCTGGGTGTGGGTGTGAGAGTGTTCCCACGATGTGCTCCCCATCACCCTCACACTGAACAACATCACCCACCCCTCACTATCTCATATCTATCCTCACTCTATATCTTCATAACAGTTTGAACTGGTTGACGCCCAAGAAAACCTGGGTGGAAGTGGCAAGATTTGACAGACCTCTCTCACCTGACCTGCCTGGCTCCGCTGTCCAGCTGACGCTACTTGCCGGCTCTCCTGACAGTGTTAGTCCCCCCCTACCCCCACCCACATACCCTCTCCCACACGCACGCACATCACCACTGGACCACACACGTGATGTCTCTACTGTGGGGGATGTAGACCTTTGTACCACTAGCGTGTGTGTGTGTGTAGTCGTGTAATGAAGACCTTTGTATTACTAGTGTACTCACCTGTACTCACCTAGTTGAGGTTACAGGGGTCGAGTCCTAGCTCCTGGTCCCGTGTGTGTGTGTGTGTGTGTGTGTGTGTGTACTCACCTAGTTGAGGTTGCGGGGGTCGAGTCCGAGCTCCTGGCCCCGCCTCTTCACTGATCGCTACTAGGTCACTCTCCCTGAGCCGTGAGCTTTATCATACCTCTGCTTAAAGCTATGTATGGATCCTGCCTCCACTACATCGCTTCCCAAACTATTCCACTTACTGACTACTCTGTGGCTGAAGAAATACTTCCTAACGTCCCTGTGATTCATCTGTCTTCAGCTTCCAACTGTGTCCCCTTGTTACTGTGTCCACTCTCTGGAACATCCTGTCTTTGTCCACCTTGTCAATTCCTCTCAGTATTTTGTATGTCGTTATCATGTCCCCCCTATCTCTCCTGTCCTCCAGTGTCGTCAGGTTGATTTCCCTTAACCTCTCCTCGTAGGACATACCTTTTAGCTCTGGGACTAGTCTTGTTGCAAACCTTTGCACTTTCTCTAGTTTCTTCACGTGCTTGGCTAGGTGTGGGTTCCAAACTGGTGCCGCATACTCCAATATGGGCCTAACGTACACGGTGTACAGGGTCCTGAACGATTCCTTATTAAGATGTCGGAATGCTGTTCTGAGGTTTGCTAGGCGTGTGTGTGTGTGTGTGTGTGTGTGTGTGTGTGTGTGTGTAGTCTTGTAATGAAGACCTTTGTACCAAGCGCTTGGAAGCACTTGACTTGTACTCGTTGGAACGCAGGAGGAAGAGATATACCATAATCTACACTTAGAAAATCCTGGAAGGAATGGTCCCGAATCTGCACACAGAAATCACTCCCTACGAAAGTAAAAGACTGGGCAGGCGATGCAAATTACCCCCAATTAAAAGTAGGGGCGCCATTGGTACACTAAGAGAAAACACCAT